>NC_045799.1:87754163-88054163 GCF_009873245.2 Balaenoptera musculus | reverse complement strand
GACTCTCCACCAAGAATATGAATTGCGCATCTCCGGCCTGGAAGATATTCTTGGAAAACTGACAGAAAGATCTGAGGTATTCACGCTCTTGACCTTTCACTTGCAGCCCCAGCACCGTGATTTCCTTGATAAGTGTCAGCTGCAGTTACTGTGCTCGGTCCCCAGCCTTCACAGTGCTTCCTTTAGGGTGTTTGCTGCCATCCTTTATAAAACGAAAGGGAAATATTTCTTTTTTTTACATTTAAAAATTTTTTCTATTTATTTATTTTTATTTTTGGCTGCGTTGGGTCTTCGTTGCTGCGCGTGGGCTTTCTGTAGCTGCGGTGAGCAGGGGCTACTCTTCATTGTGGTGCGCAGGCTTCTCACTGCGGTGGCTTCTCTTGCCGTGGAGCACGGGCTCTAGGCGTGCGGGCTCAGTAGTTGTGGCTCAGGCTCAGTAGTTGTGACTCATGGGCTCTAAGTGCAGGGGCTTCAGTAGTTGTGGCACACGGACTTCAGTAGTTGTGGCTCATGGGATCTAGAGCGCAGGCTCAGTAGTTGTGGCGCACGGGCTTAGCTGCTCCGCGGCATGTGGGATCTTCCCGGACCAGGGCTCGAACCCATGTGCCCTGTATTGGCAGGCGGATTCTCAACCACTGTGCCACCAGGGAAGTCCCCGTTGTTTTTCTTTTATGTTTCGTAAGTGTGTCCAGCTCACTGGCTCCCAGGTGGGGGTGGTTCTCCTCACTGTCACCCAGCCTCCACAGGGTGACAGTGTCTGTGGACAAGGGAGTGAAGGTTCACCCTGAACCTTCTGACAGAGGGATTTTCTGGTCAGAAAGTCTAGTCTTGTCAGGTGTCGGGCAGGCGGAGGGAGGAGACGGGCATCTGCATGGACATGGGTGAGGACTGGGGGCGCCGAGTGGGTGGCCTGGATCCCCTGATGGGCCTCAGGGGAGACGCACCGCCCTCTGGAGCTCAGGACTGGCCGCTGCATTGCTGACCGTGTCAGAGGTGGACAGTTCAGTCCGTTCGTTGATTAGATGTTTCCAGGGTGCCTGAGGAAGAAGCGCGCCTCCGTGAGGAAGCTGGCGTTGGTCCTGTGCCGTGTCGCCCGCCTCTGTCGAGTTACGGCCTACATGGCCGCTGGGCCTCGGCTCGCGTGGGGTGGTGGGTGCCCGCGCCTGTGAACAGGCCGTGTTAATAAGTCATGCCTTCGTGTGTAAATCTGCCGTCCTCCTCCTTGTCCTGCCACGTTGAAAGCACTTACCAGAGGTGGTGGCAGCGCCGGCGACATTTGGCTTCCTGGCCTGTGTCCTGGTTACAGGAGTTGCTTATTTTGAAAATCCATCAAGCTGCTTTTTTGTATGACCTGTGCACCTCTCTAAGTATACATTGTGTGTCGTCTTTTAAAAGTCTGCTTTGAAAAGTAAACATCCCTCACCTGCCTGCCAACAGGCAGGTCTGGGCTTTAAATTAAGGGGGGAAAAATCCTAGATAAATATGTGTATTTCTATTTCTGTTTATATGTATATAGTCAAGTATATGATTTTATGGAAAGTTGGTATGTAACTTGTGTATTTAAACGGATTGTTTCTCATACATTTTAGGCCATCCAGAAGGAATTAGAACAGACTGCGCTAGGAACAGTTAGGTAGGATAACTTCAAGTAAATTCGTCTGCTGTCTTCTGTGCTCCTCTGCGTCACGTGGGGCTGTGCCGTCCTTAGCAGGGGCATGGTTTGCACCTGGGACGACTGGGCTGTGTTGGTGGTAACAGTCCCAGCTGGTGTCTTTCTGGGAGGCCCTTCAGGGCGCCTGAGGATGGAGGGGGGCCGGGGAGCTTGTTACCATCCACCTCCATGCAGCACCAAGGACAGCGGGGGCCCCCCGCCTTTGCTCTGGGGAGGCTCCCTGCCCGGATGTGCCGGGAGGGTCCTCAGGGCGCGAGGAACGGGCTGTGAGCTCATGGCACAGCGTGGAGTGGGCTCCCTGCCTGGACCTCTGCTGGCTCTGCGGGCACCACAGTTCAACCCTGGTCCCCCGCTCGGCAGCCCCTCGAGGGGGCCAGACACCCGCCTTCTGAGCTGCGAGGCTCTCACCAAGGCTGGGCCTCCTCTGAGCCCTTTCTTTGTTGCTAAACAGCCCTGGTCCCTCAGCAGTTTCAGGGGGGTGGCGTTTGGTCCCTCGTACCCTGGTTGCTTTTCTCCCGCACATTTGTCAGCTTCCCTGAAGTCCCCTGGCAGCATGGAGCTTCTTCCTGTCTCAGAGCCGCTCACTGTTTTCACACCATTGGTTTTGTCACCTGGGTCCTCTCCACCCCAGTGTCTGAATAGGACACTGTTACCCTTTTGTTACTCCAGTCACTCCACTCACCGGCTCAGCGCTCAGCTCGGGAGAGAGCAGATGATGAGCTTTACCTCTCGTCTTCCCGCTCTAGCTCCTGTGTGTCTCTGTGGATCCTATCGTGTGATTTGAGACCTCACCCACCCTCCTCTCAGGATGGGGATGAGTGTTAGCGCACTTCTAACGTTCCTTTAGAGCCTTTACATATCAGAACACCTTTTGACTGAAGTCATATGGATCCTGCAGTGTTTACCCCGGAGTGCACTCTTCTGAGATACGAACTGTTGGTATCTCAACAACCATAACTACCTATAAACAACTATAAATATAATACCGTAATATTTCATAACGTACAGTACCTACATTAAAATAGAATTGTTAAAACCCTGAAGCCATATGTTTTTAGTTTTCTCTTCCAGTAGCATGAAAAATTCATATTTAATTTTACAGTGATTATCAGTAAACATTGTCACATTTCTGAAGTCTTTTTCAGAATTTTAAGGCGATAGGTACAGGTTTAAATATTAAATAGTATATGAGAGTCCCCACCACCACCCAGAGAAGCATAACCGCTGCTCGTGGCAGGTTTGGCCCCAGCCTGGGCAGGCGTGCGTGTCTGTGCGCGTGCGGACTTTGAGGTGGGAGCAGTCTCTGGGGCCTTGGCTTGAGACTTCTGTGCTGCGGAGGGACAGGGCGGTGTGTTGACAGCGACCTGCCTGGGGACACGGGCGCTTCCCCTGAATGTGCTGTCGGCAGGACTGACCTGTCCTGTCGTCACCCCCCACCCCAGCAGAAGTGACGAGGAGCCGCGCCTCCTTGCCGCGGTCCAGCGTCTGGAGCAGGAGCTGGGGCGTCTGAAAGCAGACTTGTCGGGTTGGCAGCATCTGAAAACCAGCTGCGAGAAGGTGGATGCGACATATGAAAGAGTAAGTTTCCTCAGTCTTTACATTTTGTTTTATCGTAGAAAGTAAAAACACTTGAGTTGATATCTTTATTAAGTTAATTTCAACTTTCTTTAAAAATTTTATTTTACTATATTTGAAGTTTTTAACCATTTTGAATAAAATAATTAAAAATTCAGCTCCCCTCGAATTCCTGCCTCTCCAGTGACACGAGATGTCTTTCCTTCCTTTACACACGCATGGCCAAGGGCTCACCTTTACTGGGGCCAGGGCCATTTGTATATCTTCTCACCAAAGTAGAGTCACGCTGCAGTTTCGTATCACATCCTCACGTCACGGACGTTGCTTCAGGCCTCTGTATCCATGTGCAGAAGAAGAAATCTAGACATTTATAGCTACGTGGAAATGAAAACACGGACATTGGAGTGGCACAGGTCATCCTAAGTCAAAGGCGGACAGTTGGTGGGGAGGAGGTCTCGCAGGCCCAGGGTGACAGTCTGCGGTGCAGGGAGCTGCTGAGGCCGATGGGGCAGCGCAGCAGAGACGCAGCCCAGCCCGGCAGGCAACCCGTCTCCCTGAATGGGTTTGCAGGTCACGTGAATGACTGCTCCTCAGTCCTCAGGATGGCGAGGTGCTGACAGTCTCCTCCGGGGCTGGCTCGGGACACAGGTGTCCTCATGGCTGGGGGACTGTGAATGCCTGCAGCCTTTTTGGGGGGAAGATCTTGAGATGGTCACGGGTCACAGAGACACACAGTCTTTGAGAGAAGCAGCCACGCTCTTGGGACTCTGGGTGCAGAGGTGAAAGCGCCAGCGCAGGGGCCACGGACGAGTGTGCAGTGTTGTGACAGTAGCGCTGAGGTGGCCCAAGTGCCCGCGTCAGGGCAGCAGCTGACCTGTACGGTGGAACATTCCAGAGCCTGCAAGTGAGGAGGTCGATGTGCCCGCTTTGTCACAATGCTGTGCTTTTCCTGGTGCTTCTGCCCCATCTTCCACTCTCTGTGGAGCAAGAAGGGAAGCTTATACACATAATGGTGTGTGTGTAGAAATAATGCACTTGGATGCTTCCAGTCTGCGTAAAGTTACATTTTCAGTTGTGTTTATGACTGTTTCCTTCTCAGACTAAGTTTGAAGACGAGGGGCCCTGTCATCTGCACCTCACCTGGGGCAGGGCCCCTCTCCTGCAGTCCCGTGGGCACCCAAGGCACCTAGGCTGTGCTCTCCTCTATCCCTGTTCCCCTGAATGTATTTCAGCATCTTTGGAGGGTTCTTAAGTTTCGTATGAAGGGAAAAAACCGTGTCAAGTTTCCATTATGGATTTTGAACTGCTGTGTGATCTTTCCAGGGTATCTAAGGTGACAGAGTGAAGAGTTGGAATGATTTAGCTAAAACATTAGATTCATGTTATATTCACCAATGATTTTACTAGGTGGACGCCCAAGTCAGAGAAACTCTCAGACTCATGTTCTCCGGAGATGAGCACGAATCTTCTCTCGAGTGGCTGCTCCAGAAGCTGTCTGCTCAATTTGTAAACAAGGATAACCTGCAGATTTTATTACGAGATTTAGAGCTGCAGATACTGAAGAACATTACCCACCACATTTCTGTGACCAAACAGATGCCAACTTCTGAAACTGTAGTATCTGCTGTGAATGGAGCGGGCGTTTCTGGAATAACAGAAGCGGTAAGTAGACGATGAGAATTGTTTAAAATTCACATAGTAGTGAAACTGATCATCTAGGTATTAAGCTAGCAGATTTTTTAAAAAAAATATTTATCTATCTATCTATCTATCTATCTATCTATCTATCTATCTATCTGCACTGGGTCTTAGTTGCAGCACACGGGATCTTTAGTTGCGGCATGTGGGATCTAGTTCCCTGACCAGGGATCAAACCCGGGCCCCCTGCATTGGGAGTGTGGAGTCTTCCCCACTGGACTACCAGGGAAGTCCCAAGCTAGCAGATTTTGATGTTTTGTTCTGCGAATGGTCTTCTAGGGATGTGATTATGATATAAAAAGTGCTTAGCACCATGCAGGGTGCCAGGAAGGGTAAGCTTCAGCTGTTGTTGTTATCAAACTACTTCTTAGGAGTACTTTATACTTTATTAATCTTTTTGTCCCAAAGACTTGGTCTCCCTGGGTGGCCACATACCTTCTGGAATTACACAAAAATTTCCCATAATACAGTCCCAAGTTACCATCTCTAACGCTAGTCCTTGTTTTGTCCACTTTTTATGGCACTGGGGGTTCCGGCTCTGAGACTTTCTTGCCTGTGTCTGAGCCGGGGGTCCCCACAGTTGAGAGCAGGACTGAGGTTTGGGATTGCTGAGACAGCCCCCGTGCCTGTTGTCCCCAAAGAGAGTTAACTGAAAACATGTCCTTCATTTCTGGGGTCGTCTCCACGTGTGTCTCCACTGCCCAGCAAGCGCGTGCCATCGTGAACAGCGCCCTGAGGCTGTACTCCCAGGACAAGACTGGCATGGTGGACTTCGCCCTGGAGTCCGGGGGTAAGTGCCAGACCCCTGACCCAAAAGTGCTACTATCAGCGGGAGGCCACTCAAGAGGCTGTTACCTGCCCCACGCCCAACAGTAGGGAGCTTGTTAGAACTTTCAGAGATCTGAGAAAGAGCATTATTCTAGGCGAGCCCCTAGTGTTCTGCCTCGGAGCACAGCCAGGTCCCCCAGGAGCTCTGGTGGCTGTGCTTGCAGCTCACGCGTCAGCTGTGGGTGTGAGCCTGTGAGATGACACACACCAGCAAAATCTCAGTTTGGGGGCATTTCAGTAGCTTTTAGGTTTTTCTGGCCATATGAGAGTTTACCACCACAGAATTATTGATTATTCACTTATGATCTTGTGTGTTGTAAAGTGTGTGGGTCTTTTTAAGTATAGAAGTCCAGTAAAAAGAAATTGACCCTAGAGCAGCATAGGCCAAGCTGAATGGAGAGAAGTTTGGGGGTGCTATTCTGGTTCCTCAGGGAAGTGGTCCATTGAGTCTGGAAGTGCTGCGTGGACATGGCACAGGCCCTGGACCAGGTGTATTGGATAAACCAGACTTGGTTTAGTGAAGCATCGTGTCCGTGGACTTCTGTCACCATCCCTCAGTGGCGTCCAGGACAGCACACCCGGATCACACATGGGAACACGGCTGTGAAAACGGGAATGACGTCATGTCAGTTCAGGGAGCATTTTGCCACCATACGTGTTAGAGAAAATCTTGGTTTTCTGCATTTTTAAAACTTAGGAATTGCAGATGAGGGCTGGTTGACTAATACGGTCTCTCGGAGGAAAGGAGGTTCTTGATAACACTTCAGTAATAAAGGGTGAGGGCCTGTGGGAGGGGTGGGGACGTCACCCCACAGTGAGTGTCGGTTACCTGCCCCAGCCGTTCAGGGCATCAGGCGATGGGGCTCAGGCCAGCCTCGCGGAGTTGTGGCCCGTCCCCATCACTCACCCTCTCGCGGGGGCTGTGGCCCGTCCCCATCACTCACCCTCTGGCGGGGGCTGAACAGGCGGGGCAGGAGGCTGCTGCTCCGGGTGGATACCGCCAAGTTCTTCCAGCGTCACAAGTCAGTAAGGTGCTGACTGCTCTTTGTGTATATTTTGTGTAGAATGACTGATTTAGAATATCAAGTGATTTTAGTTTTGTGTTTTGAAATTCAGTGATTTCTGAAGAAATCATTTTCAGAGACATCAAATGACGATTTAACAGTTCAGTGGGACCAGTAGTTGTCATTTTTTCTTAGAGGCATAATGAGTGCTCACAGGTTGGTATGTTATTAATTCAGAATTCTGATAATCCTGACAAGGCTGAACTGAATGTTCTGTTACTGAACAAAACATATATTGGCTCTTTTTAAGTGAAAAAAGTGAGTCACCGTATTTAAGAAGACACTTCTTTAGAATGAGAGTAAGATATTTTAAAAAGAATTCAGTGGTTCAGAAGTTTGGACCTACTGATCAGCTATGTCAAAATCACATTGTTTTCTTGTTTAAAATTCCATCCCATCCAATCCCTTCCCCCGTTATCAGGTGAGAAGCTCTAAAAAGGGCCTGCGGCTGCGTTTGCAGGTGTTCTGAGGGGTTGTGATGTGCAGCCAGGTTAGGGACTGTTGGCTCTTAGAATACAGACTGCTCAGGACTTTTTAGTTTTATTACTCACTTATTTGTTTTTCTTTTTAATTTATTTTAGTTGATGTTTCTTCCCACACCAAGTTGTTTTGGCCTGCTTTGGCAAAGTGGACTTTGTTATTTAACACTCTTTTTATTATTATTTTATTATTATTTACTATTATTATTATTATTATTGAGGTATAATTCACATAACAAACTTCACCATTTTCAAGTGTACAGTTTCATGGCTTTTAGTATATTTATTATGTTGTACAACAGTCACCACTATCTAATTCCAGGACATTTCTTTTTTTTTTAAATTTATTTAATTTATTTATTTTTGGCTGCATTGGGTCTTTGTTGCTGCACACGGGCTTTCTCTAGTTGTGGCAAGCGGGGGCTACTCTTTGTTGCAGTGCGCGGGCTTCTCATTGCGGTGGCTTCTCTTGTTGCGGAGCGCGGGCTCTGGGCGCGCAGGCTTCAGTAGTTGTGGCACGCGGGCTCAGTAGCTGTGGCTCACGGGCTCTAGAGCGCAGGCTCAGTAGTTGTGGCGCACGGGCTTAGTTGCTCCGCGGCATGTGGGATCTTCCTGGACCAGGGCTCGACCCCGTGTCCCCTGCATTGGCAGGCGGATTCTTAACCACTGTGCCACCAAAGAAGCCCCAGGACATTTCTGTTTATTTCCAAATAGAAACCCTGTCCTTGTTAGCAACTTCCTATTACCCCAGCAATTGGTAATCGTCATAATATTTGATCGCTTTGGCCTATTACGTAGGTCCTCTGGAAAACCTGACAGGTAACGCTGGTGTCTGGTTGCATGCGTTGCTCTTTGTTCTACAGCGTGAGCAAAAGCTCACTCAGAGTCGCTGTCCCTGGAGTGGCGGGGGGGGGGGGAGCCCAGTATTTTTAAGCCTTTGGTTGGCGGTAGGGACTGTGTGTCCTAAAGCAGTTGTGAACTGTTGACACTGAATTTGGAAAAAGTAAAATTAAGAATGGAGCTGATCTTCAAGTAGAAGATTCTTTATATGAGTTAGAAACGTGAGAATTTTTAGAACATTTCAAATAAATCTCTACAGGTGGGTAGTGATATTGCTTCCAAAACAGTGGGATAAGATGCTGAGACACATTTCAACTCTGCTGTAGGTGGGAGCATCTTGAGTACCCGCTGCTCTGAGACGTATGAGACCAAGACCGCACTCATCAGCCTGTTCGGCGTCCCGCTCTGGTACTTCTCCCAGTCCCCACGCGTGGCCATCCAGGTGAGCGGGTGTCCGGGTCATCGTGTGCGTGTCGAGGCCTCCGGCACAGTCATGATGCCGGCTGAGACCGTTTTAGGGGTGTGCTTGTTTAGCTTCTTGCTGACATGTAAGCTGGAGCGTGCGGCTCCTCGGTCTCCAGCTCGGCCTCTGCATCAGGCGGACACGTCTGTGGACCCAGGAGCACAGTCCCAGCGCCTCTAGGTCCCCTAGTGCCCCCTCTCACCTCAAAGGTGACTTCCGATGCCACCTGTTGGTTCTGCTTGTGTTTGATTGGTGCAGGCGAGGCCGCCTATCCTGTCCTGTGTCTGGCTTCACCCATTTCTCTAGGGTGTCGCTCACCGTCAGAGCTGGAGGGCCTTCCACGCGGAGGTCGTGTGTTGCGCTTCCTCGGTGTTTCAGGAGGTGGAACGGGTGGAGACACGCAGGTGGCGTCAGGAGGAGCCCCTCTCCCTCTGCACGTCACACCCACGGCTGCTCAGGGGACCGTAGGGCCCTGTCCTCTGGTGCCGTCTGCAGAGGCGCTGGGCGCCTTCACCGCCCCGGGCTGTGCCCACACAGGACTGAGGGACAGAGCTCCAGCGCTCAGAGACGTTCACTGGACCTCGGCGCTAACGAGCTGCCTTACGTTAATGACAGTTTTGGAAGGAAGTTCCAATAACTCCCTCTGTGTGAACCATCCACACAGTAGCCGTCTCTCACTTAAAAAGCACAAATCCGATCCGAGTCGGGAGTTGAGTTGAGCATCACGTCAGGGTCAGTGAACCTCACGTTTTGGGTCCTCCAGTCCCGTCCTAGTGGCCGTCTTGTCCTTGGGGGCTGCCCGGCTTGGCTTTTGTCGTCTGAGCTGCTTGGACTGACCCCGCCGCCCCTGGCCCCAAGCTGCAGGGCCGCCCTAGAGCTCGAAGGGCTCCAGAGTCTCGACGTTCCGCAGCAGGTCACCCAGGCCCACAGCCTTGTCCCTGGGCTGCAGGTTGGGTCTGGAGCTTAGGTAGCGGCCAGTACCTAGGTGCTGGGTGGATGTGAAGGGGCAAGTGGAGGCGGGCCTGCTGGGAACATCCTCTCGGGAGAACCGCACGGCACCCTGGACGGGAGAGCCGGGACTGAGGAACTGTGAGTCGTAGGTGAGGGGCTGCTCGCGGGAAGCCAGAGTCTGCGGAGGGTCCAGGGCCGGCCCCTCCGCCGCGGCCCAGGTCCAGGCCTGTCTGAGAGGGCGCAGAGGAGCCCGGCAGCCGCTGCGGGCGGGAGGGCTGTGCCAAGGGCCCGAGCCCCTCACGCAGGTGGGCAGCGGCGTGTTTGGAGGGGCAGGAGACGCACGCGTGGCATCGGGATGAATGGGGAGTGGGGGCCCCCGTCGTCCTGGCCTCTGAAGACACGCGGCTCTGCCGACTTGACCAAGCCCTGGCGTGGGCTCGTGGCTCCTCTGTTGCTATTAAAAGTGCCCTCACGATGAGTGTGCGCCGCCTCTGCATCTTGTGCCTGTGCCCACGCGCTCGGCCGGAGGTGGCTCTGCAGTCAGTCAGAGGGCGGCCGCATACGCCGATGCGCGCTCTTGCCCAGCGCTGCTTCCCCCGGCGACGGGGTCAGTGTGCAAGAGTGCGCGTCCTCACGGCGTGCACAGCGGATTTTGTTCGGTTCAGGGTTACTGGCAATCTGTGAGATGAGACACGGTGGCACCACGTCATTTAAGTTCGTAATTTCTTGTTGTTCTGCAGGGCGGAGCATCTTTTCCTGTCTGAGGACCGCCTAGAGTTGTGTGTCTTTGAGATGTGTGTGCCGCCCTTTCTCTTTAAGGTTCTGGCTGACTCAGCGCTCGCCTCACGCTGCACGCAGTGGCCCTTTGGGATTACGTCACAAACGCCTTTTGCCTCACTTCGTCTTTTGATTTCGCTCACGACCATTTCTTGCCAGCAAAAATTCCATATTCCCCCCCGCCCCTAATATTAACCAGTTTTTTCTCTTACTGCTCCTGTTTTTCGAGTGGTTAAGAGCTTGTTCAGCTATTGAGTTTTCGTGTTTGCCTTTTCCCCAGCCTGACATCTATCCAGGGAACTGCTGGGCGTTCAAAGGCTCCCAGGGGTACCTCGTGGTGAGGCTGTCGATGAAGATCTACCCGACCACCTTCACCCTAGAGCACATACCAAAGACTCTGTCGCCCACGGGGAACATCACCAGCGCCCCCAAGGACTTCGCGGTCTACGTGAGTGCGCCCGGTCCCGGGGCGGCCCCTCCTCAGCCCGTCTGGGAACCTCCTGGAGACGAGCCCTGCGAAGGCTGGGGACTTGAGAATAGTACCGGTGTCGCTGTCCTCCCCTCTGCCCGCTGACCTCTGAGTAGCCAATAAACGTGGAGGGAGACGTTCCAGGGCTTCCCCAGGGAGGGAGGATGGGGTGCCGGGTGACGACAACAACCCGGCTGTGGGAGGACTGGCCTCTCATCTGCTCGGCCGTAAAGTCTGTTCTGACAACACCGTGAGGCTGAATGTACAGAACAGAATGAGGACGTTGGGAAAAGAACATCCAGAATCCCAGCACCTATAGAAGTCACCATTAACACTGGTATTTTCCCTTAAAAAGTGCAGTTGAGGGACTTCCCTGGCCATCCAGTGGTTAAGACTCTGCGCTTCCACTGCAGGGGGCACGGGTTCAATCCCTGGTTGGGGAACTAAGATCTCGTGTGCCGAAAAAGAAGTGCAGTTGACACAATACCATTCATAAAATTTCACTTCCTGCCTTAAAGAAACAAATTGACCATTAAGTACTTGTCCATGGCAGTGAACTTTACTGTACCAGTTTCAGGTGTACAGACAGCAGCAGCATCTGACATCTGAATACATTAGAGCACCACCCCCCGTCACCCACGCTGGACCCCTTGCCCCGCTCACCCACAGGGTGTGAAGTGATCTCCACACGCTTCTTTAAAGAGCAGCACAGGTGCCCTTGTCCACACCCCCAGTTCACCGTTGTTGACTATTTCAACTCCCCACGTTTCAGGATAAGCCTCTTCGCTTTTTGGTGATCCTTCAGGCTAGACACTCAGGTGGCATTATGTTTCAGGGGTTCGAAGGGGGCCTTTGATTCATCGCACCATACGCATTGTTAGTATGAGAAGCGTTCCTTATCTTGTAGTTCCCTTTCTAATTGAGTCCTCTTTTTTCTAAATCTCTGCTAATTTGATAGATCTTATTTTAATCTACATTTCTATGTATTTCACATGCATGTTTCCTTTTTTGTAGATTCTGGTTTTGTTTCTATTCATTTATCTTTTGGTATCTTAGTTTCCTTATGAATATTTGAGCTTTTTAATATAAAAATATTAATCGTGTTATTTTGTTACAGATATACTTCCCACTATCGGTCTTAATTTTGTGTTTAGTTACACCTGCTCATTACCTGTAATTTCTTCCATGGCATTTTCGTACCTAGAAAGTCCTTTCCCTTTATGAAACCGACATTCAAATTAGTCACCTGTACTTCCTACTGGTTACTTTTTTATTGTGGGAAAATACACAGAACATAAAACTCACCATCTTAACCGTTTTTAAGTGTGCATGCAGTTCAGGGACATCAAGTACATTCACACTGTTGTACAGCCATCACCACTGTCATCTCCAGAATGCTTGTCATCTTCCCAAACTGAGACTCTGTCCCTGTTAAACACTGTCTCCTGTCCCCCAGCCCCCCGGCACCTGTCCTCTCTTCTTGGCTGTGGGAGTGACCTCCTTGGGGCCCCACACTCTGCTGACCTGCTCTCCTTTCCCCAGGCTCATCATGTGCCCCTGGGTTTCCGCCTGGGAGCATGGAGGGCTACAGTGGGCCACGCGGGTGTTGAGTGTGTTCTGCTACCTGTTAGGTTGCCCTCTCCCAGCTTCAGTTTTCCTGATCTGTATAACGGGAGGAATAATGCCTGCCTCACGGGCTTTGTGATCTGCGAGAAGCCCTTAATAAAATGCCCAGCACACAGAGGGCCTTACTTTAATGGAACAGTAATTTCCCTCTCTCAGTTACCTCACTACCGTTTTTCCTTTATTTGGTGACTAGATGGTTTTGTTTCAGGGATTAGAAAATGAGAATCAAGAAGAAGGGCAGCTCCTGGGACAGTTTACCTACGATCAAGAAGGGGAGTCACTGCAGATGTTCCCTGCCCCGGTAAGGATCCTTGCGCTTCACACAGGCTTCAGGCTCCCGGGTCTCCTCACTGCTGCCGGCGTCCACAGGACTTGCCAACACTCACACAAGTGCCCACAGGGTGTGAGGGCCAACTTCTGAGAAAGTGGATCTGAGCTTCCTAGCTTTTGTTCCTGAATGAGCCTTTTTAGTATATAATTTGTTCTGCATAAATGTGTCACAGGTGATGAGTTCTCAAGAGTTTCACCTGAACTTTGTGTCCTGTGATAGATGATGTAGTTCACGTTAAAAGCTTAATCTCCAACTTGGCTGTTTAATCTCAAATCTCTTACCTGGGGAAGTGATTGGGCTTGGTGGTAGTAATATGAAATAAGTGTGATTTTTTTTTTTTTCCCCCCTCCTCAATTGCAGAAAAGACCAGAAAGAGCTTTCCAAATAGTGGAACTTCGGATTTTTTCTAACTGGGGCCATCCCGAATACACATGTCTTTACCGGTTCAGAGTTCATGGAGAGCCTATCAAGTAAAGAGACTACTCACGGTTCTTGTACATTTTGTATATATACTGGGACAGCCTGGAACACTGGAATCCTTCCTGGACGCGGGCATACAGAGAGCAGGATAATGTCACCCCTGAAATAAACGCACTGACTGCCAGCAGGACTTGCGCGTGGCAGCGATAAATGCTGACGCCCAGCTTGCTGCTCTGTCCGCAGGAAACACTGCATGTTGACTGCCTGGGCTCAGAGACCCGCTAGCTACAGGTGGTCTCTGTGGAAATGCATTTGAGTGTATGGTTCACAAAGACACTCACTTTTGGCCTGGGGGATTTGTTTTTGAACATAAAACTCTTTGTATTTGCTTGACATCAGGAACAAAGCAAAGGAAGTTAAAAGGTTTGGAGTGTTTTTGAAGCCTTGACAGCGGCCTTCACTGGCCCTTTTAAAGGACCTTCTGGGGCAGATATGTGTTCAACCCAGCACACGTTTCTTTCAGGGAAGAACAGTGTCACCAAAGTTCAGAGTTCTGAACTCCCTTTCTTTAGGGTGAGATTCTCCTCTATTCGGCACCAGTAGTTCTTTCAAGTCACTAGGTGGGGAAGTAATGAAAACGGGTTCTCCTGCCTAGTTTGCTCCCACTTCTGAGAACGATTTTCTGTCAGGTCTTGGCGTGTGAACATCTGTTCAGGAACCCTGGAGAGTTTCCCTTTGCAGGTTGAAGTGGGTCTGCTTCGAAAGGGGATGGTCTGGATCTACACAGACATGTAAATAGAGTTCTCAGGTCTCCACTGGGCTCATCCCATCGGATTTTCCCTGCAGTTTTACTTCACACTATGAATAGGAACCAAGAAATCCAATCTTTTGGATATGTTCAGGTTTTGTTTTGAATTTTTCTGGGAAAGCAAACACTAACATGCTTTAAGTCTTTCAGAGGCTTATGCTTTTATTCCACTGATGGTTATTAAAGGAGATTGTCCATGATTGTGGCAAATTCATGAAACCAGGACATTTGGTGATTAGGTTTTCTTACAGCAGCACTTTGTACTGGCTCTGGTTGGGATTTGCCTTTTATTACAGCTGTTGGCCATTCTCTCTCAATTCCTGTGAGACTTGCTTTGGTTATAATTAGTATTTAATATTTTGACTATTTTACTGAGCAGACTTTATAAATGAGATATCTGCAAGGCACTTAAAGTGTTACAGATGTTTTACCTTAAAAATTATTTAAGTTTTATTGGGTTAAGACAGTCTTTTGGTGTACCATAAATGTTGTATTTTCAGAAAAAGATAAAATGATGGTGCTGACTGGTTTTCTGAAGAGTTTTATGTATATTGCACAACAGTCCTCAGATATACAAAAACTACATAAACTAGCATTTTTTTCACTCTTGTTAGAATTGAAACTAATGCCTATGCAGTTAAGTTGGGTAAAACGTATACAGATGTTTCATATATTAAAGGATACATATATAAATCAAAATTTCCTATATAAAACTAAATTTGGGAGATGGGGTGGAAATATTTTGAATATTAATTTATTTTTAAAGATGAGAGATAGGACTTTGTGCAATGTATTTTTGTAAATGCTTTTCAAAATATTTGTCATTGGTTGAGCTTCTTTCGCTGCCACCAAATTGGTAAGATGCTATCGAAACGTTTAAATAAAGAGTTTTAATTTTTAAAAAAATGCATGTGATATTTCAGATGAACAATAAACAGTGTGTTCCTTTCTGTACCTGCTTTGTCTCTGCCCCGGGCGGGGAGGGGAACACAGCGCGTGGAGCGGCCCCTCCCAGGACCCCTCTGGGCCGGGAGCGCATCCGGCCCGCGTTGTCGGGCCGCCGGACTCGGAGCCGCGTGCGTCCCCGCCGTGCGCGCCCCGCTCGCGGGCGTGTCTCCGCGCTTCCACACGAACCACTTACGAGAGAAGAGCGGCGTGTTTGGGTCTCGGGCGTCGGGGCGAGCGCTGATCCCGAGCGCCCGAGTGGGAAAGCTGCCCCGGGACCCCGAGCCGCCGGCATACCCGGAAAGTATTTATTGGAAAGTCTAAATACCTCAGCGGCCTCAGTTACAGCAAAGACCACCCTCCCCGCGCCAGAGCTGCAATCTCCCCGCTGCCTGCCCGCCATTGTAGCGTCAGCTCCGCCCCGCGGGGTCACGTGCCGCCCTCAGCCGCGCCCCCGCGGTCGTCTGCAGGCCGCGCCGTCACTCTCCGGATCCCCTCCCTCTGGTCGTGTGCCCGCCCTCCCCAGGCTGCGCAGGCCCGCCCCGCGGTCACGTGGACGCCCGCGCACCGCCCGCGGCTCCTCGTGAGCCACCGTAGAGGGCTTCGGGCGGCCGCCGGGACGGAAGCCGAGAGGCGCCGCCGACCGCGCCTGCGACAGCGTCAGCCCTGCGCGGAGCGCCGGCCCAATGGCGGCGGCGATGGCCGAGGAGAGCGCCCGGAACGGCGCCCGCAACCGCGGCGGCGTCCAGCGCGTGGAGGGCAAGCTGCGTGCCAGCGTCGAGAAGGGCGACTATTATGAGGCGCACCAGATGTACCGGACCCTCTTCTTCAGGTAGCCACTGCGCCGCGGCCGCCGCCTTCCAGGGCTTTCCGCCCGGCCGCCTCCCATTGGCCGCGCCGCGCCGCCCCGCGCCCCCATTGGCCCGCGCCGCTGCCCGTCGCCTGGGCGGTGGGAGCAAGGGCCGTGCGTGCGGTGGCCGGGGGAGGGCTGCGGCCCGGGAGCGAGACCCAGGACCCCGACCCAGAACCGTGACCGAGACCCCAGACTCCGCCCAGACTCTGGACCTCAGACGCCAGACCGAGACCCCAGACCAGCCCGGACTATGAAGCCGACGCAGACCGAGACCCAGACCCGGCCAGATCTTGGACTCCGACCCCAACCCCTGGTCGACCCAGACCCACGCAGACCTCCCTGGCAGACCCAGACCGCCAACTAGGGATCCCGCCCCCAGACCCCGACGCCCCAGACTCCTGGACCCCCAGACCAAGCCCTGCCGAACCCCAGACCCCGAACCCCGACGCAGACTCCGGACCCCAGTCCCCGCCCGCCAGGGACCACCCTCCCTCCCCCGCCCCGCCCCGAGCGCCTTTGGGTTTGAAGCCCCAGCTCCGAGTTCCACGGTTTTCCTGCCTCTGGGAGTCCCGTCGCGAGGCTGTAAACATATTTCTCGTGTTGCTGTGTAGCCCTTGCTCACCCGAGTGTCTTGTTACTAAGCCAGCTGTTCCCATAAAGCCGATATTTTTGTTGTACCTGCGCTGCCCGCTGGCCACGTGCGGCAGTTGAGCTTCTGAAATGCGAGTCCCTAACGGCCTGGGCGGTGAGGGTAAAAACACGGCCTTCAAAGACTTAAAGCAGAGAAAATGTCAGGTGATTAGTTAGGAACCTTCAACTCTTGAGCGCACGTTGAAGTGATGCTTGAATATATTGGATTAAATAAAATGTCTTTTTTTAGTGTGGCCTTAGGAATTTAGGTTTTCTTAAACCTAGCTCAGTTTTCTTTTGGACTGCAGTGTGTCACACCGTTTCTGCTGTCATGCAGCTACTGCTACAGTTTTTTAGTTGTTCTTACATGTGTAAGGCATTCCTGTATATTACACACGTTCTGTTAGCCTTCAGGTTTCTTGCCAGAAAGCATTTGAGACATTCGTTAGCATTTAAAGATAGTTTTAGAGGATTTAATCTGTTCTGTGGAATGCTTTTTCGTTCTAAACTGCTGCAGAACAGCAAATATTTTGCTATGATATCTAAAGGCAGTCATGCCTGCGTTACACCATTTAGGCCTAGATTTAAATTTTTTCTTTAAATAGTAAGTTGAATCAATATTCTGGGAACTCTGGCAGTACTTTCTGCTTTGGTTGTAGTTGGGTTTAGACGTAATGCTTCGTGTCCCAGACCGAGTTTGAGCTCTGTCGCCAGAGGACCAGGTAGGGGTGAGTTGGTTGTTCTTCACGGGATGAGCTAAAGATGTGAGTAGGCTTTAAGGTCTGTAACGTCGAGCGTTCGGCCTGGCGGCTTAGCCAGTCAGATCTGTGTGATGGGGAGCTTTCGTAGCGCTCAAGATTTGTCCCGGTGCTTGCTTTTCTTGGGGACTTTTATATAAGTATTTGCCCCAGTGACTAGTCAGCAAAACTGGATCTTCCCAAAGATAAACACGGCGTTCCTTGTTTTGAGCCAGTTCTGCAGTTGCTGCTGTACCAGGAACGTGATTGTTGATTAGCTTTGAAGAGGCCAGTCCCTGTGCCCAGAGTGTGCTTTGTGCTGACGTGGGGGCAGATGCAGGCTGTCCACCAGCCCGGCCTTGACCTGGGTTCGCATTCTCCCTCTGCTCTGTGACCTGTGATCCAGGACAACTTGTTGAATCTCTTCTCTGAGCCTTGGCTTCCTCTTTGATCTTTTAGGGGGTTCCTACACCTCTTCAGAGCTCCTGAGAAGTAAGTGGTCTCCGGTGGGCCTCCGTGGGGGATGCGGTGGACTCAGGCGCGGTAGCAGTTGTGGCCGTCCGGGGGCCCAGCTGAAAAGGCCTGGAGTTGTCCCTGTCTCTGCTGGGTACCGTCCACGTTCGGACCTGCGATTGCAGCCCTGGTTTAGAGCTCTGCACGGGGGCCCTGAGAAGTCAGCTTTGCTCTTTTTATGTCTTTCTATAAATAAGTGCTTTTAAGTGTTTATATAAAATGTAAAACTTTATAGGTTTTGACATATGTACACACCCAAGAAATTATCACCAATCAAGGTACTGAAAATACCCATCATCCCCGAAAGCTTTCTCATCTGCCTTTACAGTGAATTTTTCACTGCTTGCCCCCAGGCACCCACTGATCTCTCTGTCATGGTAGATGGGTTTGCATTTTCTGGAATTTTATGTAAGTAGAATTGTGTAGTATGTTCTTTTTTTATTTGGCTTTTTGAATTCCCTCAGCATGATCATCTCAAGATTCACCTTTATGTGTATCATTAATTTTTATTGTTGAGTGGTGTTCCATTGTATGGGTGGCCTACAGTTTACCCATTCACCTGTGGGATGAGTTCACCAGTGTATGCTATTTTAATTCACTTACACTGTGTCCCCCAGCAGTTTGAGGAGGGGGAGGAGGAACTGGGCAGCCCGGGAGGTTGGACTTATGGGGGGGTGTGTGCTGCAGCCGGGGCAGGAGCCAATGGTTCTGAGAGAGGCCGAGCTCCGTCTCCTCGAAGGTGCGGGTGCCGTGGGCGCTCCCTTGTCTCTTCAGCCTTCTCTCTGCCGGGACGGGAGAGGGTCCGTTTTCCAGGCCTGATGGGTTATTGGTACTTTGGCGACTGCTCTGTAGGGTGGCCCGTGGCCTGGAGGGGCCTCTGCCCCCGCCGGGACTTAACTGTGAAAGGGGCCTCGCTGCCCAGGGGCCTTCCTGAGATGAGTGTCGATTGTGGATGTTTTGTGTCTTAAATGAAGAAATATTTTGAAAGAGGAACTTCAAACCTGTGTTCTCAACCACCTGGGGGTAGGATGGAGCGCCTGGGAGAGGGCGTGAGGTGGACACTGCGTCTGCGTCGTTAGTGTTAACGCTTTTGTCTATGCTCTGCTTTTAAAAAAAAAAGCGAAATGAATGATTGCATGGACGCAGCGCGGGGTGGGGGGGGGCTGCGGTGGGGGAGGGGCGGCGGTGCTCTGAGCCCCCAGGCCTCGGTGGCACCCCGTCCCCTCCGGCTCGGGCACCGGGAAGCCACGTCCGCCCTTCCCAGGGCTCTGCGGTGCCCAGCGAGCACGTCGGGCTTTCAGGGTGCCTGTCACTGCTGCGGGGTTTCCAGCGTTCCTGGACCCGCGGCAGGCAGCTCCAGGCCCCCTCCTGCGGGGCAGGGCTGCCCAGGGCTGTGCGGCTACGGTCACTGGGAGCCGGAGCCGGAGCCGCCGCCCCAGGAATCCAGCCTGTCTGCCTCTCGGGGCTCTGCTCCCTCCCCAACTTTCTAGGCATTCATCTCTTGCTGTGCCTCGGGGAGGAGAGTCCGGAGCCCTGTCGTGTCCCCAGAGCCGAGCCGGGCTGCGTGACTGTCCCTTAGGAGGCGTGCCCACCGTCCGGACGTCTGTGCCGGTGGCGGCGCGAGGGCTCATTTTTCCAGAAGCCCCCGTTCCGTGCCCACGACCCACAGGTGTCCCGGTCTGCTCCTCGGGGTGCGGGATTCTCCTCCTGGTCCCCCCCCGGGTGCTGACCAGGACGAGGCTGGTGCAGAAAAGCCCTTTTCTGTGGTTGGTCCCGGCCTGAGCCTCAGGCCGCGAGCCAGAGGGCAGCGGGGCTCCCCCGTCTCCGTCTCCGTCTCCGTCTCCGTCTCCGGCGCGCCTGCGGGCGGCGTCTCTGACTCTGCTTGTCTGGGCCGGGACGCAGGTCTGACCGGCTGGGCGGGTTTCCTTCCTGATCCTCCCTGAGAGGAACGTGCAGCCAGTGGGCTCGGTGTCCTGCGCTCAGCTTGGGCCTGGCCCTGCCCCCCTGAACGTCCGTCTCACTTGTCGTGGACGGGGCATCCTTTCTGTCCCGTGTGTGCCGAGTTGCCTGTCGGGCTCTCGTCCGTCTGCAGTTCGGGAAGCCGGCTTTTCCCAGCTTCCGTCCCTGGTGAGAAACGTTCCAGGTGGAAAGTGGTCGGGGTGGAGGGGGCAGCAGAGGGGGCAGCACGGCAGGCCCTCGGCCCCAGCACGTGGCCCTCGGCCGGTTCTCGCTGCCCCTCACCACAGCCAGGCCTGTGCCTGAAGCTGGAAGTGGCCCCCGGCCCCTCGCTGGTCCCTCTGCTGAGACCCCTGCCCAGCTGCAGGGAGGCTCTGCTTCCGGCTCCTGGCCCGTTTGGGCGGAGAGAGTGCCTGGCACCCTGTCATCAGACGGCGCTGCTGCTGCCCCGGGGCGCCCTGTGGGCGGAAGGGCTGGGCCACGGGCGCCCAGCGCCAGGCCTGACAGGTGGGGGTCGGGGGCAGCTCCGGGAGGAGCCCTCGGGACCCGAAGCCCAGCTCCGCTCTGTTCCCAGCGGAGGAGTATGTGGGGCGGGTGCTCGCTTCCTGCTCGGACGCCAAATCTTTGGGATCTGATCTCCGAAACCACCCCTGCGAGTGGGTGGCTGTGAGATCCCGGGCCTGGCCGGCCCTGCCCTTCTCTCCGTGCAGGTACATGGCCCAGAGCAAGCACGCCGAGGCCCGCGAGCTCATGTGCTCAGGAGCCCTGCTGTTCTTCAGCCACGGCCAGGTGAGCCGTCTGCCCGGGGCCAGGGTTGGCATGGGGCGTCCAGGGAGAGGCCTGGTGGGGAGCCTGGGCCGAGCGTCCCCGTGTCCCAGCACCGGTGTGGGACCTGAGGGCTAGTGGCCTTGGTGCTCAGAACCATCTCTTAGGTGCAGTCGGTCGCCGGTTTCTAACTGGAAACCAGAGCCACTGCCCAGCCTCACCGTCTTCTGAAAATGGGCCAGAGCCTCGCTTCCCACTGACAGTCCTTTTGTGCGTTTTATAGCAAAACAGTGCGGCTGATTTGTCCATGCTGGTCCTGGAGTCGCTGGAAAAGGCAGAGGCCGAGGTGGTCGATGAGCTGCTGGGTGAGACAGAGTGGACACGCATGCCGTTGCCGCATCACCGTACCGTTCCCCCGCCCCCCCCCCAAACGCACCCAGCCTCCCTGGCACGCGGTGGGTGCCACGTGGTCTGGAGCCCCTGCCCCGTTGGGCGAGCCCTTCTGCGGGCTGCCCGGCCGGAAAGGCGCGCGCGGATCCCCGCTGGGGCAGCCCCCCCCTTCTGCTCCCCGACGCAGGCTCAGCTGTGGGGAGGCGTCACGGTGAGGACGGTCGGGGTGGCCCCAGGACCCCACCGCTGTGCCTGCCGCTTCTCCGCTTTCTTTCAACGTGAAACAGTTGTTTTTAATTCACTTCTGTGCGACGCGCGACACAGATCAGAAGCAGCCACGGGTCCCTCTGGGTCAGGCTTGTGTGCGTGTCGTTTGCAGAAAGTCTGGCCAAGCTGTTCAGTCTGATGGATCCCAACTCCCCGGAGCGAGTGGCGTTTGTGTCTCGAGCCCTGAAGTGGTCCAGTGGGGGGTCCGGGAAGCTGGGCCACCCCCGGCTCCACCAGCTGCTGGCCCTCACGCTGTGGAAAGGTAGGCCGTGGGCCCGTGGCTGGGCAGGGGCTCCTGCGGGCAGGTGGGCCAGGGAACAGGCGGCCCTCCTGATGCTCTCGGGGCCGCTGCTGGCAGGGTCTGTTCGGATCAATTAAAATCATCTGCGCTGCTGACGGGGGTTGGGGGGTGGCGGCCCTCTGAGTCTCACGGCCTCCGCGTCTGGCTGAGTGTGAACACCTGCTGCGCTCGGGTGGGCGGCGCGTTCTCTTGTCTGGAGCTTCCGGTCCCCCGCGGGCCACCCGCTCCCCCGCGCTGGGGCCTCCTTCCAGGACGTCCTTCCCCCGCCGGCGCTCTGCCAGCACTTCTCTTGTCCTCTAAGTGAGCGTTTGCGGGGGCTGCTGGGTCCACACGAAGGGGTCGTGTCCCGGGCTCAGGCATAGGAAGGGGAGCGGCCTGAGTCGCTCCTGGGTGGGTGTGAGGGAGCTGTGCCGCCTGGGGCCTCGCGTGGCGGCCGTGCGTGCAGCTCAGCCGCGTGGTGGCCGAGGGGTCTGGGCCCCGCCGGCCAGGTCGGCTCTGTGCCTCGTCCTCACGGGTGTCACCTGGGCAGGGGCAGGCGGAGGGACGGCGACCTTGGGCAGGTGCCTTGGGACCGCGCGTGTCTGGGGCTGTGGGAACTTGGAAGGTCTAGACGCTCCGTCGTCTAGACCTCTGGACGCTCGTGCTGGGGCTCTGTCGGCGGATCCGTTCAGCCAACACCGCCCTCCGCACTGCCTCGTCGGCCGGGCGGGCCGCCTGCAGCATCAGTACCTCGATTCACACCCGCCTCATGCAGCCTGTGTGCCAGGGTGCCAGGCAGAGCTGGAGGGGGCCCATGTCCGCGGGACCCGTGTTAGCGGGACCGGCGCCTGGCGCGAAGCAGGGCGTGTGGCGCCTGCTCAGAGGCCTCGCCGGGGTCGAGCGCTGTTAAGCTCTCGTATATTTAACATTGAATGTTTGAACCTCAAGACCTAAGCATCTTAAGGGGTCGCGTCAGGCACAGATGGCGAGTGAGGCCAGCGGGCCCCCGCGCCATGGGAGGCCGTGCTGAGGGGTGTCTGCAGGGCCCCGGCGGTGGGTGGCCTCCGGGCAGGCGTGGGGTGTGGCCCGGGGCCCGCCATGCTGTGCAGGGCGCCGTGGGAGACCTGCCTGCCCTCGGTGTCCCCGCTCCACTGGGGTCTCGCGCGGGTGCCTCTCCGGGGCTTGAGGGTGCCTGGTGACCTGCCGGATTTCTCTTCTCACGTGGAGGCTCTAAAACCAAAAGGTCGCTCTTGGGGTTGGAGGGAGAGGAGACCAACAAAACGCAGCCACGCAGAGCGGGCTCTTCCCCGAGGTCGCCCTGCAGCGCTGGGAGCCTATGCTGGGGGGCAGCGGTGATCTGGGGGTGCCCAGGCGGGAGGAGAGTGCTGGTGGAAGGTGGGAGAAGGCCTAGCCCAGGAGGCGTGCCCTCTGTCCTGAAGGAGAGGGAGCCAGTGCGGCGTGTGAGTGGGAACTGGGGGGCTGCCCTGGAGCTGGGTCTCTGCCTTAGCACCGCTGACTCCGGGCGTCATCCCTGGGCTCCCCAACTAGGTGCCAGAAGCCCCCCAGCTGTGACGGCTGACACCGGCTCCAGACCTTTCCCTGTGTCTGGAGGAGGGGTCGAGTCGCTCTGGGCGAGAGCCATCGGCATGGAAGGTGGATCCACGGGGGAGGAGGGGGGTGTGTGTGTCCAGGTGAAACTGGGGAGGTTGGGAGTTTGGTCGCTTTTTAAGAAAACAGACCGTTAGAACCCACGTAGAGCTCAGTAGCCGGTTTAGAGTCAAAGGCTCCCAACAGCGGAGCAGCAGAGGAAGCACCGTGCCTGGAGAGCCGGCGTCCAGCCCTGTCCTGGCTCCTTGTCAGAACGGCGGACTCGGGGCCCAGAGGGCCGCCGGGCTCGGCCGTGCACACGCCCCACTGGCGGGACGCCGCCTTCCTGACCGACTCCCAGGTGACCCCGACTTGAGTGGGGACACAGCCCGGGTGGATGTCAGTGCGGCGATGACGTGGGACCGCCGTCCTCCCTGCCTGCGGGGCGGGGGGAGGAGGGGGCACTCACAGCGGCCTCCTTGCCTGCCTCCGCAGAACAGAACTACTGCGAGTCCCGGTACCACTTCCTGCACTCCAGCGACGGCGAGGGCTGCGCCGACATGCTGGTGGAGTACTCCACGGCCCGGGGCTTCCGCAGCGAGGTGGACATGTTCGTGGCCCAGGCTGTCCTCCAGTAGGTACCCGCTTGCTGTCCGGCCCTTGCGTCCGTGGCCTCCTGGGGCCCAGGGCTGGCCTCTGGTTGAGCCTCGCGTGAGGACAGGCCTGCAGTCACTCAGCATCCCACATGCAGCTCACGTCCCCCAGTGTGACCCTGCTGCTGACCTCCGGGCACCCCAGACGTGCCCCTCAGCTCCCCTAGGCCGACTTGTGATGTTTCCATTGGTGGTAGAAGTACTTCCTGTGCTTTAAATGAGCGTTTTGTTGCCACTGATTTTCTATTTTCCCCATTATGTATCACGTTTGGGGGCGCTGGTTAGTGTTGTGCAACTGTTTTTTTTAGGGCACATACATTCACCAAACTTTCAGCCTCCTGGGATGTGAAGTACGCGTGCATCACAGCCTTTGTTCAGAGGCCGTTTGCCTTCCCAGGTGTTTTGTGCATCCAGACGCAGTGATGGGGTATCGCCCGCCCGCTCCCCGCCTCAGCTCTGTGTCTCTGCCCCTCTGTCCCAGTTGGGCCTCCTCCTCTTTTGTTTTCTTCCGACAATTTATTTTGAAACACAGCAGCGTCGCCAGAGGCGTGAGCACCCTGTGGGGGTCACACAGCCGAGAGCACACGTTCGGTGACCTGGGGCCTGACCTCCCTTCCCAGTGGACCATGTGTTTGTCCCGCCACGTGTTTGTCGATGAGATTACTCCCTCCCAGAAAAGCACTTGGATCTGGTGGCCGGGCCTTGGGATGGGGTGTGTCCCATGAGTTGGGGTGGACGGGGAGCTTCCGAGCTCCCACAAGTCACCACTTGTTGCTGAATCTGTGACTTTGAAAACGAAACTTGTTTAAAATCCAGAACTCGCCGGCCCTGGGTTTGGCATGTGGTGCCAGTGTTTCCTCTGGCGTGAGCCCTTTCTCGTCCATCCGTCTTTGTCGAGGGCGTGCACCACAGTAAAGTCCGGCCGTGGACACGTCCTCCACGGGGCGGAAACAGGAGCCGGGGCAGCCTCTGGGCCACCGTGCTCTCGCGGGCAGGGGCAGACAGGTGTGGGACAGGTTCAGGGCGCCCCGCTGTCTCCTGGATCTGCTGACCTTGAACATGTCACCTTCTCAAGTTAGTTCTCCCTGGCCGTAAACCTTGGGACTCCCTGGGGTGGCTGGTCCACGCGAGGGGCCTGGCTGGTGCCCTCGGGGTGTTGCACGGGGCACAGGGCCCTCTGGGTAGGCGCTTGTAGAAACCTGTTTCCTCCTCCTCCGGTCAGGTGTGCCCACTCACTGGGATGTTATTTCCAGGTTTCTCTGTTTAAAAAACAAAAGCAGCGCGTCAGTGGTGTTCACGACGTACACACGGAAACATCCGTCCATCGAGAGCGGCCCTCCCTTCGTGCAGCCCCTGCTCAACTTCATCTGGTTTCTGCTGCTGGCCGTCGATGGGTGAGCGTGCGTGTGCGTGTGGGTGTGGGTGTGGGTGTGTAGAGGCGTGTGGGTGAGGCGTGTGCACGTGCTTGTGCGGAGGGGCGTAGGCGTGTACGTGGAGGCACGCAGAGATGTGTGGGTGAGCGTGTGTGTGCGTGTGGGTGTGGGTGTGTAGAGGCATGTGGGTGAGGTGTGTGCACGTGCTTGTGCGGAGGGGCGTAGGCGTGTACGTGGAGGCACGCAGAGATGTGTGGGTGTGGGTGTGTAGAGGCGTGTGGGTGAGGCGTGTGCACGTGCTTGTGCGGAGGGGCGTAGGCGTGTACGTGGAGGCACGCAGAGATGTGTGGGTGAGCGTGCGTGTGGGTGTGGGTGTGTAGAGGCGTGTGGTTTCTGTTCACGTCCTCGGTCTTGCGTGGGCATCGGCTATGCCGCGCTCTGTCCTGTTCCAGGGGGAAGCTGACGGTGTTCACGGTGCT
The DNA here is from genome assembly GCF_009873245.2 of Balaenoptera musculus. Lineage (NCBI taxonomy): Eukaryota > Metazoa > Chordata > Mammalia > Artiodactyla > Balaenopteridae > Balaenoptera > Balaenoptera musculus. The sequence continues at coordinate 88,028,734 of NC_045799.1, read as the reverse complement.
GTGTGAGCAGTACCAGCCGTCCCTCCGGCGGGACCCCATGTACAACGAGGTGAGCGGCGGGGGGCGGGCTGAAGCCGGCGACTCCGGGCAGCCGCTGGAGGGGGAGGGGGAGAGAAACTGCGCGGGGTCCGCGTGCAGCCTTGGGCTCAGCGCCCTCCGCGACCACGCCTGTGCCTCTTCCAGTACCTCGACCGGATAGGACAGCTGTTCTTCGGCGTGCCGCCCAAGCAGACGTCTTCCTACGGAGGCTTGCTAGGTGAGGGGCCCGTGGGTCGGGGGCTCGTAGTGGGGGCTTGTGGGTGAGGCCCAGAGCGTGGTGTGCCAGCCGGGGGAGCGGAGCAGGCAGGGGCCTGGAGCGGGGCCCGGTGCCAGCAGGAGGGTTGCGGGCTCCCAGCTGTTTCCCCCTGCGTGTTCCCCAAGCAGAACTCGTAGGGCCCCCGATGAATAATCGTCCCCTGGGGTCCCTCTCCGTTGGCCACAGAATCGAAGCCAGATTTCTTTTTTTTGTGGTAAAATACACATTACGTGCAATTCCCCACCTTAACCGTGTTTAAGTACGCAGGACAGTTGTGTGAACTACATGCACACTGTTGTGCAGCGGATCTCCGGAACTTTCCGTCTTCCCAAACTGAGACTCTGCCCCCATTAAACACTGGCTCCCAGTCCCCACCCCCTACTTTCTGTCTCTGTGAACCTCCAGGGACCTCACATAAGTGGCATCACACAGTGTCCTCCTGTGCCGGCTTATGTCACTGTCAGGTTCAACCCTGTTGTAGCAGGTGCTAGGATTTCCTTCCTTTTTAAGGCTGATTCATGTTCCATCGTGTGGATAAGACTGCGTCTTCAGTGGACACCTGGGTTCTTCCACCTGTGGCTGCTGTGAATGTGGGTGTGCAAGTTATCTCCTTAAGGTCTTGCTTCCAGTTCTTTTGGGACGCCCAGAAGCAGAATTGTTGGATCTGTTTAATTTTTTGAGGAAACGCCACACTGTTTTCCCACAGCAGCTGCTCCCACAGCAGGGCACAGGGGTCCCAGTTCCTCCACATTTTTGCCAACAGTTGCTGTTTTCTGGTCTTTTTGACAGTAGTCATCTTATTAATGGGTCTGAGGTGGTGTCTCTGTTTTGATTGTCCTGATTTGCATTTCCCTAGTGACTAAGCACTTTGCGTATCTTTCGCGTGCTTATTGGCCATTTGTGTGTATGCCTGTTCGTGTCATTTGCTTATTTTTGAATCATGTTGGTTGTCTTACAAGTTCTCTACACTGGGTATTAATTCCCTCCCAGATATATGATTTGCAAATATTTTCTCCCATTCTGTGGGTTGCCTTTTTTATTTATTTTTTTAAGACTTTATTTTTTTAAAGCAGTTATAGATTCACAGCAAAATTCAGAGGACGGTACAGAGATTTCGCATAAATGCCCCTTCCCCGCCACAGGTGCAGCCTCCCCATCATCAGCATCCCCAGCAGGTGGTACATTTATCATGGGTGAACCTGCATTGACGTGTCATTATCACCCAAGGTCCAAAGCATTGATACATTAATTAGGGTTCGTTTTTGGTGTTTACGTTCTGTGGGTTTGGACAAAGGTGTGAGGACGTGTATCCGCCATTACAGTATTGTGCAGAGTCGTTGTGGTGCCCTGAAAAATTCTCTGTGTTCCACCTGTTCATCCTTCCCTCCCTTGTTGCCTTTTTACTCCCTGGATTGTCTTTTGATGCACAAAATATTTTACTTTTCATGAAGTCTAATTTGTCTGTTTTCCTTTTGTTGCTTCTGCCTTTGGTGTCATTTCCAAATCCAGTGTCACAAAGCTTTTGCCCTGTGGTTTCTTCTAAGAGTTTTATTATTTTAGGTCTTCCATTTAGGTCCTTGATCCATTTTGAGGTGGTTTTTTATGTGGTGTTTTACTTATATAAGGGTCCAGCTTCATTCTTTGGCATGTGGATTTCCAGTTTTCCCAGCACCAGTTGTTGAAAAGACTGTCCTTTCCCCATCAAGTGGGCACAGAACCCTTGTCAAAAATCATTTGACCATATATGCGAGGATTCATTTCTGGGTTCTGTATTCCATTGGTCGATATCTGTCTCTATGCCAGGACCACACTCTTGATGACTATAGCTTTGTAGTAAATTTTGAAATGAGAAAGTGTGAGACTTCCACCTTTGTTCTTTTTTAAGATTGTTTTGGCTATTTGAGTCCCCTGAGATTCCATATGAATTTTAGGATGGGTTTTTCTATTTCTGCAAAAAAATGTTTTGGGGATTTGAGATTTCATTCAATCTGTAGATTGCTTTGGGTAGTATGACATTTTAACAATATTAAGTCTTTTAGTCTAGGAACATGGGATGTTCGCATTTATTTACGTCTTTAATTTCTTTCAGGAATTTTTTATAGTTTTGATTGTACGATTTTTCACCTCTTTGGTTAAGCTAATTACTAATATTTTATTCTTTTTGATGCTATTGTAAATGGAATTGTTTCTGTAAATAAGTTATTTTGTAGACTCTTCAGAAATTTTTACAAGTAAAATCATATCACTTGCAAGCAGATAATTTTACTACTTTTTTTCAACTTGGAATTCTTTTCTTTTTCTTGCCTAATTGCTCTGGCTAGAACTTGAGGTTCAGTTGACCCTTGAACAACGTGGAGGTTAGGGGTGCTGATCCCCTGCATGGTTGAAAATTGGTGTATTAACTTACAGTTGGCCCATCGTATCTGTGGATTCAACCAACTGCGGACCAGGTAGTGCTTTAGTATGCATATAGAAAAACATGCACGATACGTGGGCCCGTACGGTGCAAACCCATGTCGTTCAGGGGTCACCTGTACCATGTTGAACAGAAGTGGTGGGAGCAGCATCCTTGCCTTGTTCCTGATCTCAGAGGAAGAGCTTTGAATCTGTCGCCGTTGAGTGTGACGTCTGCTGTGGGTTTTTCATATACGCCTTGTATTACATCATAATATGAGAGGGTTTCCTTATGTTCTTTCTTGGTGAGTGTTTTTATGAAAGAGTGTTGAATTTGTCAAATGCATTTTGTGCATCATTTGAGATGATCATTGGTTTTTTTTCCTTCACTCTATTGTGGTGTATCATGTTGATTGATTTTCACATGTTGAGCCATCCTTGCATTCCAGGAACAGATCCCACTTGGTCTTGGTGTCTGATTCTTTCACTATGCTGCTGAATTCGGTTTGCTAGTATTTTGTCGAGGATTTTTGCATCAGTGTTCATAAGGGATATTGGTCTGTAGTTTTCTTTCCTCATAGTGTCTTGTCTGGGTTTGGTATTGGAAGGATGGGTGGTACTAATTCAGTAGCTTCCCCAGTGAAGCCGTGAGGTTCAGGGTTTTTCTTTGTTGGGAGAGATGACACAGTCTCCTTACTCATTAGAGTCTATTCAGAGTATGTATTTCTTTGTGCTGCAGTCTTGGTAGGCGCTGGTGGCCAGATCGCTGGCCCTGCCTCTCAGGGCCAGGCCACCTCCCCGCGTCCTGCCCGTTCTTCTGATGCAGCCTCGGGGCTCCGAGACCACTTGAGTCCTAGCCGGCCTCCTGCCCTCCAGCAGGGTGGGGACCAGTGTAGTCCTGCACTTAGAAGTGGGTATTGCCCTCCTTAGTGTTCTAAGTTTCATTTTTGAATAGGTAAAGCTTGTCTCACGGAGTCCAGATGGCAGGCTCGTGCCCAGCCCTGCCGCTGTCCCATGGTGACTTGCAGGCCAGGCAGTGCTAGGTTTCCTTAGCTTCCTCCCGGTGGGAACTCTGCAGACATCAGACGGCCTGCAGTGGCAGGACCGGGGGGGCAGCCCCTTGGCGCTTGGTCACGCTGCTCCGCTGTGCTGTTGCTTGTGGCCCTGCCTCATGGGGCTCTCTGTGTGTGTGGGGGGTGGAATGAGCGTCTGTCGTTTCCGTGGCCATCGTCAAACTGTGCTCCGTGCAAAGGTCTTCCTGTCTCCCAGATTATTTTAAAAGCTGTTTCCCCTTAAATGCAAGTTGGACTTTTTACCTGTAAACGGGGTCTGTCTGGAGTTTTAGTGGAAGGTGTGGGGGGCCACTCCCCTTCTCCAGGCTCTCGTATCACGGCCACTCGTCTCGGCGGCTGTGTCCTTTCCTGCCCACACCTCGCGCATCTGCAGCGCCTGTCCGTCCACAGTCGTGGTGACGACATTTTAGCATGTTCAGTCTCGGGCTGCCGTGACTGTCAGCTACTGCGTTCCCGTCTGACTCTCTGCGTTTCCCCACAGAACTTCCAACCGCAGCGGCGCCAGGTGCGGTGACAGCCGAGTTCACTGCAGCGCGAGGAGGGTTGTACCCTGAGGGCACTGCTTGCCCTTTGTTTGTTGTTCCCCTTTGCGAGTTGGTTTAGGGCACTTTTTAAACTTTGCTTTTCTATTGACATGATAGTTCTTTGGATAAAAATTCGGTAAAAAGGAGTGTCCATCTTGACAAGGCCCACAGCAGTTAACGTTGTTATGTGTAGCCTTCGGAACTGTAACATCTGACTTCTGGGTCACTTGCGAGTTAACTTGTGAGCGAGTTACCTGCCGCTCGGCCACCCGTGATCCTCCCGGGCCCGTCCTGGCGGCCGTGCAGTGTCCCCTCGACGGGCACCTGGGTCTTCTCCCCTCGCGGCCCCAGCAGAATCCCTGCGTCTCCGGGCGCAGCAGACACATTTCTGTGGCGAGACCCCTGGATGGGGCGCCGGGTTTGGGCTCCTGTTGCCTTGCCAGGCCCCGGTCATGGCGCCACGGGAGGAGGCGGCGTCCGGGCGGCGGGCGAGGGGCGGCCGTGGCCCTGACAGCGCCGCGCGCCTCCTTCCAGGGAACCTTCTGAGCAGCCTCATGGGCTCCTCGGAGCAGGAGGGCGAGGACAGTCAGGACGACAGCAGCCCCATCGAGCTCGACTGACGCCCGCGGACCTGCACGGACTCGGCCTGGACCGCGGCGGGTGCGGCTCCCGATGCGGGTCCAGACCCGGGCCCCCCGGCTCCGGCCGAGGCTGAGGGGCCGCACGTTGGGTGTTCTGGGGCTGCCGGGACCGTGCCGGCCGGGCCGCCGTGTACCTTGAGATGACCCCAATAAAGCACAGGCCCTGCCGCGCCTCCTCTCCCGGCCCTTGTGTCTGGTTTGCTTGGGGAGGGCTCGGTCTTGCACAGGAGGGCCCTGTGCACGCAGCGGGGGTGCCGTGCCCCTCAGGTGGGGCGGGGGTGGCCTGGCACGTGTCCTGGGGAGCGCCTGGGCGGCCGCTCCATGCCACACCCCAGGAGCTGCGGCCGAGCGCCCAGCCGTTCGGAATGGCGTCTCGTCTGGGAGGCCGCAGGACCCTCCACCGTCGTGGGGCAGTACTTATTGTCTCCGGGTGATTGATTCCTTTGACCTGATGTTCTAGGTTTTAACCAAACGATCAGCCCAGGAACGAGCAGATCTGTCCCTTCGCACTGATGTGTGTCAGATGCCCCAGGATAGTTAGTTACAAAATGGGAAACACTTTTATTTTTTCACAATTATAAGAGTTGTAGATATTAATACCCAGTGATCATGCATGGGAAGGAACGGAATACACAATTTTATTTACTGTAAAAATGGAATTTAAAGGAAGGTTGGTGTTTGTGTTGAGTTTAAATAAATCCTTTATACTGGGCTTGGCAGCACTGGTCCTTTCTGAGTGAGCTCCTGGGGCTGGTCGTGGGCTGGGCCGCGGGGCTGGGGCTGTGAGCAGTGGCCAGGGAGCCCCGTGAGGGGCGTGGGCACCGTGACCAGTGTTTTCCAGTTCTGTCCGGAGTGTGTCCTCGGTGGGCGGCGGCAAGTAGACAGTGTTGAGAGCGTCGCGATGTTAGATGTAAATATACGGTGTTTTATTTCAATCTGTGGAAGCCCAACCTGCGGACAGGTGAGGCCTCACGGGCTCTGCAAGCAGCCTGTGGGGCTGGGGGCGCCCTGTGGTCTCAGCGCTGTGAGTGGGACACGTTGTGCTGTTGTCGCAGGCGGCCGCCTGTGTCTCTGCGACTCCCCCACCTCTGTGCAGGGGCTGCCCGAGCCTGCGCCTGCCTCGGGCCTGAGGACCAGGGCGGGGGCCCTGCCAGCAGGAGGGGCGGGCCTGGTGTGGACCATAGGGGTCCTGCCTCGTCCGAGAAATTCTTCCCGCTGGTCGTGCAGCTGTTCAGGATATTTTGTCGTTTCTCTCTGGAGTTTTCTGGGTAGAGCATGTGGGTGTGCACACGCTCAGACACAAGTGCACGGACCTCACGCTGGCGCCGAGCGGGCGCCCGAGCTCCCAGGGCCCGAGGCTGGGTGGCCCTGCGTGGTCAGGAAGGTCTAGGGGAGCCCGGGCCTTCGCTTCTGGCCCAGGGCGAGTCCTTCTGCCTCATCTGGAAGACAGTGGACCTGGGTTCTCAGGGAAAGTGTGACCCCGCAGCCTCGCCTGGGCTAGGAGGCACCGCCTGGGGCAGGAAGGGTTTAGGGGAGAAAGGGGCCATGGCCCTGGGTGAGCCCGCAGCTGTTCTCACCCCCGGCCCAGCCATCTTGGGGACCCCTGACCTGGCAGCCTTAGCTGGGCCCCCACTGTCTGTCGGGGGAGAGGGGCCTTGTGCTCCCCCTTTTACCCTGCAGTCCCTGCTCAGAATCCAGGTGCACGATGGGTCTGAGCTGTGGGCGCTCGCTCAGATGTGAGGGGAGATGATGATGGGGGCTCAGAGGAAGGGTGCCTTCCCTCATTCCCTTGGGTGTCGCCCACAGCCGGGCCGAGGCCCTTGCGTGCCCCTCTCCTGGGGGTGTCCCTTTCCTGGCAGGTCCTCCTGGGGGCCCAGAGCCCCCACTTTATTCCAAGATGTGACGTGGGGGGGGACACCCTGGCTCAGGGCCCCTCTCCTGGTCCCAACAGCTGGACCAGGGCTCCCCTGGGAGCACATCTCAGCCACACAGGACGCCGCCCAGATAACCCAGCAGGTGATGCCCTCAACTACACACTGATTTCCTGGGGAGACGGGACCCCCATGCACATCCTGCCCCCAAGTTCTCCACCACACAGGGTTCCTTCCCTCCCTCACCTCCTCCCCCAAGTATGTTCTCACAGATGTCCCCCATCCCCCCAGGGCACCCGGGGAGAGGCACGGTGGCGGTAACCACCGGCGAGCGGCACGCTGGGGTCCGGGCGGCGACCCGGGCCTCCATCCTCCAAGGGTTCGAAGACCGTGAGGGCAGGCGGAGGGCGGGTCATGTCAGCGCTGAGTCCGGAGCCGGCGTGGGAAGTGCCCAGGCTGGGGGCGGGGGTGGGTGCAGCCAGCCCTGTGGCCCAGGCCCGGGGGGCTCCAGCTGTCGGGGCCTCTGACCTCCGGGACCCCCGCGGACACGCGGGTCGGCTTGCTGAGGGAGCCAGGCCCTGTCTGCCACGCCAGCCCCCGGGACCCCACAACTGACAGCGGATGTTCAATAAATACTTGTTGGGGGAGGGTGGGGGGAGTGAGGGGACACGGCGGGGTTGGGGGCATGCAGGCGGGTCCTCTGTCCCCGCAGCCCGGCCTCCTGGTCAGGGGTGGGGTCCCGCGGAGGTGGGTGGCGGCAGCTGGGGGGGCCTCAGAGGAGGTGGTCTGGCGGGCGGGGAGGCGAGTGGGGGGCCGTGGGCGTCACACCGGGGGCAGCAGCACGGCGGGGTCAGGCCGGGCCGGCTCCCAGTGGTGTTCCAAAGAAACAGGTCCTAGCGGCTAAAGCTCAGGCCCCACCTGGCCACGTCGGGGGCTGCCGGGTCCCTCCTTCCGCCGGCCGCCGCCACCGCCTCGCCTGCCACGTCTGGTGAGTCCGGAGTCCTCAGGCCTCCAGGACCGTCTCGTGCTAGGGTTTGTGCTTGAAGTGGGCTTCCACTGGAAAAGGGACAGGGTCCCACCCGGTCACGGCTGCTCGGGGTCACGGGGCTGGGGCCCCAGGCCACCCCGCCCACCTCACCTGCGTACTCCTGGGGCAGCATGGGCCTGTCCACCACCTTCCGGAAGGCCTCCATCCACGCCCGCTGCTCTGACTCCGTTTCGCAGGCTAGTAGGAACCGGCGCTCTGGCGTGACGATGGTGATGCCGTGCGGCCAGTGGTGGCCCTGGGTGGACGGCGGGAGCCCGTCCAGCACCGTGTAGCCACTCTCCCTGCTGCCGATGAAGACCTCCCCGCGAGCGAAGGCGTCCTGGGTGGGGGGACCAGGCTGAGCCGGCGGGGGTGGCTTCTCTCCACCCTGGCGTTGCTCAGAGCCGCATGCGGCCCCCCAGGCCCGGCCCCTCCTTGCCGGCCTGGCCCGTCATCTCCAGCTCACCCAGCAAATGCTGGTCGGCACCTCCCAGTCAGGCGGGTGACCCAGGAGGGCACGTCCATGCCGCGGGGGCCCCGGAGCCGCGGCCCATCCTTACCAGGGGGTCCTTGAAGTACATGAGCCTCCGGTCGTCCATGGTGAACCAGCGCTTGCGGAAGCCTTCCGTCTGCTGGGGGTCGAGGGCGCCACTGGTCAGCCCAAGGCAGGCCCTGCCCCCCTCCCCCAGGGCAGGGCTGCCAGCATGTCCGCTGCCCGTCCGCGCGTGCCCGCGGGGCCCCATCTGGGCTGTGGGACCACCTGGGTCCTGGGATCCGAGTCCCCCGTGTCTGCCCCCATCCCCCACGTGGCAGGGACCTGGGGGTGCACAGGGACACGTTGGGGGGGGGGCCAGGGCAGGAGGCAGGGCTCGGAGCTGGCTGGGGCTGGACCCAGAGCCCCAGGTCAGTGGAGCCCGCGCTCTCACAAAGCACTGTGGGGGGCGAGTGTCACTGGCTGGCACTGCTGACACGCCCCCGCCTCCCCCTTCCCGGGACATGACCTCCGAGTGAGGCCTGGGCATCTGGGGTTCCAGGTCAGACCCACCTTGGGCCCCGTCTTCTCCATGTAGCCTTCCTGAAGGTAGTTCCGGGACAGCTTCGGCACCAGCTAGGGCAGAACCACTCGGGCTGGGCCCTGGGAGCCCCTCCTGCCCTTCTCCCCCCCCTCCCCCTCCCCCTCCCCCTCCCCGCGAAGCTGAAACAGCCTGGAACAAAGTAGAGCTACTGTGGTCTCCAGGGGCCTCAGGCCAGTCAGTGGTGGGGGTCTCGGGGGGGGGTCCACGTGGGCCCTGGGTCAGCTCCCAATCCCGTCCCAGCCTGGGGCGCTCGTCCCCCCACCCGGGTCAAAGGTAGCAGCAGCCACTCACGTCCGCGTCGCTGGCCCCTGGGAAGGCCACCTGCAGGTAGTGGAAGCGGGCAGCACGGAGCGCGTTGAACCAGTCCACCATCTCCTGGGGGTCAGAGGCTGGGTGTGGCCGCGGCCCCAGGGCCCCTCCACACTCACCCCGTCCCTCAGCTCCCGGGCCTGCTCGGGGACACCCAGGCAGCAGGAGCGGGCCGCGCCGCGCACAGCCACCTCAGGACAGGCGGGACAGCGGGTGCGGGGCTGCCGTCCAAGCTGTCCCCAAGCCCTGACGCTGCTTCGGGCACCGGGCGGTCTCTTCTCCTCTCAGATCGTTCTGTCTTTATGACCTGCTATCTCTAGCCTAGAGAGAGGCCCATCTATTTATAAACCCACCCGGAGCTGCCACCCCCCGCCACCGAGGGAAGGAGGGCAGAGCTGCTCCCCGGAGGCCGGCCCTCGCTGGACGGGGGAGTGGAGAGGGCCGGCTCCCCAGGCCAAAGCGTCACGGCCCAGGTGCTGCCACCCCATCCCTCCCACCCCAGGCCCAGCGCCCGTCCTGGGGCCGGCCCACGCCCCACCCCGGCCTCCTGTGACCTCTCACTCCTCCTGGCTGCCATGCTCGCTGCCCCAGGGACCCCCGCCCACCCCTCCTCCCCACCACAGGCTCCCCCATCTCTCCCCTCCCAGGCCCTTCCAGGCCGAGGTCTCCCGCAACCCTGGATGCACCGAACATCTGCTCTCCCCGCCAACACCTGGACAGACAGCGCTCCTCCCCGATCTCCAGGTCCACTGGGTCCTGCAGTGTCACCCTGACGCCCACCTCCAGCCGCACCTGAGGCCCCACTCACCTCCCTGCCCACCTCAGTGCTCTGTCCCTCCTGCCTCGGCGCATGGGACCCCCAGCCCAGCCCAGCCCACGCAATCCAGGCCACGACATACCCTCTGGGCACTGCCAGGGAGCCCCGCTCAGGCCTGGTGCCCCCAGCCCCATGGCAGTGCACCGAGTCCCTCCGGTCCCTAGCACTGCCCCCGCTCATCTCAGGACCTCCCTTGACTCACGGAAACCAGAGGGATCCTCTGGAAATTCAAGTTGGGCTGCAACACCCTCCCCCCACTGCATCTCCAGTATAGCCGGACGTCTGCAGGGTCGGGTCAGCCCCCTCAGCAGGACCACCTCGTGCTGTCCCCCACCCCTTCCTCTTCTCCTTTCCCCCATCCTCAGCAGAGTCTCAGCCACGGGGCCTTTGCACGGCCGTTTCTTCCTCCTGGAACATGTCCTCACCCCTTGGGACATCACTTGTTCTCACTCTTCCCAGCACTCGGCATAGTCGCCCGTCTGATAGACTCTTGTCTCTCCTGCCAGACTCTGCTCTCTCACCAAGGACAGAGCCACATCAAGCATCTACGCACAGGGCCTGGTGCAGAGCAGGTGCCCACAACTCGCTGGGGACTCGGGCCAGGACGGCATCCCACTGCTCGTGCAGAAAGCCTCTGGGCTCCCGGCACCTACCCTCTGCCTTCCCTGGGCTCAGCCTCCCGACACGGAAAGTGAAGGTAGAGGCTTCTGGGTAAAACTGAAGACTTGCTCACATTCCTTGAGCCAGGTTCCCTCCCAACACCTGTTAGTACTGCATAAGGGATTGCTTTTTCAAGGCTTAACCCCATGAGAGGGCGAGAACAGTCACAAAGTGCCAGGAGCTGGCAGACAGGTGGAGGTGTGATCCAAGACAGCTAAAGCGGAAGCCACGGAGGAAAGCTGAGGCACAGCCCAGTTTGTACTGCAGACCTCAAAGGGCTTGGGAATGCAGAGCTCTAGGTTCCCCTGGAAGTGAGAGGGGGGTTCTAAGCAGGAGAACTGGCTAAGAGACTGCCCCTCCGCCACCCTGGCAGAAGATGGAGCTTTATTCTTTGCAGGGGGTAGAAAGAGAGGGTCTCAGGGGAGAGTTGTGCCAGGCACAGGGTGTGTGTGTGTGTGTGTGTGTGTGTTGGGGCATCATTCCAGAAAGAGTGAAGCTGTGTGACTGCACACCAAGCCTGAGGCCCCTCCTGTTCCCTCTCAGCTCCCTCAGTGCTGGGACTCAAAGGTATCTGCACCAGGCAGGAGGGGTTTCCTCCAGAGAATCTGACCAGCCCGGAAAATCTCTCACATGGAAGTCAGAGAACAGAGCACACAAACAGGAAATAGCCGCTTAGAAGAAATAAACATTGTTCAAGGATAAGAAAGCTTCAAATTTAACGTTAATAATCAGAGATAAGATACTACAATCAAGAAACAAGAACAGTGTACTTTGAAAAAGGAACACTGCAAAAACCAAAAGGAGCTCTGAAGATTGAAACATTGAGAACAGAAAGAAAACTTTCAATAGGAAAGTTGCAAGACAAAGTTGAAATTTTCTAGAAATCAGTGAAAAAGGGAAAAAGTGGGACTAGAAATGAATGAGAGAACCAATCTAAGACAGCCAATATCTGAATAACAGTTCTAGAAAATGAGAACAGAGAAAATAGAGGAAGAAATTATTAAAGAAATAACTCAAGAACTACTCCCCCACCTCATGGATGTAAATTACTAGGCAAGGAGGACTCACCAAGCTCCCAACACAGAGAAGGAAGACAGACCCACGCCCAGGCTGTCATCGGAAAACTCTAACTCAAGTGGAAGTTAGGATTTTCACATGTGCAAGGTCTCTGGAAGCTTGCCTCCAAGGCACTCCTTCTCAGGAAGCTACTAAAGGGTTTGTTCCACCAGGAGGAGGGAGTAAACCAAGAAGGACTTAGATTCCAGGAAATGGAATCAGCCCAGTATTGAGATGTGGCCGCAGGAGAGAGGATTCCAGAAGGGTGAAGTTGCTTGCTGCCCAGGACATATCCAGGGACTTGGGCAGTCGGTGGCGAGGTGAGTCAGTAATGAACACGTGGTTACCCAGGGGGGAAAGGCAGCTGTTAGCTCTAGGAGAAATGAAACATGCAGGAAGCGAAAAGTCACTGCTCAGCCTTGAGAGCATTTCTGTGGTCATGGTAATGTACACTCTGAATAGAGGTGTGGACAGAATAGCAAGGTAAGGGTGATTGATGGGTGAGGTGGGAGAGGAGCGGGCCTGGGCGAGGTGAGGGGTGGGGACTGGAGAAAGCCAGTGCCTCATCCACCGTGCTGGGACGCCGTCAGGCGATGAGAACATGGACAGATCTGGCAGCAGCTCAAGCATGTTGTGCACGCACGTGGACGTGGATTCCCAAGGGATCAGCTAAAAGCTGAAAAGAGGATTCTGGGAACGTGGGGTAGGAAGCACCGGGTATCTGTCTCCCCACCTGGAAAACAATGGCACTGGCAGAATCTGACTGATGTAACCATTTTGGAATTCTGAAGTCTGTTGAAGTCTTAACAACTTCCAGGGGAAGACTTGGAGAGTACATTGTGGTTAATTTCAGTCAATTTCCGCTCTGAGAACAGATGCAGCTACCCATCCTTCCCCCCACCCCCACCCCCAGGACAGGCCTCTGTGCAGGTGTCCTGGAGCAACTTACACAGAGTTTGCAGGAGCTAGGGTGGGCAAAAAGGACTCTGTCCTCCACATATCAGGGATCTGTGCTCTGATCACAGGGAGACAAAGGAGGGGGGCATTGTTGCAGCCCCTCCCCCTCCAGCTCAAGACCTCCCAAAGATTTAAAGGGCGAGCACCCACTTTCTCCCCTTCTCTTTTGGTTTTCCCCCTTTGGGAGCCAGACATCAAAGACTAGGACATTGAGAAACAGCTGCGTATACAGGGGAAATTAGGAAGTGACCACACATGACCAGGGAAAGGCTCAGAGAAAAACGTGAGCAGAAATTAAGTTTACACCTCAGGCTGATCCTCGGCACAGACACGGCCTCCAACAACTAAAACAAAAAGCCCAAAAGCAACAGCAAAATAAATAAGCCTCGGGGAAGGGGGGAGAATCTGATTTCCAGAGTTACCACATTATCAGAATCAAATCCAGTGTTCAACAAAAAATCACAAGGCACACAAAGAAACAGAAAATAGCCCTTTCAAAAGAAAAAATAAATCAACGGAATCTGTCACTGAAAAGACTTAATGGCAGATATACTAGACAAAGACTTTTAAACGTGGTCTTAAATATGCTCAAAGAAAAGAATATTTGGAGAAAATCAAGAAAATGTATAAACAAAATGGAAATAACAATAAAGAGAAAACCTAAAAAGAAACCAGACAGAAATTCTGAAACTATAAGTACAATCATGGGAATGAGAATTTCACTAGACGATTCAAAGGCAGAAGAAAGAATCAGTCAACTTGAGAGGAAAATGGAAATTATCAAGGCTGAGAAACAGAAAAAAAGATTGAATAAAAGCAAGTAGGGCCTAAGGGACCTGTGGGACACCACCAAGAGACCGACATATGCATTCTGGGAGTCTCAGAAGGAGAAGAAAGAGATAAAGGGGTGGAGAGAATATTTGAGGAAATAATAGCTGAAAACATCACAAGTTTGATGAAAGACATGAACATAAACATCTAAGAAGCTCAACAAACTCCAAGTAAGATGAACTCAAAGAGGTCCACTCTGAGAAACGTTATAATCAAACTTTGAAAAGACAAAGAATCTTGAAAGCAGCAAGAGAGAAATGACTTGTCACATATAAGGGATCCTCAAATAGATAATGAGTAGACTTCTCATCAGAAACGTTGGAGGCACAAGACAGCTAGCCAATATATTCAAAGGAGAAAAAAACAAAACAAAACCCTCTCAATAAAGAATCCTAGGGCTTCCCTGCTGGCGCAGTGGTTGGGAATCTGCCTGCCAATGAAGGGGACACGGGTTCGAGCCCTGGTCCAGGAAGATCCCACATGCCATGGAGCAACCAAGCCTGTGTGCCACAACTACTGTGCCTGCACTCTAGAGCCTGTGAGCCAGAACTGCTGAGCCCGTGTGCCACAACTACTGAAGCCCGTGCACCTAGAGCCCACGCTCCACAAGTGAAGCCACCGCAGTGAGAAGCCCGCGCACCGCAATGAAGACCCAACGCAGCCAAAAATAAATAAATAAAATAAATTTTTCAAAAAGAGAGATTAAAGGTAATATTTTAAAAAAAAAGAAAGAAATGCTCAGGGAGTCCTACAGGTGAAATGAAGGAACACTAGACAGTACCTCAAAACCTTGTAGAGAAACAAAGATCTCAATAAAGGTAAATACATGGGCTATTATAAAAGCCAGTATTACTGTAACAGTGGTTTGTACCTGTGCTTTTTGTTACCTACATGATTTAAGAGACTAATGCTTTTAAGGATAAAGCAAAAAAAAAAAAATTAATGTAAAAGCTAGTATTACTTAAGTTTGGGTTGTGACTCCAAACCTTATTTTTTACATACTTTAGGAGATAGTGCATTTAAAATAATTAGTAGGGGGTGGTTTTTTTTGTTCGTTTTTTGGGTTTTTTTTTGAACACTCATTGTACAAAGATGTAATTTTGTGACATCAACAACCAAAAGCAGTGGGGATGGAGCTAAAATAGTAGAATTTTATGCTATTGAAAAAACATTCAAAAAGCTGCTATATATTCAGTTTAGAATGTTTTAACTTTAGTATGTTAAATGTTATCCCCATGGTAACCCCAAAGAAAACAGTGATAGAATATATACAAAAAGAAATAAGAACTTAAACGTTTCACTACAAGAAATAAACACAAAAGGCAGGAATTCAGGAAATGAGGGACAAAAAATCTACAGGGCATATAGAAAACAAATAGCACAATGACAGAAGTGAGTCCCTCATCAGTAATTACTGTAAAATGTAAATGTATTAAACTCCCAATCAAAAGACAGAGTTTGGTAGAATGGCTATAAACACATCATCCAACTATATCCTTTCTCCAGGAGACTCACAAAATTGTGGAAGGTAAAAAAAACAACAGATCAAAGAAGAAATCACAATGGAAATTAGAAAATATTTAAGGTACATCAAAATGAAAACAAAACATACCAAAACTTAGGGAATGCAGCAAAAGCAGTGCTAAGGGGGAAATATTTAGCTATAAATGCTGACAATGAAAAACAAAGATACCGATACAACTTAAGGTACTAGAAAAAGAAGAACAAACTAAACCCTAAGCTAAAGGAAAGAAGGAAAAAAAGATTAGAGATCAATGAAATAGAGAACAGAAAAACAATAGAAAAAATAAATGTAAACAAAAGTTGGTTCTTTGCAAAGATAGACGGAATTGAAAAAACTTTAGCTAGATGGACTAAGAAAAAAAGACTCAAATTACTAAAATCAGAAATGAAAGTGGGTACATTACTACTAATTGTACAGAAATAGAAAGGATTATAAGAGAGTACTATGAACAACTGTATACCAACCAATTAGATAACCTGGATGAAACTGGATAATCTCCTAGAAACACAAAACCTACCAAGACTAAGTCATGAAAATAACAGATAATCTGAATAGACCTGTAACTAGTAAGGAGACTGAATCAGTATCAAAAGTCTCTCCACAAAGAAAAGCCCTGGACCTCATGGCTTCACTGGTGAATTCTATCAAACATTTAAAGAAGAATTGATACCAGTCCTTTTCAAACTTTCCAAAAAATCAAAGAGGAGGGAACCCTTCCTAACTCATCTGTGAGGCTAGAATAACCCAGATATCAAAGCCAGACAAAGTCACTACAAGAAAAGAAAACCACAGACCAATACACCTTGTGAACACTGATGCAAAAAATCCTCAACGATATACTAGCAAACTGAATTCAGCAGCATATTTAAGGATTATACACCATGACCAAGTGAGAGTTATTCCTGGAATGCAAGGACAGTTCAATACATGAAAATCGATCAATGTAATACACCACATTAACAGAATAAAGGGGGGAAAAAAACTACATGATCATCTCAATTGATGCAGAAAATGCATTTGACAAAATTCTTATGGAGTCTCAAGGGAATTCAGACAGCCAGAGCAATCCTTAAAAGGAAGAACAAAACAGGAGGAATTCACTTTTGATTACAAAGCCACAGTAATCAAAAGAGTATGGTCCTCATAAAAGACCCAGAATTGCCACAGATACCCTGAAGGAAAAAGAACAAAGCTGGAGGCAAAACCCTCCCAGACTTCAGACAGTACTGTAAAGCTACAGTAATCAAAACAGTATGGTATTGGCACAAAACAGACATATGGATCAGTGGAACAGAAAAGAGAGCCCAGGGGACTTCCCTGGTGGTCCAGTGGTTAAGAATCCACCTTCCAATGCAGGGGACGCGGGTTTGATCCCTGGTTGGGGAACTAAGATCCCACATGCCACGCGGGACAACTAAGCTCGCCCACTGCAACTACTGAGCATGCGGGCCACAACTAGCCCGCGTGCTGCAACTACAGAGCTCATGCGCCACAACTAGAGAGCCCGTGCACCACAACAAGGAGCCCATGTGCCACATATTTTTTTTTAAAAAAGCCCAGAAATAAACCCACACACCTACAGTCAATTAACCTTTGACAAAGGAGGCAAGAATATACAATGGGGCAAAGACAGTCTCTTCAACAAATGGTCCTGGGAAAGGTGGACAGTTGCATGTAAATCTATGAAATTAGAACACTCCCTGATACCATACACAAAAATGAACTCCAAATGGCTTAAAGACTTACAAATATAAGACATGACACCATAAAACTGCTAGAAAAGAACATAGGCAAAACATTCTCTGATGTAAATTGTACCAATGTTTTCTTAGGTCAGTCTCCCAAGGCAATAGAAATAAAAACAAAAATAAACAAATGGGACCTAATCAAACTTACAAGCTTTTGTACAGCAACGGAAACCATAAACAAAATGGAAGGACAACCTACGGATTGGGAGAAAATTATTTGCAAGTGATGTGACCAACAAGTGTTTAATTTCCAAAATATACACACAGCTCCTACAACTCAGTAACAAAAAACCAAACAACCCAATCGAAAAATGGGCAGAAGACCTAAATAGACATTTCTCCAAAGAAGATGTATAGGTGGCCAAAAGGCACATGAAAAGATGCTCAACATCGCTAATTATTAGAGAAATGCAAATCAAAACTACAAGATACCACCTCACACTGCTCAGAATGACCATCCTCAAAAAGTCTACAAACAGTAAATGGTGGAGAGGGTGTGGAGAAAAGGGAACCCTTCTACACTGTTGGTGGGAATGTGAATTGATGCAGCCACTATGGAAAACTATGGAGATTCCTCAAAAAACAAAAAATAGAACTACCATATGATCCTGTGATCCCACTCCTGGGAGTGGGATTACAGAAAACTGATTTGAAAAGATACATGCACCCCAGTGGTCATTGCAGCACTATTCACAATAGCCAAGACATGGAAGCAACCTAAGTGTCCATCGACAGAGGAATGGATAAAGAAGATACAGTACATATATCCAACGGAATATTACTCAGCCATAAAAAAGAATGAAATAATGCCATTTGCAGCAACATGGATGGATGGACCTAGAGATTAAGTCAAATAAGTCAGAAAGAGAAAGACAAATACCATTTGATATCACACGTGGAATCTAAAATACGACACAAATGAACTTTTATGAAACAGAAAAAGACTCAGAGACATAGAGAACACACTTGTGGTTGCCAAGGGGGAGGGGAGTGGGGGAAGGTTGGATTGGGAGTTTGGCATTAGCAAATGCAACCTTTTTTTTGCAAACTATTATATAGAGAATGGATAAACAACAAGGTCCTACTGTATAGCACAGTGAACTATATTCAACATCCAGTGATAAACCATAATGGAAAGGAATATGAAAAATAATATATATATGTATAACCGAATCACTTTGCCGTGCAGTAGAAATTAACACAACATTTTAAGTCAACCATACTTCAATAAAATTTTAAAAAGCAAACAGAAAAACCCAGTATGCTGCTGTTATGAAGACAGACATACAGACCAATGGACTAGAATAGGAAGCCCAGAAATGAACTCTTACATATTCAGTCAAATGATTTTTGATGACAGTATCAAGACCATTCAATGGGGAGAGGACAGTCTTTTAAACAAATGGTGCTGGGAAAACTGAAAATCCACACACCAGAGAATGAAGCTGGACCTGGGACTTCCCTGGTGGTCCAGTGGTAAAGAATCCGCCTTCCAATGCAGGGGACGCGGGTTCAATCCCTGGTCAGGGAACTGAGATCCCACGTCTCAGGGCAACTAAGCCCATGCACCACACTACTGAGCTTGCATGCTTCAATGAGAGAGCCCGCGTGCTGCAACTACAGAGCCCATGCACCCTGGAGTCTGCATGCACAGCTAGAGAGAAGCCCGCGCTCCACAGCAAAGAGCAAGCGCGCTGCAACGAAAGATCCCACATGCCTAAATGAAGATCCCACATGCCACAACTAAGACCCAATGCAGCCAAAAAAAGAAAGAAAAAATAAATAAAATTTAAAAACAAACAGAAAACAATGAAGCTGGACCCTGACCCAATTAACTCAAAATGAATCCAGGACCTAAATGTAAGTCCTAAAACAATAAAGCTCTTACAAGAAAACATGGGGCAAAAACTTCACAACATCGGACTTGGCAATAATTTCTTGGATGTGACACCAAAGACACACGCAACCAAAGAAAAACAGACGAATTCAACTAAATGAAAATTTAAAAATTTTGTGCATCAAAAGACTGTTCACTGAGTAACAGGCAATCCACAGAATGGCAGAGAATATTTGCAAATCACCTATCTGTTAGGGGATTAATATCCAGAATATAGAGAGAACTCCTAAGGACAGACTTTGAGGGGTTTGCTTGGGGTTCCTCCCACCCTCGCTGGGTGGGGACACAGGGGCGATGGCCACGGGGTGGGGTGCGGCGCTCTGCCAGCCAGAAGCCACCCTCGTCTCTTCATGAGGCCTCTAGGCCCCCTCCCCAAGGGCCCAGCTGGCTCCCCACTGCAGCCATGGCAGGGTGGTCTGGTGGCCCCTTGGCCCCATGCCTGCCACCCTTGGGGTCCGCTGGGCTCTCCTGAGACAGTGGGGGTGGTCCAGCCACCATCACCCAGCCGTGCACCCACCTTGCCGTCCTCGTGGTAGACGAAGATGTTTCGAGTACTGTTGTCTTTCAGGTAGGTGACCTGCAGGCCATGCGGGTGACCGATCTTGGCCGGCTGGAAGGTGGCATTCAGATGCTCGATCTTCATGATGGCCTTGGGCTCCTTGGCCTGGGAAGCAAGGCTGGGCCTCAGCGCTGGGCTGGCAGGGAGTCTCCAGTCTCCAAGGTCAAGGGAGCAGGCAGGGTGGGCTCCGGATGCCGGCCACGCACCTGCTGTCCCGCGTGGCTTTGAGCAAGTTACTTACCCTCTCTGGGCCTAGGCTCCCTGGTCTAAGTCTAAGGTAACAGCATCCCTTCCTGGGGGATGACAAGGCGGGCGCTCAACATGTAGACTGACCCCTCCTCTGCCCCCTGTCTGGTCCGCCCTGCTCGCGGCTGGGCCCCCCCTTCCTGCTTTCCCATCCTGCCAGCCCGACCTCTCTCCTCTCCTTGCACGGGGGGCCGGCAGACTGCCGTGTGGCGCCCTCTGGCAGAGGCGGCGGGCCTGAGGGCCACGAGCTGCCGTGGTTACTGCATCACAGGGTCTCGTTCTGACCCGGAGCCGGTCTGCTCCAGGTGTGGGTGCGGCTCGGCCAGCTGCCCCGCCACACTGGGACCCCCCAGCGCCTCCCCACGCGCTGCTGCCTGCGGCACCCGGGGTCACCCCGGCCTGCTTGCCGGGTGCCGGTCCCCTCTGTCCCTCCCAGGCCTGGGAGTGTCCGCCAGGGGAAGGCTTGCCACCTCTGTGCCCCAGGGTCACCCACAGCACAGGGAGTGGCTGTGACCGGGGGGGGGGGTGGAGGGGTCCCCACGGCGGCCGGCGTGTCCCCACGGGAGGGGGCAGCGCATCTCCCGGGAAGGGCACGAGGGCAGCCAAGGAAGTGGCACCGCTGTCCAGGGGCCAGTGCCCAGCCACCCCAGGCCCCGGGCGGGAGGCCCGGCCGCTGCCCTTGGCCCTGTGCCCAACTCACGTCACTTCTGTTGAAATACTTGAGGGCCCCCTCGCGTTCCGTCAGCACAAACTTCCGGCTTAAGAACTGCCCGTTGTCCCGGCCGCGCTTCCAGAGAAAGCCTTCTCGGTACCCTGGGGGAGAGGGGCCCAGTCGGACGGCCGCCATGGACCCGGGCTGGCGGCTGCCACCCTGACGAGGCAGAGGCCGGGTGGACCCTGTTCCCGTCCCCGGGGGACCCGCAGCCCCCAGGTGCCAGGAGGCCGGCGGGTGTGAGCGGGCGTCAGCCTGTCCTTGGACCCCAGGCCACCCCCTCTCCACCGGGCTGCACGCTCCTGCCCTTTTTCTCTTCTTTCTCTTGCCAGGTGTGACAGGCACGCGGGGATGTGAGCGCACTGGGCGGGCACACGGTGCGCGCTCTTTGGGTGTGAGCAAGGGCCTGGGGACGGGCCAGTGTCCTCGATCATCCAGGGGGCCCAAGGGTACCACAAGGGTCCTCGAGAGAGGGGGGCAGAGGGAGAAGTGAGCCCGGCAACACTGGGGCAATGGGGCCTCGGCCAAGAATCTGCGGAGCACCCCCAGGGCTGGGCAGTGCAGGGGGAGCCCCCCAGGAGGAGCCAGCCCTGCCCCCTCCTCAGCTTTGGCCCCGAGCCTCATCGTGGAGCCCCGACCTCCAGGGACCACAGGGTCCGTTTACGTCGCTTGAAGGCACGAAGCCCGCGGTCAGTGTCCCAGGAGCAGTGGTGAGAAGGCAGCCCCTCAGGCGCCGCGTCCGCCCTGAGCCCTCTCTCGCCCTTTCCCCTTTGCCTGTTCTGGGGCTTTGTGTCTGAGGTCTACCCCACACGTGCCCCGGGGGCTGGGCCAGCTCCCTCTCAACACCACGCTCCTCGACGTGCTGCTGCCAGGTCAGGGATTCGCCCCTCTTCGTCGCCAGCGGGGCCCTGTGGATGCCGGGCTGTCCACCCTCGCCTGGTGGACAGACGCCTGGTGGTTCCCGGCCTTCCTGAGCAGCTCTGCTGTGCCCAGCGCGCCGTGTCTTCCAGGGGCGCCCACTGCCCTTGGGCATAGCCCGGGGGCACATGGCTAGGGGCGGGGGCCCTCAGTCACTGCCCTACAGCTTTCCCTCTGCTCCTGCTCTGGGGAGAGGGTCCCGCTGCCCACGTGCGCTGAGTGAGATCCCTGCCAGGCGCCGTCTGAGGCTGGTCCGTGCCGGGGGTGCCGTCAGTAGGGGTGGTGCCCAGAGCCCAGAGCCTGACGGCGTGGCTTTAGTATTTTGGACGCCACCGCTGGGTCCTGGCCCCCAGCCCCCAGCCCCCAGCTCCAGCCTGCTGCCGCCCGTCGGCTGTCCTGGCAGCCCCACACCCAGCACCATGGAGACTAGGAGCTGTTTCTCTGCTCTCGAGATGTGTGGTCCTAAAGAGGCGGCAGCCTGGCGTCGGGGACGGGGCAGCTGGCGCCTGTCTGTCTGTGGTGGGACAGTGCCAGATGAGGCCTGCTCCCTCCCCCCACCCGGCTTCCTCAAAGCCTGTGAAAGACACGTCCCCCGGGTCCCCTGCACACAGCCCAGCAGGCACATCCCTCTATGTGCACCAGGGAACAGGGCCACCACCGTGTCCCCAAGCTCAAGCAGGGCCCTCCCTGGAACGTTTGTTGACTGACTCAGTGAGCATTTGGCTGGAAGTCCACTTGCCTTCGGCTCAAGGCCGGCCCCCCTGGACCCTGCATTAGCCACACAGAGAAGTGCCCAAGGCGCAGCTTTTCTGCAAGGACGTTCCCCGCCAGCAGCCCTGACCCACGCCTGAGACATGGCAGGCCGAGCACTTGCACAGCCGTCTCATGTCCCCCAGACGGGCCTCTAGGAACATCCCGTGGCCATCCCCACTGCAGAGGACGAAACTGAGGCTGGCGTGGAGTCCCGTCCAAGGCCAGTGGCCAGCAAGGCTGGAGCCGCCAGCCCGGTCAGCGGTTCCCAGCCCGGTCAGCGGTTCCCAGCCCGGTCAGCGGTTCCCAAACCCCAGGGGCCCGCGCCTGCCTGCGGGGCCCAGCAGGGGGCAGCAGCGCCTCAGGATGCCGGGCCCGGAACGGGGGCGTCTCTGCCGCAGCCGGAATGGCGCTCCCACTGGTCACCCCTGAGGCGGCTCTGCTAACATGTCCCGGGCCAGCCCAGCGGAACACACGGAAACGCTGGCCCGAGTCTGCCTGGCTCCCAGGCCCGACGGCGAGCCGCCAGGATGCCTACTTTTGGGTCTGCGATGTGGCAGCAGCAGCGTTTTCGGGTGGGTGCTGGCCAGGTCCCTGCCTTTGCCCAGCAGATGGGCGGCTATTTGGCCGCAGCCTGAAGGTGGCGGCCCCCAACCTGCCCACGTCCAAACTCGCGCGAGCCGTCCTCTCTCAGCGGCCCCCCAACCCCGTGACGTGGGACGTGGGCAGCCCAGGCTCTGCCGTGCGGACGCCTGCCCACCATGTCCCGGGCTCCAAGCCGTGGGCCCCTCGCCACCCACCCTGAGGCAGGCCCAGGCCCTGGGAGGTTCCCGAACCCGTTCCCGGCTGTCGCGGTGCAGCGCCCGGCACACAGCCGCGGGCTGGGGGGGTCTGCTGCTCGGCCTTCCCCGTGACCCCTGCCAGTGGCAGCCCCCTGCCCCGCCCACACCCGGGGCCCGGCTGGCTAGAAGTGACCATTTTCTCCCAAAGGACTGGCCGGTGCTGGGGCAGAAGCCAGAGCATTCACTCAGCACTTATTGGGCGCCTACTGTGTGCTGGGCCCAGTACTCGCTGCGGGGAGCTGGAGGAGCCGGGCCACTCCCGGCCCCGCTCAGCCGCCTCTTCTCTGAAACCCCTGCGTGGGACGGCCTGGGACGAGCCCGGGAGAGGCCGTGGACACCAGAGCCGGCGACGAGATGCCCACTGCGATGGACCAGTGACCAAACCACAGACTGACCGTCCGTCCCCCAGCGGACAAGCAGTAGGGCAGCGGGGCGGCTGCAGGACGGGGCAGCGGGCAGCTTCTCAAGCTGATCATGCACTTCCCACGTGACCCAGAGAAACGTGAAAACACAAACGTGGTGGACACACCCTCACGTGTTCACAGCAGCTTCACTCGTCAGCGTCACCGACCGGACACGACCCACGTCCCTCAGCTGGGGACCAACTGGTCCCACGCACAGTGGACGCTGCGCCGAGACGGCTGCGCGCCAGGCTCGCGGGGCAGCCGGGCGAGGCTCAGACGTGCGGCGCCGAGAGGAGCCATCCGTGACCTTCCAGCGAAGGCGCACACGGGGGCACAGAGCAGACCCGGGTGGGTGGGGCGGGGGGCCCGGGCAGCTCGTGGAGCTGTTCATCAGGTGTGCAGATGACACGTTAACGTCGTAAAAAACTGGAGCAGGGACCACATGGCCGTGCTCCAGGGAGGCCCAGGGCTTGCCGGGGGCCGGGCCAGGCGTCCTGTGCCCAGGCCCCGGGGTGGCCCTCCCTGGCTAGGAGATGGGCCCCCACACCGGGTGGCTTCTCCGGGGGGTGCCCCGTGGAGGGTGTCCCCTGGGCACGGGTGGCACTAGGGACACCCCCTCCAGCCGCCTCCCCAGAAGGGCCAGGACCTGGTTTCCGGGTTCTGCTCCCCCAGAGGCCGGCACGGGAGCCCTGGGGGCCCCGGTCCTCCACCACTCAGGTTCCCAGCTGCTCCGGCTGAAACAGCCAAAGGGGCCGGTGGGGAAAGGTTGAAGGCGGAGGGTCAGTGGGCGCAGGCTGGCCGAGCGCGGTGCTGCTAGGACTCAAAGCCCGTCGTCCGGTGTTCCAGGAACATCACAGGCTCTGGGAACAGCACACGCGGCGGGTGCTTCTGGGTGTGAACACGGGTGTGAACACAGGTGTGAACCTGAGATCCGCGTGTGACTGAGTGCATCTAAGAGCACACGCGTGTGAACGTGTGTGATCTGCGGCTACAAGCACCATGGAAGTGGGTGTGAGCCCGTGTTAACACACAGGGGTTGTCAGGGCGGCACCAGGAGGGGGACAGAAGCGCCTGCCTCATGTGTGGTTCCAGCCCCGCCAGGGATGCCTCGGGCCCCGTGTGCCCCGCGCCTGAGGTCACTCCACGCTCCCACCGCGACCCTGCGTCCCCACCACACAGACTGGGACGGGTGCGGGGGCCCCGCCACTCCCCCCGGGAGCCCCCGGCCCACCGCCCCCAGGGCTCCACGCTCTCCGAAGGGGGCCGAACCCGCGAGGCAGGGCCGGCCGAGCCGCGCAGCAAGCGCTGAGTGTGTCGGTGACGGGGGCAGCCGGCCCTCCGGACAACAGGGGCCCTTGTCGCCCGTGAAAGGCGGCCATTGAGGCTCTGGCTGCAGGCGGGGACGGTCCGGGGACAGAGCCAGGAGCAGCTGTTACCCGGGGTCACCCTGGCGAGGGGCCTGCGGTCCTGCTATCCCGGGGCGAGCACCCCCCACGCCCGTGACCTTGGCCGAGGTCAGCCGGGAGCGCCAGCCGCACCTGTGACCTCGGCCAGGCTGGCACCTGCCGCCACACCCACCACCACAGCAGGACTGGCACAGCCAGGCTGGCGCCCCAGCAGCACCGAGGCCGCCGCCGTCCTACCCGGAGGCCGCGCCCCCACGTCCCCACCCGGGTCACGTCTGTCCACAGCGGTTTCGCTGTGGTGACGTTTCCCCCACGGACACTTAGCGGGAACTTGTGTCCCCTCCCTTCCCTCACAGTTGGGTTCCTCGTTATCACAGGGACCCGTCAAGACGTCCTCTGCTCCGACTCAGATCCTGTGACGCCGCTCCCGCGTTGCTCAAACCGTCCAGCTCGGCCCCGGCAGTGACACTTCCTCCGCGGATGCCCTAAGTGCACCGGGTGGGGACCGGGCTCGCCTGAGGCCCCGGCAGGCGGCGTGTCGGGAGGGTCCCCAGCAGCCCCCGGCCCGGCCTCCCTTGGCCACGTCACACCTCAGAGCGGCCGTGCCCCGGCCCCGCGGTCCCCCTCCCTGGCACGTCCCCATTCTCAGGGGCCGTGGGCGTGTCGGCCCCTGTGCCGTGGGAAGGGCGCTCCTGGGGGGGCTGGGCCTCGCCAGGGACGTGGCCGGGGCGGGTGGGCGAGAGGAGGCCTGGGGGTGGGGGGGGCCGGGGGCCTGGTCGTCCGCCATCCCGACAGAGTGCCGGGCGGGGCTCTGGTCCAGGGGCCCCAGCCAGCCAGGCAGCAGCGGCTGTGAGGAGCGGCGCCCCGGGTCTCCTGAACGCCGCCCTCTCCCAGGAGGAGGCCCGGGGGGTGGGGGGTGGTGGCGGGCTCTGGGGAGACAGGTGGGCGAGGGGGGGCCTCCGTCGGGAATGAGATTCAGAGGCTGTTCAGGACCTGCGCACAGAGCCAGGGCTCAGGCACCTCTGGGAACCCAGGGGGACCCCAGCAGCTGGTGCCCCGGGTGCCCCGGGCACTCCCCACGTCTCCTTGAGGGGCCCTGCCCCGCGGGTGGCTTGGTGAGCACTTCCGTGGAGTCAGGGGACCAAGCTGACGGTCCCCAGGGCCCCGCACACACAGGACTCTGTGCCTGTAAATCTCAGGGCTCTGCTGGGCGGGGGGCGGGCGGGGAGCCACAGGCGTGAATTTTCAGGGCTTGAGGGAGGGGGTGCGTTAGCTTCCTGGGCAGGGTGGGTGGGCTTAGAGAAATGGGAATCAGAGCCCCATTAAGGGTCTCTGCACCCAGGCCGTGAGCAGCTGCCGCCTCGTGTGGGGAGCAGAGACGAGGCCCGAGGCCGGGGCCCCCCACGCCGGAGGTGACGTGTGAGTCGGGGGGAGGCTGCAGAGCTGCAGGGGCCGGGCGATCAGAGATGGGGGCACGCGTGCACAGGGCCCTTCCAGCGGATCAGCTGCTGCCCAGTGGGAAGCCAGGGCCCCCGCGGTGGGGACCGGCACCGCCTGCTCCTGCCAAGTTCTCACCGTCACCCCGCCCGGTGCCCCCTCAGCAGCACCCCCGCAGCGTCCCTGGGCCCAGCTGAGCTCGCCCCGCTCGCGCCCGTGCGGGCTGGTCCTCTGCGGCCCCCAACACAACCTGTCCAGGTGAGACAAGGGCCCGCCCCCACAGGTGGGCCCCAGCCTTTGCTCTTCGCTGCCCCGAGGGTCTGCCGGAGAAGCCGCCGGCTCCATCCCGCCACGTGTGCACGCCCCACGGGCTCTCCCCATCCCACCCACTTGCCCGGCACCCCAAGCACCCCCGCGGCGTCGGAGACGTCTCACGAGGAATGGCAGCAGCCCGCGACGGGAGGGTCTGTCGTCGTGCCACCCTACGCACAGCCCCGCTTTCTCGGGGGGCTCCGGAGGCGGGCCGGCGCGCACACATCTCCCGGCCCGCGTGACTAGGTCACACGCCTGCCCCTGACCAGTCGGGACCAAAGCTAAGACTTCTCCTGACGCTTGGGTGAAAGTCACACTTGCCCTTTCCTCATGGAACCCAAAGGCGTTTCCAACCCAGGTGAAAAGTCTGGACCTGCCGCAGTAAAGCCACCACCGGCAGGGGCGGTGCCACCCCGAGAAGCAGAACCAGAGGGGGAAACAGGAGCCAAGTCCTGACAGCGCTGACTGAGCCCCTGGTTCAAACTGTGCCTGAAGCCAGAGCAACTGTGTGAGCCACTCCTCTCCCTGTCTTCCTTACGCCCAACTGGGTTGGACTACTGCCGCTCACACCCACACGCCCTGATGCAGGGACAGGCACAAACTCCTGCACCTGCCTCTGAGTCGAGGCCGCACGCCACGCGTTATAAATCGCTGAGACGTCTATGCCCGGGGGACAAAGGCTGTGGGGTGAGCCTTCCTGGGGTCCCAGAGCAGGGAGGCCGGGTTTCAGGCAGGATGGGGCACAAGCGCCCCAGGGCGGAACAGGCACGGGCGCCCACGTCCTCTCCCTCCCATGTCGGGGGCATCAGGAGAGGAGGAAGTGGCTCTCTGGGGTGGGCCGTAATTGAATCGAGGCCACGTCCCAGCCCTGGGCCACATCAGGGGCTCGGGAGGAGAGGGGACCCGGAGCCGCCTGCTGTGCAGGAGCAGGGGCTGCGCGCAGAGCCCCTCCCGGCCAACGGGGGTTTGATAAAGGGGCCGATCCCGCGACAGACACCTGAGCCGCCGCATGTGATCACCCCCAACCCGTGTGCTGACAGAGCCCCCGGGGCCTGGCCCACCCTCCCTGGGCCCACCTGGCCCGGGCCCATGCACACCCCTCCTGCCAGGACCCACCCACCCTGCGGGCCCTCCCAGGGCAGAGGTGCTGCCCGCACCAGCCTGGAGGGCCCCGGGCAGCCCCCCACCCCTCGGTCGGGGTTCAGGGCTGGGCTGTGAGCAGCTGTGGGGACCCCTGGTGCCAGGTCAGTCGGCTGGTGTCAGGGGCCAACGGAGGGACACAGATTCAGACCACTTAAGCGGTCGCCCAGGTTCCTAAGGATCCTGCTCCAGCTCCAGGGGGCGGGGGCGGGGGGACAGAGAGACAGAGCGGAAGGACAGACGGACAGGTGCCGGCTTCCTCACCTGCAGAGTAGGGCTCCTGACGCTCGGGGTGGGTGAACTCCTGCCGTTCGTACTTGGCCCGGATCCACTGTTCCCGCAGGAGTCTGGGGAGAGAGGGGACGGGCTGGGGGACAGTCCGGCCTGAGCGCAGGCCCACAGGAGCCGCCGTGCGGAGGGGTGGGCCCTGGACTCGGTCCCACCGCCTCGCAGGTGGCGGGGCTGAAGGGCCACCAGCTTTGAGTTTTAACATTGTTCGCTAATCAGATAGTTTCACCACTTCATGGTCCCCTTTTTAAAAACTGAGATGTAATTCACGTACCATGAAATCCACCTGCTTAAGGGTTCGATTCAGCAATTCCTGGTATACTCACAGGCTCTGCAGCCACCGCCAGGATCTAGTTCCAGAACCGTCCATCGCGCCAAATGGAAACCCCATCCCAGTTAGCAGTGCCCCCGCCTCCCGGCCCCAACCGTGAGTCCGCTTCCTGTCGGGACGTCTCCTGTGCCCCCGGGAGGGGGACGTGTGATGTGCTCAGAGTGTCTGGGGCTCATCCACGTGGCAGCTCAGTCACCCCACCCTCCTCCCCCTCCGTCTGGGAGGCTGGGCCCACGCTCGGGTCCAGAGAAGGAAAAGGCCAGGCCAGCACCTGCCCCCCGGGGGCCCGCCCCGTGCTCCCCCGAGAGCGGCTCCCAGGGCAGCAGTGGTCGCAGGTTGCGGGAGGGCAGCAGGCAGGGGAGACAAGGCAGTGAGGAGGGGGCTTGCCCACGGGGGCGGCCTGACGCCCCGCAGCCCCCGGCCGCTCCCGTCTCCCAGGCCGCCCCCTCCCGTGGGGTCCCCCACGAGCAGCCAGGTGGGCACTCGGCAGCCCTGCCCTCGGCCCAACGTCTTCGGCGCCAGCTCCCCTGTCCCTCCGGTGCCGACATGGCCTCGTGACCCCGGTGGCCTGACCTCACCTTGGCCCCCCTCAGCCCGCTGTGCCCACCTGTGGCCCTGGCAGCCCCTGGCCTCCTCATCTCCCAGATCTCACGGCTAATGTGCAAAGGCCCCCGTCCCCAGATGCCGCCACAGCCCAAACTTCTGTTTCAGATACAGGTAGATTTAAACTGATGTCACTGCAGAGGTGGCTGCAGCTGGGGGGCAGGGGGCAGCTGGGGCACAGCTGACCACTTCCTCCCCACGTGGACTCACGGGGCCCGTCTCTCACCGGGCCCCTGGGCACCAGGCGGGGGCGGCCACACCGCCGCACGGGCTGGCGGACGACCGAGGCCAGTAGGAGGGGCTGCTTCCCACTCACCCGCCTGCCCTCACAGGACGCTTTCCCCCGGGCGGTCAGCCCCACGCCACTAACCTGCTCGAAGGTCAGGGGCTGGGCTGTGCCCCTGGGGAGGCGACCCCCTCGGCCACGGCCTCCCCTTCTGCACAGACGGCCTCGGGGAGACGGTGACGAAGATCCGTGCTCGTGCTGGGGCAGCTCTCACCTCCAGCCGCCCCTGCGAACCCAGACCCCCCCATCTCATCTGCGTGATTTCCGAGGCTGTCACGGGTCGAACGGTGTCCCCATCCCGCCAAGTATGTATGCTGGAGTCCCAACCTGCACGACCTCAGGCCTACCCTTGTCTGGAGACAAGACGGCTGCAGACCAGTGAGCCGGGACGAGGTCATCCTGGTGCAGGAGCCCTAACCCCGTCTCACCGGGGCGCTCATGAAAAGGGACGTCCGGACACAGGCCGCAGAGGGACGACCACGTGAGGACACGGGACGCCGGCCCCGGGAGGACCACCCCACGCAGCCCCAGGACAGGGAGACACAATTTCTCCTGCTCACGCCGCCGGCCTGTGGCCCCTCTTCGGGGGCCTCGCCTGGGACCCGCCAAGGGAGGGGCACCCACAGGCCCACGGCTGCCTTGAGCGGGGCTGGCTCCCAGCTGCCCCAGCCACACAGCAGGCAGGAGGCCCGGCTTCCAGCAGAGGCCAAACTGAGGGGGCCGGCCTGACCGCCCCCCACAATGCTGGGGTTGAAACTCAGGGCACCGGTGGCACCGGAAGGGAATCTGGGCCCCGGCCGCTCTCTGAGTCACGCGGCCAGGCCCTCTGCTTCTCACGTTACCCCAGCTGGCGGGGTGGGCGCCAAGCTCCAGACAGCAGGGGCTGGGGGACCACTGTGTCCGGAACCCACCCTGGGCCAGACCCCGGCCACCTGACTCACCACCTCATCGCACCCTCGTGATGCCCCGGGGGGGCAGGCGGCATCCTTCCAGCTTCACGGCCGAGGAAACTGAGGCCACTGGGTCTTAGCCTGCCGGGAGGCTGTTGCAGCCCCTGTGCTAAGTGTGCATAGCTGAGGAGGTGTACATTCCAGTGCACGCGGGCATTCACACCCCCTCCACCGCTGCACAGCTCTCCACAGTGTACACGGGCATTCACACCCCACTGCAGGGCTCTCCACAGTGTACACAGGCATTCACACCCTGCTGCAGAGCTCTCCACAGTGTACGCGGGTATTCACACCCCCTCCACCGCTGCACGGCTCTCCACAGTGTACACGGGCATTCACACCCCCTCCACCGCTGCACGGCTCTCCACAGTGTACACGGGCATTCACACCCCGCTGCAAGCTCTCCACAGTGTACACGGGCATTCACACCCCGCTGCAAGCTCTCCACAGTGTACACGGGCATTCACACCCCACTGCACGGCTCTCCACAGTGTACACGGGCATTCACACCCCGCTGCAAGCTCTCCACAGTGTACGTGGGCATTCACGCCCCCTCCACCGCTGCACGGCTCTCCACAGTGAGCTCGGCTGTCAGCCCCCCCACCCTCCTGGTCTCGTGGCTCCCCGGTTAGGTTTCCCTGTTGACAGCAGCCCGGCGAGGGGCCTCTCCCCAGACCCCAGACCCCAGCCCTACCGGCATCTGCACCCTCCAAGGCTGGTCTCGGGCAGACCTGAGCACCTGAGTCTGGGGAATGGGGCGGGCTCGGGTCCCGTGAACCTTCACTCAGTGGAGGTCTCTGGAAGGTGGGGCCCACTGGGGTTCTGAGCACCCTCCCAGTGGGGACGCCTGGTCACCCGAGAGGCCCTGACCACCCAGCCCTGCAAGGAAGGGGGCTTCGCAGGGACCAGGCTGCAGAGGGGCTGGCCGAGCCCTGGGCGGGAGACAGGCTGTGGCCAGTCTGTCCCCTCGTCACACGCTCAGAGCGGTGGGGATGCAGGGTGTGCATGCAAATGGCCCAGACCACAGAGGAGCCTGTGGCCGGGTGATTAAAATCGGGTCTCAGAATCAGCTGCCACCTTGCTGATTCATACCGAGATGGAGCCGGGTGCGGCGGGGCGCGAGTTCCCCGGGAGCCCAGAGCCCGGCATGCGCCGGGGCCTGGGGGGCCGGCCTGCCCGTGAAGGGGTGAAGGGGTGAAGGGGTGAAGGGGTGCAGGGGTGAAGGGGTGGGCGCGGCGTGCCGAGGTGAGGCCAGCCGCGGTCTCCCTGCCTGTGAAGTGTCCGAACCGGACGCGCCTCCCAGCCTCCCCACTGCGGCCCAGTCTCCCACCCCTCGTTCACACAGAACTAGAAACACACAGCCCTGCGTGCAGCCCGGGTCCAGGTGCCGCCGGGCGGGGTCCCCAGGGTGTGGGGTTCACCAAGTGAGTCAGGAGGCGACGGCGTTGAGCAAACAGGAGGGAGGTGCCGCCCGGGGGGCCGGGGCCGGATGCAGGGCGCCCAGGGACCGCGCAGCCGTGGGCGCGTCCCCGGCCTGGGAGGAGGCTGGGCTGCGTCCCTACCCTGCTTTCCCAGAAAAGGAAGCTCCGGGAGGGGCCCTCATCACAAGAGGGGCCCTTCACCTCCGAGCCGCAGCTGAGCAGCTGTGACACCGGCCAGCTGAGGAGGGGGCCGTCGGGGGCCTGGGTGACACTTGAGGGCACTGGGAGGGTTGCCAGGGATGGATGGGTGGGTCTGATATGGGTGGAGAAGGTATGAGGGGTGCTTGGGGGGGCCAGCTCGTGAGACGGGGGAGGGTCCCCAGGATCCCCCCAGGAAGGATCCGGAGACCCCTGGTGGGCAGGTTCCCTGCTGGTGCTGAGCCTGACACGGGCAGCCAACCCCACGGGGCTGGGGTCCCAGCTCCACCCCAAGCACCTCCCCTGACTTCCAGAACCTTCTGGAACCCCACAGTGTGCCGCCCTGTGCTGGGCACCAGGAAAAGAGATTTGAGGAGCCCACCCTCCCTTGAGCCCATGGGACCCAAGGAGGAAAGGCCTCTGCAACCCCCCGGCTCTGAGTGGCCAGAGGAGGGGGAGGGGTCCTCAGGAATGAGCGGCGGCCAAACGGAGCCAGCCTGGGGGCTGGGGTCCTGGGGGGTCAAGCAAGGGCCTCGGGTGGAAGGAACAGCCGGGGGATGTTGGGGCAGGAGGGGCATGGGGAACGGCCATCCAGCCCGGAGGGGGAGCCACTCAGGGACCACGGGGGCGGGAACCCAGGTGGGGTGCAGACGGGGACACTGAGGCACAGGGAGGTCCGTGCGGGGGCCGGGGTCACACGGGGGCGGGCCCCCCACCTCCCCAGGTCCACGCCCGGCGCACCAAGAACCAAAACCAAGCGGAGGACAGCCTGGACGGGGCCCCCAGGACGCAAGGCCGGCGCCCACCTTCCCCCACGCCGGCCCCTCCCGCCCGCCAGCGGGTCGTCCCGAGCCATCTCCAGAGCGTGCGGGCTGTTTACCAGCGACCCTGACAAAAGCCCTTTGTTACTCACTGGCAGTCGGAGGCCGAGGGCCGGTAGTAGAAGGGGGGCACTTTGGACTCGAATGTGGCTCTGGCGACATGGTTTCCGCGGGAGGTCATGAACTGCAAGAGAGAGGGGGGGTCAGGGCCCCAGAGGCCAAGGCCGGCTGACCCCCGGGCCCTGGAGGCTGGCCGCCTGGAAGGGAGCGAGCGGGGGCAGGGGACTGCCCTTCCCCGCAGCTGGCTGGGGCCAGGTGCCTCCAGAAAGGGGCCCCCCTCGGGCCTCACGCGAGGCCTGGCCTGTCCGCTCTGCCTGAGCGGTGCAGAAGCGGCCCACGTTCCTGCAGGGCAGTGAGGCTGCAGAGACCAGGCGTGCGACTGCGAGCTGTGAACAGGCTGGGGGGGCGGCGGGGGCGGGGAGCCTCTGGAGCAGCCGCCAGGCGGGGCGTCCCGGGCACAGAAACAGCACGTGCAAAGGCCCTGAGGTGGAGCGAGCCGGGCGTGCTGGAGGAGATGCCCTGGCCTGGCCGGTGCGGGGAGGGGCCCTGACCACAGGGGCCTCAAGGGCAGGGAGGGGACCCTTCCTTCTAAGTCATCGCATTTGAGGACCATCAGGCCGTGGATGTGGAGGGTCAATGGGGAAAATATCACAAACAATAAGATGCTTCAGCAAAAGGCTGGTACCAACTTGAATCCTAAAAGCGACGGCTTTTCTATACAAAACACCAATCTGCTCAGAGGTCCAATAGGAGGAAAGGCCCGCCGATGAGAGCAGGTGGACGAAGCACCTAAGAACTAGCTCTAATGAGGAGCATTCAGTCTTGACGAAGAAACTGTCATGTGCTCCTGGGGAGCAAAAGAAACTCCAAAGACATACCAAGTTCTTGGTTAGGGAGACAGAAAGCATGCTGTCTCCTTATGTTCATCTATTTTTAGCAATTCTCAAAAAAAGAAAACCAGGAATAGAATTTTCAAGAGCTAGCAAAGATTCTAAAGTTCATTTTAAAATTAACAAGCAAAAGCATCCTAGAAAATTCTGAAAATGAAGATGCTTCCTACGAGATATTCAAACCTGTTATAATGCTACTATGAGTCAAACAGTACTGACCAGAAAGCCTAAAAGGTCCAGAAACAGATCCAATAGGATCTAATATCCAACATTAAACAGGTTTAGTAGGACAAGTTGGTGTACAGTAGTGGTAACATCTCAGATCGATGGGGGAAGTGCCCATTAGTTGATGACCAATAAGAAACTGGAAACTACTGGAGCAAAGGGGGTATGCTTTTCAGCAAAGTAAACTCCAACTGGATTAAAGACTGAGTTTCCAAAGTTAAACAATAGAAATAGTAGATGAAGGGTATTTCCTGGTGGTCCAGTGGTTAAGCCTCCATGCTTCCACTGCAGGGGGCACGAGTTCGACCCCTGGTCAGGGAACTAAGATCCCACATGCCGCGCAGCGTGGCCAAAAGTAG
Source organism: Balaenoptera musculus (assembly GCF_009873245.2). Lineage (NCBI taxonomy): Eukaryota > Metazoa > Chordata > Mammalia > Artiodactyla > Balaenopteridae > Balaenoptera > Balaenoptera musculus. The sequence goes on along the minus strand of NC_045799.1, from coordinate 87,994,875 downwards.
ATGAAAATCACGGGATGATTTAAAAAATAATTTTAGGAAAATATGGAAGGAAATCTTCATGACTTTGGGTTAGGAGTGGTTTCTTAGAGGTGACACCAAAAGCACAAGTAACAAAAGAAAAAAAAAATCAATGGAACTTCATCAAAATTAAAAACTGTTGTGTTTCCAAGGACACCATCAGGAAAGTGAAAAGATTTATGAACCTTAAAAACACGAGGCTCATGAGAAATGGACACAAAATGCCACACAGCAGAGGACTGCTTTTGTATGAAACATCCAGAACAGGCAAATCCAGAGACAGAAAGCCTACTGGGGGTCTTAGGGGAGGGGAGTGGCCACTAAGGGGGACGGGTCTCCCCTGAGGTGAGGGAAATGTTCTGGAACTAGACGGAGGTGATGGTTGAACAAGATTGTGAATGTGCTTGATTTATTTTTTTTGCTGCAGTGTAGTTGACATACAGTATTGGTTTCAGATGTACGGCATAGTGGTTCGACATTTATACATATTACGAGATGACAAAGTTGTTACAACATTGTTGACTGTATCCCCTGTGCTGCACGTTACATCCCGTGACTTATTTTTCATATGACTGACGTTCACGCCTCTGAATATCCTGCACCTACTTCTTCTGTCCCCTGCCCCGCTTCCCTCTGGCAACAGCTGTTTGTTCTCTGTACCTATGAGTCTGTTTCTGTTTTTTAATATTTGTTCATTTTGTTTTCCAGATGCCACATATAAGGGAGATCATACAGTAGTTGTCTTTCTGTGTCTGACAGATTTCGCTTAGCATAATACTACCCTCTAGGTCCATCCATGTTGTCGCAGATTGTAAAATGTCACTCTTTTTTATGGTTGAGTAATATTCCACTGTATATATACACCACATCTTCCTTATCCATTCATCTGTAGGTTGCTTCCATATCTCGGTTATTGTAAATCACGCTGCAGTGAACATGGAGGTGTGTATATCTTTTTGATTAAAAATATTCTAGTAAACACCCAGGAGTGGGATTGCAGGATCATATGGTAGTTCTATTTTTAATTTTTGGAGGAACCTCCATACTGTTCTCTGTAGTGGCTGCACCAACTTACATTCCCACCACCAGTGTAGGAGGGTTCCCTTTTCTTTACATACTCTCCACCATTTATTACTATTATTATTTTTTAATGAATTTACTTTCCTTATTTACTTATTTATCGATCCGTCTTTGGCTGCGTTGGGTCTTCGCTGCTGCGCATGGGCTTCCTCCAGTCGCGGCGAGGGGGGCTACCCTTAGTTGCGGTGCGCGGGTTTCTCACTGTGGTGGCCTCTCCTGCCGCGGAGCACAGGCTCTAGAGCACAAGCTCAGTAGTTGTGGCTCGCGGGCTCTAGAGCGCAGGCTCAGCAGTTGCGGCACACGGGCTTAGCTGCTCTGCGTCATGTGGGATCTTTCCGGACCAGGGCTTGAACCCGTGTCCCCTGCATTGGCAGGCGGATTCTTAACCACTGCGCCACCAGGGAAGTCCAGCATTTATCCAGCATTTATTACTTGTAGACTTTTTAATGATGGCCAGTCTGACTGGCGTGAGGTGGTACCTCATTGTGGTTTTCATTTGCATTTCTCTAATAATTAGCGACAGTGAGCACCTTTTCACGTGCCTATTGGCCATATGTATGTTTTCTTTGGAAAAATGTCTGTTCAGGTCCTCTGCCCATTTTTAATTGGACAGTTTCTTTTTTTGATACTGAGTTGTATGAGTTCTTTGTATATTTTGTGTAATAACCCTTATTGCATAAATCGTTTGCAAATATCTTCTCCCATTCGGTAGGTGGCCTTTTCATTTTGTTGACAGTTTCCTTTGCTGTGCAAAAGCTTTTTAGTTTGCTGTAGTCCCATTTGTTTATTTTTGCTCTTGCTTCCCTTGCCTGAGGAGATGGATCCAAGACGATACTGCTAAGACGGCTGTCGAAGAGCATACTGCCTGTGTTCTCTTCTAGAAGTTTGATGGTTTCAGGCCTTATATTTAGGTCTCTAATCGACGGTTTCAGGTCTTACGCTTAGGTCTTTATCCATTTTGAGTTTATTTTTCGTATATAGTGTAACAAAGTGGTCCAGTTTCATTCTTTTGCATGTGGCTGTCCAGTTTTCCCAACACCATTTATAGAAGAGACTCTCCCCCATTGTATGTTCCTGCCTCTGGATTATTCACTTCATTTTTTTAAACATTTATTTTATTGAGGACTTCCCTCGTGGCGCGGTGGTTATGAATCCGCCTGCCAACACAGGAGACACGGGTTCGAGCCCTGGTCTGGGAAGATCCCACATGCCACGGAGCAACTAAGCCCATGCGCCACAACTACTGAGCCCGCGAGCAACAACTACTAAAGCCCATGCGCCTGGAGCCCATGCTCTGCAACAAGAGGAGCCACCGCAATGAGAAGCCCACACACCACAAGGAAGAGTAGCCCCCGCTGGCCACAACTAGAGAAAGCCTGCGTGCATCAACGAAGACCCAATGCAGCCAAAAATAAAATTTATTAAAAATTATTTTATTGAAGTATAGTTGATTTACAACGTTGTGTTAATTTCTGCTGTAGAGCAAAGTGATTCAGTTACACATATTATATATTCTTTTCATATTCTTTTCCATTAGGTTTATCACAGGATATTGAATATAGTTCTGTGTGCTATACAGTGGAACTTTGTTGTTTATCCATTTATACATAATAGTTTGCATCTGCTAATCCCAAACTCCCAGTACTTCCCTCCCCCAGCTCCCCTTCCCTCCAGCAACCACGAGTCTGTCCTCTATGTCTGTGAGTCTGTTTCTGTCTCATAGATAAGTTCATTTGTGTCATATTTTAGATTCCACATATAAGTGGTATCATAAGGTATTTGTCTTTCTCCTTATGACTTACTTCGTTTGGTAGGATAATCTCTAGGTTCATCCATGTAGCTGTAAATGGCATTATTTCATTCTTTTTTATGGCCGAGTAGTATTCCATTATATACATGTACCACTTTGATTGTTCACTTTAAAATGAATTTTATATTACATGAATTTCACCTCAGTAATTGAAAAAATTACATAGCTCCTTAAGATATAAACTGCACTTTTTGCATTTTAAAAATATTATTTTAAAAGTAAAGTTAAAATATAACCAACAGGATGAGAAGAACTACTTGCAAATACTAAATCTGATAAGGGATTTGTGTCCAGAATACATAAAGAACTCAACAATAAAATCACCTAACTCAATAATAAACAGACAACCCATTTTTAAAAAGGGCAGAGGATTTGAATGGACATTTCTCCAAAGAAGATACACAAAAAGGGACTTCCCTGGTGGCGCAGTGGTTAAGAGTCCGCCTGCCAATGCAGGGGACACGGGTTCAAGCCCTGGTCTGGGAAGATCCCACATGCCGCGGAGCAACTAGGCCCGTGAGCCACAACTACTGAGCCTGCGCTCTAGAGCCCGTGAGCCACAACTACAGAGCCCGCGTGCCACAACTACTGAAGCCCACGCGCCAAAACTACTGAAGCACGTGCACCTAGAGCCCGTGCTCCACAACAAGAGAAGCCACCACGACGAGAAGCCCGTGCACCGCAATGAAGAGTAGCCCCCACTTGCTGCAGCTAGAGAAAGCCCGCGTGCAGCAACGAAGACCGAACGCAGCCAAAAATAAATAAATAAATAAATTTATTAAAAAAAAAAAAAAGAAGACACACAAATGGCCAAGAAGCACATGACAGGATGCTCAACATTACTCATCGTCAGGGAAATGGGGGCCAAAAGCACAAGACCCCACCGTGCACCCAGCAGGACGGCTGAAGTCAGACAGACGGCAGTGAGCGCTGGAGGAGACGCGGAGAAACTGGAATCCGCGTGGATCGCTGGTGGGAATGGGCAGCTGTGCTGGGAAAAGCCTGGCAGATCCTCAAACGTTAGACACAGAGCCACCCTAAGGCCCGGCAGTGCCACCTCTTCTCAGAGGACTGAAAGCACAGAAATATTCTGAGCCGCATTGTTCACAAGAGCCGGAGCAACGGGACAACCCAGGTGTCCATCAGCTGGGGAATGGATAAACAAGACGTGGTCCATCCATGCGATGGAAATGACCTCGGCCATAAAAAGAAATGAAATGCTGACACCTCGATGACACAGATGAAGCTTGCAAACACGGTGCTCAGTGAAAGAGCACACAGGAGCCACACGTGGTGTGATTCCACGGACACGAAGCGTCCGGATCAGGCAGATGCATCGAGACAGAAAGCAGGGGTCCTCCTCTCAGCAGGAGCTGGGGTGGGGAGTGCTGGGGAGTGGCGGCTAGTGGTACAGGCCTATCTGGGGGTGTGAAAATATTCTGAAATTAGATCGTGGCAATGGTGGCACAGCCCTGAGAATTCATGAAAACTACTGAACTGTACACTTTAAAAGGGTGAGGTGTATGGTGTGTGAATGACAGAAATCAAGCTGTTCTGAGTAAAAATAATCTGAGGGTAGGGCAGGCCTATCTAAGTGTGCTGTAAACCCTAAAACCACAAAAGGCAAGGTTGAGCAATGGGATTACTTCAAAGTAAAAACGTTTCCACTGCAGAAACCACCATGAGCAGAGTCAAAAGACGCCCTTGAGAAGAACGTCTTCACCTGCCGTCTCTGAGGGCTGCAGGCCTCCTAGGTAAACCACGAGAAAACGGAAGCAGCCCGCGGTGGCCCAGGGCCCGGAAGCTCACAGGTGGCTCTGAAACGTCTCACAAGACGCCGCACCTCACTCAAGACGAGAAAAGACCCTCCTGGGAGCAAGGGTTCACCTCTCTGTCGGCACAGACGGGCCCTGGGAGACAGGGGTCGGCAGGAACGCGGCAAGCGCTCTCACACGCGTGGGCACAGGCGTGGCCAAGAGGGGAGGCTGGCAAAATCCCTTAAACTACAGTCACGGAGCCTCTGAACTTCCCCTTCGAGGAACGTGAGCCCCGTCGCTGCCCCTGCAGGAGGCGATGCTTCTGTGAGGCCGTCGCTGGCCCGGTGGTCACGGTGGGAAGACCCCTGCGCCCTTGTGTGCACGCAAAAGCCTGCTGGGTAAACTGGGGCCCTCCAGGCGGGGACGCGGGGGCACCCGTGCCCCCCGGAGCCTGTGCACGTGGACGCGGGGAGACACCCCAGCGTCCGCCACCCGGGACCGTGGTCCGTCCACACGGTGGGCGTCACTGGGCCTTTATACAGGGGGGAAGCGCTCGCGTGGTGGCTTAGGCGGGGGGAGGTGGGGGAGCTGAGGGCTCGGGGCTCTTTCTGAAGTGATGAAAACGTTCTAAAATTGACTGTGGTGACGATTGCTCAAGTCAGTGACGGGGCCGTAAACCGCTGAGCTGTGCTTGAGAGAGTGAGTTGTGTGCCTTGTGAATTACATTGCAATAAGTTCTTTGAAGAAGATGCTATAGAAAAATACGAAGTTCAGGGAGAAAAAACACAAAAAGAAACAAAAGGAAGAGGCACGGACAAGGGTCCTGCGCGCCTGGCCCACAGCCAGGGCCGAGCTCCCCGCATCACGGCCGCCCTCCCGGGAGCAGGCCTGGCTCACGCAGGCTCAGGACCCCCGGCCGACCACCAGCCCAGGGACTCAAGGGCAGAGTGAGGGGAGGAGCAGGGCCCGGAGGCCCGGCAGGCCCCCTTCCACACCGACCCGGGGGCCCAGCGCCCTGCAGGCCAAGTCCTTCCAGCCCCTCGAGGTCACCTCTGTTTTAATGACGGAGTAGAGGGGCAGACGACAGAAAGGGGATGAAGGCCCCTCTCAGCTCCCAGCGCCCCCGCCCCACACCTGCACCACTGGCGCCAGCCCGGCCTCCCTTCGGACCTGCTCACGAGCGCTCGCAGGTGGAAACCAGAGCTTTGCTGGTGGCGCCCATGTCCGGGACGCTCTCCCTCCCTCCTCACGAGGCATCACACCCCGCGGGGCGTCGAGGAGCCTCCGCCCCCACTGTCCGACCGCTGGGGTGAGGGCGCCTCCGGCCACACGTGTGAACGTTCCACGCGCACAGGACAGCTCCGTCACCTGCAGGCTGACTTGGCAGGAGGGCCTGGGTAGGCCCGGGACTCTGCATTTCTAGCAAGCTCCGGGGAGGCTGCGTGGACAGCAGCGAACTGTTCCTCGCGGAAGCGGGGGGTGGTGCACGGGGGGCGCCCGGCCTTGGGTCCCCCAGCCCAGAGGCAGCCATCAGCCAGGGAACTCCTCCCCTCACCGGTGGGCGTGGTCACCACGCCCCCTGAGCCCTTGACCCTGGAGCCAAATCTGAGCAGCGAGGGGGGCTGCCCTCGGCTCCCACCCATCTCCCCGCAGCCTCCGTCAGGGCTCAGGCCCCACCTGGGCAGCCTCCACAGCCACGGCCCTCTGTCTGGAACTCGCTACCCCAGGCTGTGCCCTGTTCTCACCTTCACTCAGGCTGTGGGGCCCTGCCTGCCACCCCGGCCCAAGTCACCACCCCCTGCCCACCGGCAACCTGCATGTCCCCCTCTCTAGGGCCTTCTCCAGGGGCCAGCCACTCGCCAGGCCCCCCATAGCAATTGTGCAATAAACACGGGTCAGGTGGATGGATGGATGGGTGGATGGGTGGGTGGGTGGATGGGTGGGTCGATGGGTGGATGGGTGGATGGATGGATGGATGGATGGATGGATGGATGGATGGATGGATGGATGAGTGGGTGAGTGGGTGGGTGGGTGGATGGATGGATGGATGGTTCAGTGAAGGGCTTGACTTTTGTTACCTTCTGCGACTCTCCGTAAGGTTAGCAATAAAACCCTAACAACAAGAGGGCCCGTCCCATTGCACAGCTGCTCCATGCTGTGTTCCCTGAGCACCAGAATGTCCCCGGTGTGGGGAAATGGGACCAAAGCCGCAGGAACTGCCCATGGAGGGGAATCAATAGTCTCCTGCAGTCGCTTGCTCATTCATTCACTCTGCAGCTGCCGCAAGAGGGAGGCAGGGAGAGTCAGTCCTGGGACTGGACGCACAGGGCGGGGGCAGTGGCACAGGAGGGCCGAGGTCCAGCTGCTGGCCCCTGGGCCTCCCGACACTTGTGGACGGTCTCCCCGCAGCCTGGGATCCCTGACAGCCCAGGCCCCCTTGGGGCACCGGGATGGAGCAACCTCCGAGGTGTCATGACCCAGAGGGTGGGGCCGAGGTCACCCAGGGGCAACGGGACAGGCTTGTGTCCGCCCATCCCCACCTGGCACCCCTGCCTGGCCTTACCTCCACTTGGGCATCCTCCCAGGCGTCCAGGCGGACGGACTTCACCTTGCTGACCTGAGGGATGTTCCGGTGAATTCCAGAGCAGCTCAGACAGATGAACACCCCTAGGGTGTATGAGGCCCAGTCAGGATCTGGAAGACAAGGCCAGACGTTCAGGGGGCGCTGACCCCGAGGGTCCCCCAGAGGGGACAGAACACTGGACCAGGGCCCACAGGTCTGGAAGGCTCCCTCCCTTTCTGGCCTTGGTCTCGTCTGTGCAACGGGAGGCCGGCCAGACCACCAGGTTCACAGGCTCTGGGGGCCCAGAGTGGGGGTCCCTGCCCCCCGCACAGAGGAGCAGCCCCACCCCATCATCCTAGCTGCTCCCGGGGACCGAGGGGACCCTGAGTGGACATAGTAGCGCGGGAGACACTGGGGCGACGTGCTGATGAGAACCCGTGATCAGCGCCCGTCCGGCAGGCGTGACCAGGACACGCCAACACGTGTCACGTCCTGCAGCTGAGGCAACGGAAAAAGCAGCATGTGGCTAGGGCGGGGCCGTGGAGGCCCACCTGTGTCCACACTGCGAGAGGTCTGACATTTTTCACACAGAACGGCGGCACCGTGGACACTGAGGAACGTGATGCTTGTTAAGTCGGGCGGAGGGTAAGTGGGCGCTGGCGCCCGAGTCCCCAGTTCATCGGCCATCGGTGTGTCCACGTGGTAACTGCGTGAGGGGCTGGGCCGCGGAAAGGAGTCCTACAGAGGCTTTCTCTGGAGAGGACGGGTCGTCCAGTAAAGGCTTCCCGTCTCTCAGGGAAGCTTCTGGATCGGACTGGTCTAAATCAAGATGCCCAGTGGCTCCCAGCCGAGGGCCACCAGCTTGAGCAGGCTTCCCTGGGAGCCCCTGGGGGGCTGGTCTGCACCCAGCCCCTAAACTAGCTAACACCCCCCACGCCCGTGTGAGAGCACAGCACTGAGCCCACCCTGTGGTCACTGCCACCCGAGGGGCCTGGAGCCCACAGACCCGGGGGTCGCTGGGATCAGCACGTGAATGCCCCCCCCCCAGGTCAGGAGGACACTTCCCTCTGTGATAAGACAAGGCTGGGGGACGTCCCTGTGGTCCAGCGGTAAAGAATCTGCCTTACAACGCAGGGGACGCGGGTTCGATCCCTGGTCAGGAAACTAAGATTGCACGTGCCGCAGGGCAACTAAGCCCGCGTGCCGCAGCTACAGAGCCCATGCGCCCTGGAGCCTGTGCGCCGCAACTAGAGAAGCCGGCGCACCACAACGAAGAGCCCGTGTGCTGCAACTAAGACGGGACTCAGCCAAAAATAAATTAAAAGAAAAAAAAAGACAAGGCTGGGAGGTGGCTGTATCCACGGGGGGGCTGGCCCAGGCCCCCCACCCTACTGAGGACACAGCCCTGCACCTCCCTTCAGGGACCCCCAAGAACCCACCCTGGTGCCAGAGGGTCAGAGCCCTGCTCGGAGACCAAACACCCGCCACGGGCCCATGCAGCGTGCGTGTGTGTACGTGTGTGTGGGGTGTGTGTGGGGGGGGGGTCCATAGGGGTGGCAGGCACCTCTGGTTCCTGGGTCAAGACCCCTCCAGCCCGGGACCCTGGGCCCCAGACACACCTCCCTGCCTGTCTGGGGAGTGAAGGGTCAGCTCGCAGACACAGGGGCACAGGCGGCTGGCGGGATGGGCAGGCGAGCTCGGGGGAAGGGAAAGCCCGGTTCTGGCGCTCACGGCCCAGCTCACAGCCATCCAGTCCGGAGGCCGGGCGGGGTGTGACCGCTCTGGGGTCTCGCGGAGGAAACTGGAAGCCAGGGAGGTAGGTCTCCGGCCCACGACACACAGTCTAGGTGGCACGTGGAACAGAGAAGCTTCGGGAGCAGAAAGGCCGTGTCATCCCGAGGGCCCCTGCCCCGGCCTCCCGGCAGACTCGCCATGGGGGCTGCGGGCACGGGCGAGCCGGCCTCCTAATGAGGGATGCTGGCCGCTCACGGGGTCGGGGGCTCGGCCGCGGCTGGGCGGTGGGGGAGGGCTGCCCCGCCCAGGGACGCAGAGGCAGTGCTCCGAGGCCTCCGGGGGCCCCTGCCCTGCCTCCCCCCTGCGTGGGGCTGGCTGACATTGGTGGCCCCCAACCGGGGCCAGCACGGGTGGGGGCAGCCCAGAGACCCGGGGGCCTCGGGCCTCACCCCAGCTCAGAAGGGCTGTGAGCGGGGGGGGCCCCTCCGTCCTCCTGACTCCCAGCCTCACGCCCTGCTGCCCTGCGTCCCCCCGGCCAAGCCTCTGCCCGCTGGGCACACAGACGCTCATCACGTCAACTCTCTGGGTGGAGCCTTGGGGACCTCTCCTCCGCCCCGGCGCCCCCGCCCCAGCTCACACGTCCCCCCCGGGCCTCCCCGACCACGGCCGGGCCCCACGCACCCCTTGCGACGCCCCCTCGCTCCCCGGCGTCGGCCCGTCCTGGCACTTAGGTCCCTGTTCACCACGGGCTGTCTTGGCCCCCGGAACGTGCAGGGGTGGGGGGCCCGCGAGCTCCCTCCCGCTGCCCCAGGGTGACCGCTGGGGGGACGCCAGGGACAGGCCACCACCCCGCTGCCCTGAACGTGACCCGGGGAGGTACTCTGGTGGCAAGGGCTTGGCAGCGGCCACAAGCCGGGCCCCCGATGTACTGGGGTGCACGGGTGTGTGGGGACCTGGGGGGTGGGCACAGGGGGCTTGGGTAGGGAGGAGGCCGCATGCCCCAGCTCTGAGCCTCTGGGGAGGGGGCGGAAGAAAACACTGGGGGCCAGGGAGCCCCAGAAGACCTCCAGCCCAAGGGCTCTTGGACAGAAGACCCCCACTCGTGACCAGTTTTCACCAGCTTGTGGGGCGGTGGAAAACATGCATCTGCAGGAACCGACGTGCTACATCAGCCCTTTATCCTCAGGACAGGCTTCCCCACGTGCGTCACTTTCAAGAAACCGCTTGGCTGCTGCAAAGAGGACCCAGGAGAGCACCCTCCCGGGGTCCCCCTGCCAGGCCCCAGCCCAGCCTGCCCCGCGGCCCACCAAGTGCAGCCATGTTCCCCCACCCCGCGCCGGGTCCAGCAGCGGTGCCCTCTCTGCGGACGTGAGGAGATCCGGACGGAAAGCTGGCAGGTCCGCGAGCAAATGAACGGAGAAGACAGGCACCCGGGGCCCGAGCGGGGTGGCCTCTGCATGTGCCGCGGTGCAGGAACCCACTTGCGATGGGGACAGGGACAGGACAGCTAGAAAATTGCACCGGGGCAGGGGGCGGGGCTGTGGCACCCCTGCCCGAGCTCCTGGCACCCGGCCGCTCACTGGGACCCCGGAGGACTCCCGGCTGAGCCCCGTGGCCCTGTCACACCCGCCTGCTAAACACCGGGTCCCCCCCCTCCGCCATTGCGGGCTGTGCGTCCCGAGGCCGCTGACAGCACGGTTCTGGGCACAGAGGTTCCCTGCCCGGCGGCCACCACAGCCCGGCCGGTCCAGCCGCACCGCTCGTCCTGGGGTTCCAGAGGCTGCTCCAGCTCGGCCCACCCTGGCCCGGCCCCCAGCACCTGCCGGCTCACCAGCGCCTGCCCCTCCGCGGGGTCACGGCGCCCACACTTCCCGGCCTCGCCTGCAGCTCGGCGTGGCCGCGCGACCCGAGTCCGGCCAGTGAAGCGTGAGCAGGGGGACCCACGTGCCCCCAGGCCCAGGCGACAGCCCCCGCCACCTCCCGCCCGCTGCGCTCCGGGCCCATCCTGGGCTGGTGGGGGACTCGGGGGCCGGGGCTGGGCAAAGAGCCGGGCCCCTGAGTCACTGCCCGGAGGACAGAGGCCCGGAGAGGGGGGGACGGACACCGCCGAGGGGACTGCTGCGAGGACAAGCCAGGTCCCTGAGACGTGGGGCTGTCCGTTCAGCAGGGAGTCTGTCTGCCCGTCCCCTGTGGCGTCCTGAGGCCCGAAGTCTCAGCGCCCGGGATCCGCACCAACAGGCGTGTGCGGCGGGGTGAGGGCGCTGGGCAGGCACCGCGGCCTCCGGGGAAGAACGCGCTGCAGGGAGCGGCGGCGTCCCAGGGGTCGTGGAGAAAGGCTGACGTGAGGTCCCGGGGGGCAGTCCCGGCCTCCCCCACCGCGCTCCGTCCTCCCCAGGGACGGCAGTCCCGGGGCCCGGGGCAGGCGGCACCGCTCCGGGCTTCGCCTTCCTCCTCTGTGTGGTGGGACGATGGTAGCCACTTGCTAGGGTGATGGGTGAAACGAGCCCCCGGGAGGGCCCCGGTGCAGGGGAGACCCCCCGTGCACCGCTCGGTGACGCTGGTGGGTTCCGCTCTGAGCGTGGACCTTGGCTCTGGCCCCCCTCACAGCCTTTGTCCACTGAAGTGGAAATTCTGAGATTGGCTGAACAAGGGCCACCAGAAGCTCCTGCCCCGCCGCGGGGCCAGGACCGGTGCCCACGCGCCCCATCCTCGCACACAGGCTCCAGCAGGAGGCTGTCTGTCCCCTGTCCCGGAAGCCCTGTTTACAGGACACTTTAGCAGGGATTGGCAAACGGCGGCCCTCGCGCCTGGTCTCGTAAAGTTTTACAAACCATGGGCTCTCAGCCATGCCCATCATTTACATTCTGCTCATGGTTGCTTCTGTGGCACAGGGACAGAGCTGAGTGGTTGTCACACAGAGAACGTGTGGCCCACAAAGCCTAAAACAGTCACTATCTGGCCCTTTAAGAAAACGTCTGCCAAGCTCTGCTCTAGAGGGAAAAATAGGTGTGACACAGAGAGCAGCCTAAGGAAGCAGGTGATTAGAACTGATGCCTCAAGGCCACTGCCCACACCGCCCATCTCTGATCACAGATACCGAAGTTCAAGGAGAGGCTACAGACTTGCCCAGTGTCATGCGACCGGCACAGGGACCCACTGTGTAAATTTAAGGCTGTCTGACCCCCGTCCGCCTGCCCACTGTGTGTGTGAGGGTGTGCACACGTGCGTGCCCACAGACACAACCTGGGCGGCCTCCTTCCAAAGAGGGCTCACAGAAGTTTAAAATTAAGGAATGGAGACCCTAAGCCTTTCATATAACAGTAAGAAGACAAGACCCGGCGAAATCAAGTGTTGGGGGCAGGGGCAACAGAAAGTTGTCACTTGAAGAGCAGGAAGCTGGTGCCTTTTTAAAAAGCTATGGTGATAAGACACTGTCACACGTTCACTAGAAAGGGCAAAATTTACAAGACTGGCACCACCCGGTGTGGACGGGCGTGCAGAGCACGGGGTTCTCAGACACTGCCGGCAGGAGTATAAAGTGGTTCAACCCACCTTGGAAAACGGTTTGCAGTTGCTTACATAACTAAACATGTATCTCTCCTATAACCCCGCAATTCTACTCCTCGGTATTTACCCAAGAGAAATGAAAATGTGTCCATAAAAACTTGCACATCCAACAATATGTAAGAAGTACAAAGACTGTAATCAGCCAGGGTTTATACCAAGGACGCAAGGCTGCCTTAAGATGTGAAAACCAATCAGTGTAATTCACCGTAATTGCAGATTAAGAAAGAAAACACATACGATCGTCTCAATAGATGCAGAAAAAGCATTGGACGAAATGTTAACACCCTGATAAAACTTCTCAGAAAACTAGGAATAGAGGGGAACTTCCCCAACTTGATAAAGGGCATCTGTGAAATACCTACAGCTGACATCATACTTAATGGAGAAAGGCTGAATGCTTCCCCGCTAAGACGGGGAACTAGACAGGAATATCTGCTCTCTTCACTTCTATTCAACACTACCCTGGAGGGAACAGTGGATGTCTAGGGTTGGGGTGATGTGAAGAATGGGGAGTGATGGCTAAAGTGTATGGTATTTCTTTTTGGAATAATGAAAATGTTTTTAAATTGACGGTGGTGACAGTAGCCCAACTCTGTGAGTACACTAAAAACCACTGAATTGTCCACTTCAAATGGGTGAATTGTATGGTATATAAATTATATCTCAATAAAGCTATTAAAAAATTTAAAACAAACAAACATAAACACTACACAGGAGGTTCTGGTCAGTGCAGTGAGGCAATAAAAATAAATAAAAAGGGCTTCCCTGGTGGCGCAGTGGTTGAGAATCTGCCTGCTAATGCAGGGGACACGGGTTCAAGCCCTGGTCTGGGAAGATCCCACATGCCGCGGAGCAACTAGGCCCGTGAGCCACAACTACTGAGCCTGCAAGTCTGGAGCCTGTGCTCCGCAACAAGAGAGGCCGCGACAGTGAGAGGCCCGCGCACCGCGATGAAGAGTGGCCCCCGCTTGCCGCAACTAGAGAAAGCCCTCGCACAGAAACGAAGACCCAACACAGCCAAAAATAAATAAATAAATAACAATTAAAAAAAAAAAGAATATTTAATAAATAAATAAATAAATAAATAAAAAGCATCCAGATTGGAAAGGAAGAAGTAAAATGGCTCTTATGCATAGACAACATGCTTATCTATATAGAAAATCTGCTGGAGTCTACAAAAACACTACTAGAACTAACGAACAAGGTTGCAGGATACAATATAAATATACAAAAATCAGTCATATTTCTATAAACCAGCAACAAGCAATCAGAAATTGGACATTTAAAAATACAATTACATTCTGGAGATGGTTGCACAACAATGTGAATGTTCTTAACACCACTGAACTATACCCTTAAAAGAGAGTAAAATGGAAATTTTTATGTTACGTATATTTTACCACAATTTAATATTTTTGAATACCACTTACAATAGCATAAAAAAATATTAAATACTTAGGGGTAAATATGACCAGATATGCAAAACAGTATGCTGAAAACTACAAAATATTGCTGAAAAAATTAAAGACCCGAATATGTGGTGAGAGGTGCTATTCTCATGAGTTGGAACACTCTATATTGTTAAGATGTAAACTCTCTCAAATTAATCCATAGATTCAGTGCAATCCCAATCAGAATTCCAGCAGGATTTTTAGAGCAGAAATTAACAAGCTGATTCTAAAATCCGTAGGTTAATGCACCGGACCTAGAAGAGCCAAAACAACTTTGAAAAAGAACAAAGATGAAGATCTTAGAATTTATTTTAGAATTTATTGCAAAGCCACAGTTATCAAGATGGTGTGGTATCAGCAAAAAAACAAATAGATCAACGGAACAGAATAGAGGGTCCAGAAATAGGCCACACATGTGTGGACAACCAATTACTGACAAAGGTGTACGGGCAGTTCAGTGGAGAAAGAATAATCTTTCAACAAATGGAGCTGAAACAGGTATCATCTGCAAATATTAGACTTCAATCCAAACCTCCCGCCATATACAAAAAGTAATTCAAAATGCATCAGAGCACCAAATATAAAACCTGAAACCATAAAGCTTCCAAAGGAAAACAGGAGAAAAATCTTTGTGACCTTGGGTTAGGCAAAGACTTTTTAGCTATAACACTAAAAGCAGACCCCATTTTTTTTTTTTTAATTTTTTAAATTTTATTTATTTATTTTATTTTTGGCTGTGTTGGGTCTTCGTTTCTGTGTGAGGGCTTTCTCTCGTTGCGGCAAGCGGGGGCCACTCTTCATCGCGGTGCGCGGGCCTCTCACTATCGCGGCCTCTCTTGTTGCGGAGCACAGGCTCCAGACGCGCAGGCTCAGCAATTGTGGCTCACGGGCCCAGCTGTTCCGCGGCATGTGGGATCTTCCCAGACCAGGGCTCGAACCCGTGTCCCCTGCATTAGCAGGCAGACTCTCAACCACTGTGCCACCAGGGAAGCCCCAGACCCCATTTTTTAAAAAAAAGGTATATTGCTTTATCAGAATTTTTTAAAAATCTGCTCTTTGAAAGGCACTAGTCAAGGGAATGAAAAGGCGAGTCACACTGGGAGAAATTTTGCAAATCATGCACCTAATAAAAGGTTTGTGTCCAAAGTATATAGAGAACTATTCAAACTCAGTAATAAAACAAACAGCCCAATTACAAAAACAGGCAAAAGATTGCAACAGGCACCTGACGGAAGACGGCACAAGGAGGCTACTCCCCCTCATACGTCACCGGGGAAGCAGGGCTGACCGCGCAGGACCCGCGGGGGCTTCTGGGGTGACGGCGGAGCCTTCCCCACACTCCAAAGGGGGCGCTTCATCCCCTGCAAGTCACACCTCCATAAAAGTGAAGTTAAGAAAGATGTTTGTGGCTGCAGCCCCGGACCTGTCCCAACAGACTGGAGAAGCAGGAAGGTCAGGGCCTCCGCCCCCTGCGTCCTGCCCCGAAGGGCGGGCAGGCACCTGCTTCCCCTCGAGGGGTGCGCCCCCCAGAGTGATGTCCAGCTGGCGGCCGGGAGCCACGTGGGCCGACCCAGAGGCCTGGCCTGGCCGGGGCCCCTGCAGATCCTCACACCGGCCACGGTGTCCTCGGGAGTCAGCGCCTGCCGCCCGGCCTCCTGCCGGTCCCTTCAGCCGCTGTAACAGCTCTGCGGCCTGAGCGCACTCACTGCGCAATGACTGACCACGCTACCTCGCCGCTCCTCATCGCTCCCTCTGAGGCTGTATCCTGTCGTTAGTCCAGTTCTACACAATAAGGCAAAAAAGGCCCAGAGAGGGTCAGACGGTGCCTGAGGTCACACAGTGGCAAAGCTGGGATCGGACGGCAGGCACGTGTCTCCCACCCTCCACCCCGGAACCACCTTCCCGGTTCAAAGAAGGTGGGTGCGAGGACGTGTACGGGTGGCCCACGGGAGCCCCAGCCCAGCATCCAGGCTGGTGAGGAAGCCTGTCCATCATCTCGGGAGGTGACTCCCCCGCTGCCCCCTCCTGGGGCTCCCCCAGGGGCTGGCGGGGAAAGGCAAGAAGATGGTTTGAAACAGGTTTGAAGCAGGAGGCGTCCTGACCCCAAGCCCAGCCTGTGCACTGCAGTTTGGGAAGCCCATGGTCCCGGCCTGGCGGAGTCCCCCCAACCCTGCCATCACGCGTGGCACCACGGCAAGGCCACCGGGAGAGGAGAGGCCTGCCTCTGCTCGGGGGAGACACTGGCAGCTCCCCCCCTGCCCAGCGCACAGTGGGCCTGCAGTGCCCCCGACGCACGGGTCACCCGTGGCTGGGCTGAGTGCTTGTCTGTCCTCTGCCCTGCAAATCGCTGCAAAAATCCTAAAGGCAGTGAGAGGGCACCAGTCCAGGGCCTGCGGCCTAGCACACAGGCCACCCGCTGCTCTCAGGACTCACTGTCCACAGAGGGCCGGTCAAGCAGCACACGCCAGGAACGGCACCCCTGGGCGCCGGGCCTTTGGGCCCCGGGAGGGCTTTCCAACCAAGAGCCCCTATTTTAAGGAAGGATTCAGATCCTGGGAGGCGAGTTCTGGGTGTGACTCTGAGCAACAGTTTAAGGTCTCTGGGGTCAGGCAGAGTGACTGCCCCCAGCCCCCCCCACAAGCAGTACGTGGAGACCAGTGGGGTGTGCGGGCCCCTCGCCGTCGCCCTACAGGCCAGGACAGTCTCCTGTGTGTCCATCTGGTTGATGAATGGATTAACTCTTCCTGCGCTGTGCCTGCACTTCAGCTAATCGGTAATTCACTTGACCCCAGCCCCTCCCTCCTCCCGACAAAAGCCTCTCAGCACAATCTCGGGCAGGAGGGCCGCCCCGGCCTGTCCACTGGGGATGTCGACCCTGAGGCCGAGGACCTCCAGGGTGGGCGCGTGTGCACGCGTGCAGCGGGGGCGATGAGGGGCTGGATAAGGGCTGGCAGGAGGTCCCCAAGGGAGGGGGTGGGTGACCTTCAGCTTTCCTAGTGGACAGGCTGTTCCCGCAGGCTTCCCTCCCAAGCCGCTGGGGCGCGGCCAGGTCCACCCCATCTGCACAAGGCCCCCTCCCCCATCAGGGCCAGGAGACAGGCACAGGGCTGGGGTGTCCGTGTATATGCGAAAGCCCCACACTCCTGAGCTCAGAGCCCCTGCGGTGGAGGGGGACCCACGGCGGGAGGCGAGCTGGTCGGGGTGCCCCACACCAGGACGCCCTTAGCCCCGGGCAGGAGGGCCTCACACCTGGTCCGGGCTCCGCTCTGGCTGCACCCCATCCCTGCAGGGCCAGGGGCTGCCGAGCCGCCCCAAGCCTGCCCTGCCCCTCTCCGTCCACTTCTGAGCACCCAGGACTCAGGGATTCCTTGCCCAATGGCCTGGGCCACGCGGCGGCCAAGGGCCTGGGCTGGTGCGGGTGGAGCGCATGGGGCCCCGCAATAGGAGGGGGCGGGAGAGGGGCCAGGCCTGAGTCTCCACGCGCACTCCTGCCGCAGCCCCGCAAGTGTCAGGGCTGCTCTGTGCCTCTCCAGGCTCCTGCCGCACCCTCTGAATCGGGGTGACCGGACCTGCCGCCCAGCAGACCGCTCCAGGCTGCCAGCTTCCGCCCGGCTCCTCCCCCCAGCTCCGCACCCGTCTTCTGCCCTCCCTCTGCCCCTGCGCTGCCCGGCCTTCTCCTAGGGCACTCTGAGTGACTCAGCCCCCTGACTACTGCCGCCTCCGGGAGCCGGACCGAGGCCAGGTGAGACACGTCCTGGGGCTGAGCCGGCAAGAGCAGGTGTGTCCCTCGGCCAAGGCCCAGCAGGGCGAGGAGGGTGTGCAGTGGGACCTGTCAGTGGAACGGCGGGTCTGGCCGAACCCCGTGGCCCGGCTCCAGGGACCTCGGCCCCCGCAAGGCAGAGGCCCAGCAGTGAGGAGGGCCGAGTCCTGCTGGGGACAGCCAGGCAACTGGCTCTGGGCAGAGGGCCCAGTGGCCACCTAGGGGCCCACAGCCTGTGCCCACCGCCCATCACAGTTACTCACCTGCTGGGGCCGCCCCCTCCCCACACGCACAGCACCCGCCCTTCGCCTCAATCCGGGTCCCACGCCCTGTTTCCACTGTTGGCGCTTCCCAACACACAGTGCAGGCTGGGCTGTGTTTATCCTGTCTCCCGCTGGAACCTAAGCTCCGGGAGGGCAGGCAATTGGCTCTGTGCCTGGTGGTTCCCATCACCAAAGACGGCACCCTGCATACAGCAGGCGCTCAGTGAATACCTGTGGCTCACACCTTCTCTCTCCCTCCCCGCCCCGGGGCCCAGTACACTGAGAGGGAAGCACGGGACCCAGGCACGCGCAGCCCCCCCCCCCCCCCGAGCCCTCCCCACCTGCCGGGCCGAGTTCCCTTTTCTCTCCCGCACCGTCCTTCCCCAGCTCTCCCATCACTCCGGCCAGCGCCATGCACACTGCCAAAGTCCCTCTCTCGGCCCCGAGGTGCCTTCCAGACGCCCCCCATCCCTCTCATCCCCGCCGCTCCACCACCCCCATCGCAGACCCCGTTGGCCTCCATGGCACTGACCCCATCCTTCCTGGACCAGGTAGCATCTGGCCAGACCGCCCGCCTCCCAGGGGTCCTCCTGCCTTCCAGGCCGCGTGCGTACCCCTCCCCGCCAGGCACCCTCCCGGCATCTCATCTGGTCTCTTGGCTGTGAAAACTGTACTTTGAGCTAGACGGAGGTGGTGGTCACGCAACCTGGGGATGTTCTGAATGCCACTGAACTGTTCACTTCTTTTAATGGTCAATTTTACGTTGTGTGAGTTTCGCCTCAATTAAGAAAAAGGAAGGGCTTCCCTGGTGGCACAGTGGTGAAGAATCTGCCTGCCAATGCAGGGGACACAGGTTCAAGCCCTGGTCCGGGAAGATCCCACATGCTGCAGAGCAACTAAGCTCGTGCGCCACAACTACTGAGCCTGCGCTCTAGAGCCCGAGAGCTGCAACTACTGAGCCTGCGTGCCACAACTACTGAAGCCCGTGCGCCTAGAGCCCGTGCTCCGCAACAAGAGAAGCCACCGCAATGAGAAGCCCGCACACCACAATGAAGAGTAGCCCCCGCTCGCCGCAACTAGAGAAAGCCCATGCACAGCAATGAAGACCCAACGCGGCCAAAAATAAAAATAAATTTAAAAATAAATAAATAAATAAATAAAAAGAAAAAGGAAAAGAAAAGGAAACAGTCATACCCCTTCGGCTATTTTCTGCCCAGTCTCTACCCCTGCCCTCTTTCCTCCAGAACTGCCCCGGCGCCAGGCTCGCGCCTCCACTCCAGGTCTGTCGCGGCCTCTAAACCAGCCGCTGGTCCCCAGCCCGCATCCCCAGGGCCGGCCCCACCCGGCGACGGCGTCTCGCCCTTCCTTCAGCCTCGGCTAAAAGCCGGGGCGCCCTTGTCCCTCCCCGTCCTTCACCCCCACGCCCCGTCTGCCAGCAAGTCCTGCTCCTCAAACTTCAAAATGTATCCAGGACTTGGTCATTTGTCACCACAGCACTGTCACCTCCGGCCTGGAGGATTCGGGAGCACCCTGTCTACCTGCTTCCATGTCGCTTCACCGCCTCCGACCCTCCCTCCCGCTGAGGCCCCGCGTGCGCCCCAGGTCACCTCTCAGCTCACGCCTCCTGCTCTGGACACACCGGCCTCTCAGCTTCTCCCTCCGTCAAGCAAGGCTCACGGCCGGCCCGGGGCCACGGCAGCTGGCGGGCCCACCCGCCTCCGGAGGAGCCACGCCCCCGGGTGACCCCGGATGACCCTGGTGCCCGTGGTTACCCACCTGTCCCCTCGTCACACCCCAGTAACACCCTCCTCCCAGTGACCCCCACCCAGACCCCAGCCGCACCCAGGGCCACACCCTCACCCTGTCACTGCAGAAGCCGCCCGCCCCCACTCAGGGGCCCTGTTCTGACCCGCCTGCCCTGCACCTTGAGAGCACAGACCCTGCGCCTCCACTGCCCTCCCTCTGCTGCCCAACACAGGCCACCTCTCCCCCACCAAGGTCTCGCCCGGGGGGGTCCCACGTGCAGGGAAGGACCCGGCCACGTACAGGTGCGCAGGTTAACCCAGGACCACGCATCACGGGGACATCCGAGGGCATCTGGCCAGGGCTCCCCTTCCCGGGGCTTCCCCCACCAGAGCCACTGCTTCACCCTCTCCTCCCCGCCCACCTCCCCCACCTCATGCCGGGGGAAAGAGGTGCCCCCGCCGCCTCCTGTGTGGTCCTGGTCCCGCCTGTGTCCACGGAGGTCTCGGCTCCTTTCACACGGTGACTCCAGGTACTGCCGCCGGCTCCCACCATCCCGCCCCGCCAGCCAGCAACCCCTGAACTACCCCGCCAAGGGTCAGTTCAGTTTGCTCTCTTCTCTGACCCCCTCGCACGCAGGCACCCCCCCCTTTGTTAACAGCTGTCTTCACGGGGGTCTCCACCCTCCCCGGTGGTCCCTCCCCATCTCCTCTGCCGGCTCTGCTTCTGCAGGGGGTGCTCAGTGCCCACACCTGTCCTCCATCTCCCCTCCCCCGGGACCCCAAAATGTGGGTCAGGAGCTCCCCACCAAACCCACCCCAAACCTGTCATTAGACGAGGTGACCCTTGCACAAGGTGACCCCACGCGTCCCCTGTGGTCCCAGAGCCTCCCTGCATTCAACCCCCCGGCCTCCTGCTCCCTAAAGAGGCCAGGCCTGCACCCAGGCATCTGGGCAGCTGTTCCTACAGTCCAGAACGCTCCTCCTCCGGATTCCTGCGGGCCCAGCTCCTTTTCACAATTCAGGCCCCAGACGGCCCATCATCTTCCCTGACCGCTCTTGACGGGGCAGCCAGCAGTGGTCACCTCTGCACTAGCCCCCTCCGCCTGTCCCGTCTCTGCATGGGGTCACTTGCTCATCATCCGCCTCCCCCACAGAATGCAGACGCGTGAGCAAACAGCCCGGGCGACGGCACAGGAGGGCGCTCCTACACATGCACGGGATGGAATAAGGGGGCACCCGCACTGGAGTCCGGCGTGGGCGGCCGACTGAAGGCTTGGCCCTCACAGGCCTCTGGGTCCGTGGGCAGAGCCACGCAGCCACGAGCCACCTCTGCAAAGCGGCGGGATGCCGCGGCCCAGGGTCGGGGGCCAGGTGAGACTGGGTCACTGCTGTCCACCTCTGCGCCTGGACGGAGTGCCCATCCCAGAGAAGATTCTGGGAAGATGGCTGGGCAGGAAGCACCAGAAACCTCTCTCCCCACCTGGAAAACAACGGTACTGGCAGAATCTGACTGATGTAACAAGTTTTGAACTCCAGAGCCTGTTGAAGTCTTACAACTTCCAGGGGACAACTCGGACATAAATTGCAGTTAATTCTGCTCGATTTTAGCTCTGAGCGCAGCAGGCCGCTGGGCATGTGCCCTAGGTGCAGCTGGCACTCAGTTCACCGGAGCCAGGGTGAGGAAGGACCTTGTCCCTCAAATGTTCGGGATCTGCGCTCTGATTGCTGCTTCTGACCACAGACGTGCAGAAAAAGGGGGAGACAGCCCTTGCTGCAGCCCCTCCCCCTGCAGCTCAAGACCCCCCAAAGACTTAAAGGGCCAGCACCAGCTTTCCCCCTTCATCTGTGCTTTTCCCCTTTTGGGAGCTACTCATTAAAGACTAGGACATTCAGAAACAACTGCATATATGAGTAAAACTAGAAAGTGACCACGCATGACCAGAGAAAGGCTTAGAAAAGACCTGAGAAGACATTAAATTCACTCCTCAGGCTGATCCACAGCACAGACACAGCCTATAACAGCCAGGGGAAAAAAAACAATTACAAAATAATAGCAAACCCTGCGGAAGGGGCAGAATCTGATTTCCAGAGGTACGTACCGTATTATTAGATTCAAATGCCCAGTGTTCAACAAAAAACACGAGGCACACAAAGAAACAGGAGAGTATGGCCTATCCAAAGGGAAAAATAATTAAACAGAATGTGTCCCTGAAAAAGACTTAATGACAAATATACTAGACAAAGATTTTATAGCACAGCCTTAACTATGCTCAAAGAACAACAGGAATATGCGGAGAAAGTCAAGAAAACAATGTATTAATATAAACAAAGTAGAAATATCAATAAAGAGATAGTAAACTAAAAAGAAATAAACAAACAGACAAAAAAACCTGGAGCTAAAAGTACAGCTGAAATGAAAAATTCACTAGAGAGATTCAAAGGCAGATACGAGCAGGCAGAAGAAAGAATCAGTGAACGTGAAGGTATGAGAATAGAAATTATTGAGGCTGGGGAGGGGAAAGAAAAAAGACTGAATAAGAGTGAGCAGTGCCTAAAGGACCTGTGGGACATGACGAAACAGACCAACATATGCATTATGGGAGTCCCAGAAGGAGAAGAGGCAGAGAAAGAAACATGCAGAGAGAATATGTGAAGAAATACTCACTGAAAACATCACAAATTTGATGAAAGACATGAATATAAACACCCAAGAAGCTCAACAAACTACAAGGAAGATGAACTCAAAGAGGCCCAAACTGAGAAACATTATAATCAAACTTTCAAAACATAAAGAATCTTGAAAGCATCAAAAGAGAAGCAACCTGTCACATACAAGGGATCCTCGAATAGATTATGAACAGACTTCTCATCAGAAACGTTGGAGGCACAAGACAGCCAATATATTCAAAGTGCTCAAGGCAGGGGGGGATCTCTTAACAAAGAATCCTCAATCCAAGCAAAACTGTCCTTCAAAAGTAAGGGGGAGGGGCTTCCCTGGTGGCGCAGTGGTTAAGAATCTGCCTGCCAATGCAGGGGACACGGGTTCGAGCCCTGGTCTGGGAAGATCCCACATGCCGCGGAGCAACTAAGCCCGTGAGCCACAACTACTGAGCCTGCGCGTCTGGAGCCTGTGCTCCGCAATGGGAGAGGCCGTGACAGTGAGAGGCCCGCGCACCGCGATGAAGAGTGGCCCCCACTCGCCGCAACTGGAGAAAGCCCTCGCACAGAAACGAAGACCCAACACAGCCAAAAATAAATAAATGAAAAATTTAAAAAAAAAAAAGTAAGGGGGAGAGAATTCCCTGGTGGTTTGGAGGTTAGGACTCCGTGCTCTCACTGCCGAGGGCCCAGGTTCAATCCCTGGTTGGGGAACTAAGATCCCACAAGTCATGCAGTGCGGCCAAAAAAAAAAAAAAAAAGTAAGGGGGAAATGAGGACATTCCCAGATAAACAAGAGCTGAGGGAGTTTGTGACCACTAGGCCCGCCTGCAAGAAATGCTCCGGGAGTCCTGCAGGTGAAATGAAGGAACACTAGATGGTACCTCAAAGCCATGTGGAGAAACAAAGAGCTCAATAAAGGTAAATACGTGGGCTATTATACAAGCCAGTATTGCTGTAACAATGGTTCGTAACTTTTTGTTATCTACATGATTTAAGAGACTAATACTTTTAAAGGAAAAAACATTAATGTAAAAGCTGGCATTACTGTAACTCTGGGTTGTGACTCCAAACCTTGTTTTTTACATACTTTAGGAGATAGTGCATTTAAAATAGTTAGTAGTTTATGTTTTAGGGCACACAATGTATAAAGGTATCATTTTGTGACATCAACAACTGAAAGAGGTGGAGACGGAGCTATAAAGAAGCAGAGGTTTTGTATGTTATTAAAGTTAAGCTGCTATAAATTCAAATTAGAACGCTATAACTTTAGAATGTTAAATGTAATTCCCATGGTAACCACAAAGAAAATAGCTATAGAATATACACAAAAAGAAATTAAGAAAAAAATTAAATATTTCACTAAAAAAATAAACATAAACTATGACAGGAATGCAGGAAAGAAGGGACAAAATATCTACAGGGCATATAGAAAACAAATAGTACAATGACAGAAGTAAGTCCCTCCTTATCAGTAACTACTGTAAATGTAAATGTATTAAACTCCCAATCAAAGACAGAGATTGCCAGAATGGCTAAAAACACATCATCCAACTGTATCCTTTCTCCAGGAGACTCACTTGAGATCCAAAGTAACACACAGGTTGAAACTAAAAGGATAGAAAAAGATATTCCATGCAAACAGTAAACAAGTTAGAGGAAGAGTGGCTACACAAAACAGACTTTAAATCAAAAAAGGCTACAAGAGACAAAGAAAGACATTATATATTCATAAAGGTTCAATACAGCCAGAAGATGTAACAATTATGAATATTTACATAGCTAATGACACACCATCAAGATACATGAAGCAAAAACTAACAAATTGAAGGGGAATATAGGCAATTCTACAGTAATAGTTGAAGATTTCAATATTCTACTCTCAATAATGGACAGAAGAACCAGACAGAAGTAAGGGAACAGAGGACTTAACACAATAAGACTAGACCTAACAGACACACAGAGAACTCTCCACCTGACAGCAGCACACACATTCTCACAAGTGCACATGGGACATTTGGCAGGACAGACCATACCTTAGGGCACAGATTAAGTCTCAATAGATTTTAAAAGATAGATATCATACAAAGTATCTTTTCTAACCACCACGGGATGAAGTTAGAAATCGATAACAAAGAAAACTGTAAAATTCACGATTTTGTGGAAATTTAACAACACGCTTTAAACAACCAATGGATCTAAGAAGAAATCACGATGGAAATTAGAAAATACTTAGAGATGAATGAAAACAAAAACACAACATATTAAAACTTATGAGATGCAGCAGAAGCGGTGCTAAGGGGGAAATTTATAGCTATAAATGAGGACATTAAAAAAAACAAGAAAGATCTCAAATCAGTAACCTAACTTTACAACATAAAGAACTAGGAAAAGGAGAACTAAACCCAAAGCTAGAGGAAAGAAGAAAGAAATAAAGATTAGAGCAGAGATAAGTGAAATAGAGAACAGAAAAACAATAGAGAAAATAAATGAAGCCAAAAGTTTGTTGTCCAAAAAGATCAACAAAATTGACAAAGATTCACCTAGATGGACTAAGAAAAGAGAGAAGATTCAAAATACTAAAATCAGAAATGAAAGTGGGATGGACCTAGATATTATCATACTAAGTGAAGTCAGAAAGACAAATACCATATGATATCACTTACATGTGGAATCTAAAATATGACACAAATGAACTTATCTACAAAACAGAAACAGACTCACAGACGTAGAGAACAGACTTGCGGTTGCCAAGGGGGAGGAGGGTGGGGGAAGGATGGCGTGGGAGTTTGGGATTAGCAGATGCAAACTATTACATATAGGATGGATAAACAACAAGGTCCTGCTGTACAGCACAGGGAACTATATTCAATATCCTGTGATAAACCATAATGGAAAAGAATATGAAAAAGAATATATATATACACACACACACGCACACACACACACATAAAACTGATTCACTCTGATGTACATTAGAAACAAATAGAACACTGTAAATCGACTATACTTCATATAAAAAAATAAACTTAAAAAAAGAAAGAAATGAAAGTGGGGCTATTATTACCAATTCTACAGACATAAAGATATTATAAGAAAGTACTGTGAACAACTGTACACCAACAAAGTGGATAACCTGGATGAAATAGACAAATTCCTAGAAACACAAAACCTACCAAGACTAAATCAGGAAGAAATACACAATCTGTACAGACCTATAACTAGGAAGGAGATTGAATCCATAATCAAATTCCCCAAACAAAGAAAAGAGCAACTAAGCCCGTGCACCACAACTACTGAGCCTGTGCTCTAGAGCCCGCGAGCCACAACTACTGAAGCCCACGCGCTTAGAGCCCGTGCTGCGCAACAAGAGAAGCCACTGTAATGGGCAGCCCGGGCAGCACAACAAAGAGTAGCCCCCGCTCACCACAATTAGAGAAAGCCCGCATGCAGCAACAAAGACCCAATGCAGCCAAGATTAAATAAATTTATTAAAAAAAAAAAGAAGAAGAAGAATTGACACCAATTCCTCTCAAACTTTTTTTTAAAAAATTGAAAAACTGAAGATGAGGGAACACTTCCTAACTCATTCTATAAGACCAGCATAAACCTGATACCAAAGACACTATAAGAAAACCACAGACCAATGTACCTTATGAACATTGGTGCAAAAATCCTCAACAATGGGCTTCCCTGGTGGTGCAGTGGTTGGGGGTCCGCCTGCCAATGCAGGGGACACGGGATCAGGTCCTGGCCCGGGAGGATCCCACGTGCCGCGGAGCAGCTGAGCCCGTGTGTCACGGCTGCTGAAGCCCACGCTCTGGAGCCCACAGGCCACAACTACTGAGCCCGCACACCTGGTGCCCATGCTCTGCAACGGGAGAGGCCACCACAGTGAGGGGCCTGCGCACTGCAGCGAGGAGTGGACCCCGCTCGCCGCAACTAGAGGGGGCCCGTGTGCAGCAACGAAGACCCAACGCAGCCAAAATAAATAAATTAATTAATTAAAATAAAAAAAAAGTCCTCAAAAAAATACTATCAAACTAAATAGAAACAGACTCAGAGACATACAGAACAGACTTGTGGGTGCCAAGGGGAGGGGGCCGGGGAGGGTTGGAGTGGGAGTTTGAGATTAGCAGATGCAAACTATTATATACAGAATGGATAAACTACAGGTCCTAATGTATAGCACAGGGAACTATATTCAGTATCCTGTAATAAACCATAATGGAAAAGAATATGGAAAAAAAGAGTGAATGGTTAAACCTGGGTAATGGGTATATTTGTATATGTTTGAAATATCCATAATAAAAGGCTTTAAAAAGTTTAAAAAGGGCTTCCCTGGTGGTGCAGTGGTTAAGAATCCGCCTGCCAATGCAGGGGACACGGGTTCAAGCCCTGGTCCGGGAAGATCCCACATGCCGCGAAGCAACTAAGCCCGTGCGCCACAACTACTGAGCCCATGTGCCACAACTACTGAAGCCCACGTGCCTAGAGCCCGTGCTCCGCAACAAGAGAAGCCACCGCAATGAGAAGCTCGCACACCGCAACAAAGAGTAGCCCCTGCTCGCCACAACTAGAGAAAGCCCACATGCAGCAACGAAGACCCAACACAGCCAAAAATAAATAAATTAAAATAAATAAATTAAAAAAAAAAAGTTTAATAAAACACTATCAACCTGAATTTAGTACCATATTAAAAGGATTATATACCATGACCAAGTAGGATTTATTCCTGGAATGAAAGAACAGTTCAATACATGAAAATCAATCAATGTAACACATCACTTAAACGGAATAAAGGGGGGAAAAACCACATGATCATCTCAACTGGTGCAGGAAAAGCATTTGAAAAAAGTCAACACTCTTTATAAAAACAATCAACAAGAAAGAAATAGAAGTAAACTAACTCCACATAATAAAAGCCATATATGAAAAACCCACAGCAAACATAACAGTCAATGGTGAAAGACTGAAGGCTTTTTTTTTTTTTAATTAATTTATTTATTTATTTATTTTTGGCTGTGTTGGGTCTTTGTTTCTGTGCGAGGGCTTTCTCTAGTTGTGGCAAGCGGGGGCCACCCCTCATCGCGGTGCGCGGGCCTCTCACTATCGCAGCCTCTCTTGTTGCGGAGCACAGGCTCCAGACGCGCAGGCTCAGTAGTTGTGGCTCACGGGCCTAGCCGCTCCGCGGCATGTGGGATCCTACCAGACCAGGGCTCGAACCCGTGTCCCCTGCATTGGCAGGCAGATTCTCAACCACTGCGCCACCAGGGGAGCCCAAGACTGAAGGCTTTTCCTCTAAGATCAGAAACAAGGCAAAGTTGCCCTCTGCACCACTTTTGTTGAACACAGTACTGGAACTTCTAGCCAGAGGAATTAGGCAAGAAAAAGAAATGAAAGTCATCCAAATTGGAAAGGAAGAAGTAAAATTATCTCATTTGCCAATGATATGATCTTATATGTAGAAATTCATAATGACTCCACAAAAAAGCTGTTAGAACTAATAGACGAACAAAGCAAAGCAGCAGGATTCAAAGTTAACACACACACACAAAAAGTTGCATTTCTATATATACAGAACAATTTGAAAAGGAAATTACAAAAACAATGCCATTTACATTAGCATCAAAAAGAATAAAATACTTAGGAATTATCTTAACCAAGGAGGTGAAAGACTTGTACAATGAAAACTACAAACATTCCTGAAAGAAATTAAAGAGGACATAAATAAATGGAAACACATCCCATGTTCATGGGCTAGAAGATTTAATATTGTTAAAATGTCAACATTACCCAGAGTGATCTAAAAAGTCAATGCAATCCCTATCAAAATCCCAAAGACTTTTTTGGCAGAAATAGAAAAACCCATCCTAAAATTCATAGGCAATCTCAAGGGACCTCCAAAGCTACAGTAATCAAAACAGTGTGGTATTGGCATAAAAACAGACAAATAGAACAATGGAATAGAATACAGAGCCCAGAAATAAATCCTCACATATATGGTCAAATGATTTTTGACAAGGGTGTCAAGATCAATCAATGGGGAAAAACAGTCTGTTCAAGAAATGGTGCTGGAACACTGGATATCCACATGCAAAAAAGAATACAGGTGGACCCTTACCTAACACCATGTACAAAAATTAACCCAAAATAGATAAAGAACATAAATGTGAGACCTAAAACCATAAAACTCTGAGAAGAAAACATGGGACAAAAGCTTCATAACACTGGATTTGAAAATGCTTTCTTGGCTATGACACCAAAGGGCACAGGCAAGAAAAGAAAAAAATAAGCAAATTGGATTTCACGAAAATGAAAAAAAAATTTTTTTTTTTTTGGTTGCGCTGCACGGCTTTGTGGGATCTTAGTTCCCTGACTAGGGACTGAAACCAGGCCCTCAGCACTGAGTCCTAACCACTGGACCACCAGGGAATTCCCTCATGAAAATATTTTAAATTTTGTGCATCAAAATATACTATCCATCAAGTAAAAAGGTGACCCACAGAATGAGAGAAAATATTTGCAAATCATGTATCTGATAAGGGATTAATATCCAGAATACACAGAGAACTCTCAAAACTCAACCACAACAACAAAAAACAAACAACCCAATTTCTAATGGGTAAAGAATTTAAAAAGACATTTCCTGGGGCTTCCCTGGTGGCACAGTAGTTAAGAATCCGTCTGCCAATGCAGGGGACACAGGTTCGATCCCTGGTCTGGGAAGATCCCACATGCCACTGAGCAGCTAAGCCTGTGCGCCACAACTACTGAGCCTGCGCTCTAGAGCCTGTGAGCCACAACTACTGAAGCCTGTGCACCTACAGCCCGTGCTCTGCAACAAGAGAAGCCACCGCAATGAGAAGCCTGCGCACTGCAAGGAAGAGTAGCCTCTGCTCACCGCAACTAAAGGAAACCCGCGTGCAGCAACGAAGACCCAAGGCAGCCAAAAATAAAATAAATTAAAAAAAAAAAAAAGACATTTCTCCAAAGAAGATATACAAACGGTCAATCAGCACACGAAAAGATGCTCAGCGAGACTAATCATTAAGGAAATGCAAATCAAGACCACAGTGAGAGACCACCTCACACCCATCAGGATGACTACTACCCAAGAGACAGAAAACAGCAAGTGCTGGTGAGGATGTGGAGAAATTCGAACCCATGTGAACTGTTGGTGGGTATATAAAATGGTACCGCCACTTTGGAAAACAGTACAAGATTACTCAAAAAAATAAAAATAGAATTACCAAGTGACCCAGTAATTCCACTTCTGGGTATATACCCAAAAGAATTGAAAGCAGAGTCTTGAGATGTTTGTACACCCATGTTCATAGCAGCATTATCCACAATAGTTAAAATGTGGAAGCAACCCAAGTGTCCATCTGTGGATGAATGGATAAGTAAAATGTAGTCCATTCATACAATGGAATATTATTTGACCTTAAAAAGGAAGGAAATGGAAATCAAAAGAGAGCTAGGATAGCTATACTTAGAAAAAATACTCAGAAAAAATAGGCTTTAAGACATGTACTGTAATAAGAGACAAAGAAGGTCATTACGTAATGATAAAGAGGTCAATCCAACAAGACGGTATAACATTTGTAAATATTTAGGTACCCAACATAGTAACACCTAAAGCTGTAAAGCAAATATTAACAGACCTAAAGGGAGAAATAGACAGAAATACAGTAATAGCAGGGGACTTTAAAACCCACTTTCACCAACGATTAGATCATCCAGACAGAAAATCAACAAGGAAACACTGGCTTTAAACAACACATTAGACCATGGACTTAACAGACGTACATAGGAAATTCCATCCAGAAGCAACACAGAGTACACGTTCTTAAGTGCACATGGAACATTCTCCAAGATAAATCATTTGTTAGGCCACAAAACAAGTCTAATTTAAGACACCTGAAATCACATCAAGCATCTTTTCTACCCACAATGGTATTAACCTAGAAGTAAAAAAACTGGACAACTTGGAAGAAATGGATAATTTCCTAGAAACATGAAACCTACCAAGACTGAATCATGAAGAAACAGAAAATCTGAACAGACCGATTACTAATAAGGAGATTGAATCGGTAATCAAAAACCTCCCAACAACCTAAAGTCCAGGACCAGAAGGCTTCGCTGGTGAATTCTACCAAACATTTAAAGGAGAATTAACACCAGTCCTTCTCAAACTCTTCCAAAAAACAGAAGGGAACACTTTGAAACTCATTTTACAAGGCCAGCATCACCCTGATACCAAAACCAGACAAAGACACCACAAAAAAGGGAAGTTATAGGCCAATATCCCCGATGAACAGAGATGCAAAATCCACAACAAACTATTAGCAAACTAAATTTAACAATGCACTGAAAGGATCATATGATCAACTGAGATTTATTCCAGGGATGCAAGGATGGCTCAACATCCCCAAATCAACCAACGTGACACACCGAATGAAGAATAAAAATCATACGTCAGGAACAAGACAAGGAAGCCCGCCTTGCCATTGTTATTCAACAAAATACTGGAAGTCCTAACCAGAGCACACAGGCAAGAATAAGAAAGAAATGGCATCCAAATAAGAAAGGAAAAAGTAAAACTGTCACTGTGTGCCGATGACAAGATATAAAATATGGAAGACCCTAAGACTCCATCAAAATGTTAGAACTACTACACGAATTCAGTAAAGCTGCAGGATACATAATCAATATACAATAATTTGCTGTAATTTCCTTACACTAATAAAAAGAACTAGCAGAAAGAAAGAAAGCAATACATTCACGATGGCATCAAAAAGAATAAAATACCTAGGAATAAATTTAGCCAAGGAGGTGAAAAACGTGTACACTGAGAACTATAAGATACTGATGAAAGAAACTGAAGAAGACACAAATGAATGGAATTATATTCTGGGCTCATGGATTGGAAGAATTAATACTGTTAAAATGTCCATACCCCCCAAAGCGATCTACAGATTCAGTGTAGATATCTACAGAAATCCCTATCAAAATTCCAATGGCATTTTTGACAAAAACAAACCATCCTAAAATTTGTATGGAACCTCAAAGAAGCCCAAATAGCCAAAGCAATCTTGAGAAAGGGGAACAAGCTGGAGGCATCATGTTTCCTTATTTCAAACTGTATTAGAAAGCTATAGTAATCAAAACAGTATGAGAAAATAGTATGGCATTAGCATAAAAACAGACACACAGATCAGTGGAATAGAATAGACAGCTTAGAAATAAGCCCACACATATATAGTCAATTAATTTACGACAAAGGAGCCAGGACTATACAATGGATAAAGGACAATTTCTTCAATAAATCGTGCTGGGAAAACCAGACAGCCACATGCAGAAGAATGAACTGGGACCACTATCTTACACCATACACAAAAATTAACTTGAAATGGATTAAAGACTTGGATGTAAGACCTGGAACCATAAAACTCCTAGAAGAACATAGACAGTAAGTTCTTTGACGTCGGTCTTAGTGATGATTTTTTGGATTTGACACCAAAAGCAAAGGCAATGAAAGCAAAAATAAACAAGTGGGACTAAAAACCTTCTGCAAAGCAAAGGAAACCATCAACAAAATAAAAAGGCAACCTATGGGAGAAAATATTTGCAAATCATATATCTAATAATGGGTCAATACCCAAAATACATAAAGAACTCATACAATAGCAACAAAACGAAACAAAACACTTCAATTAAAAAACGGGCAAGGCCTCTGAAGAGACATTTTTCCGAAGAAGATATGCAGATGGCATGGTATATGAAAAGATGCTCAAATCACTAACCAGAAGGGAAATGCAAATCAAACCCACAATGAGGTATCACCTTGCACCTGTTAGAATAGCCATCATCAAAAAAAGACAAGAAATAACAAGTGTTGACAAAGACGGGGATAAAAGGGGACCCTTGTACACTTGGGTGACAATGTAAATTGATGCAGCCACTATGGAAACAGTATGGACGTTCCTAAAAAATTAAAACTAGAACTTCCATACAATCTAGTAATTTCACTTCTAGATATTTTACTGAAGGACATGAAAACAAATTCAATAAGATATCTGTATCCCCATGTTCATTACAGCCTTATTTACCATAGCTAAGATATGGATGATTGGATAAAGAAAATGTGATATATAATATATGAATATTATTCAACCATAAAAAAGAAGGGGGGCTTCCCTGGTGGCGCAGTGGTTGAGAGTCTGCCTACCAATTCGGGGGACACGGGTTCGAGCCCTGGTCTGGGAAGATCCCACGTGCCGCGGAGCCACTAGGCCCGTGAGCCACAATTGCTGAGCCTGCGCGTCTGGAGCCTGTGCTCCGCAACAAGAGAGGCCGCGACAGTGAGAGGCCCGCGCACCGCGATGAGGGGTGGCCCCCGCTTGCCACAACTAGAGAAAGCCCTCGCACAGAAACGAAGACCCAACACAGCCATAAATAAATAAATAAAATTAAAAAAAAAAAAAAAAAGAAGGAAACCTGGCCATTTGTGACAACATGGATGGATCCTGAGGGCATTATGCTGAGTAAAATAAACCAGACAGAGAAAGACAAATACTGTATATGCAATCTAAAAAAAACACCAAACCCCAAACCAAAAAAACCCCAAACTCACAGATACAGAGAACAGATTGGTGGTTGTCAGAGGTGGGGCGGGGGGTGGGTGAAATGGGTGAAGGGGGGTCCAAAGGTACAAACATCCAGTTACAAAATAAGTGAGTCCTGCGAATGTAACACACGGCATGGTGACTACCGTGAATAACACTGTGCTGTATATTTGAAAGTTCCTAAGACAGTAGATCTTAAAGGTCCTCATCACAAGGAAAAACTCTGCATGATGAAGGATATTAACTAGACTTACTGTGGTGATCATTGCTCAACACGTACAAATACCGAATCACTATGCTGTACACCTGAAACTAATATGACGTGACAGCCAATTGTAACTCAATTTTTTAAAGAAGGTAGGAAATTCTGACACCTGACACAACATGATAAACACTGAGGACATTGTGTTCAGTAAAATAAGCCAGACACAAAAGGACAAATACTATGTGATTCCACTTATGTGGGTCAAATTCATAGAGACAGAAAGTGGAAGGGTGGGGGCTGGGGAAGAAGAGGGAGTCAGTGTTTAATGGGGACAGAGTTTCCATTTTTGCAAGATGGAAAGAGCTGTGAGATGGGTGGTGGTGATGGTTGTACGACAATGTGAATGTACTTAACACCACTGAGCTGCACACTGAAAAATAACTTTTTTGTATATTTTACCACAATGAAAAAACAATTTAACCCAAAACCCAAGTGGGTTGCTGCCCCAGGGAGCAGGGACTGCCTGCCCAGCCCACTCAGCAGCCCCCTTGCCAACCACGCTCTCAGGGGACCCTCTCCCAAACTAAGCCAAATTCCCGAAATTCCTCCCTGCCCAGGTTTACGGCAATGTCTGAAAATTCACCTCTGCCTTGAAGCCTTCCAGGGTTGAGTGAGGACCTCCCGCTCTGAGTTCAGCCCCTTGGTTTTGCAGGCAGTTGCTCCAGTCCTGGCAGAGCTGTGAGGACGGGCCCCCAGGGCCACTCATACCCAAACACCCCCGGTCCAGGAGCAGCAAGGTCTCCACACCGCCGTCCCAAACCATCCGTCTTCTCAGAAAGCTCTCCTTAATGAGCCCAGACCTCACCGCCAATCAGAAGGCCCACGTGCGCTCAGAGGTGGTTTTGCCTGGCGCTCTAGGCAATCCCAGGGCCAGGTGACATGCATCAAAGCCCCACAAAACGATCACCCACACCTCAGCCCAATGAAAGAGCTGAGAGGCCATGTCCTTCTTGGGCATCAGACCTGAGCTTCAAAGGTGACACTGTCATTTGTCCCAACTAGGCAGGTGACTCAGAGGAAGTAAGAGGCACAGCCCCCTACCCACACCCCCCAAGGTTGAGGACCCCCCACCCTCCGCCAGGCCTGCAATGAGAGCAGCCTCTCTGGAAGCTGTTAGACAAGGCCCTGTGTTCAAGGGCAGGGGGCCCGCTCTTGGAGCGGACAATGGGAGGGTCTGGGAGCAGTTCCCATGGGGGCTGCAGCCAACCCCAGACTGCGTTCCTTGCATGGCCAGCTGTGAGGTCTGCCCAGATCTGCTCCCCAAACCCTGTGCCTGGTGGTTAGGGGGGCCGGGGACCACCCCATGTCCTGTGGTGCAGAGTGCAGGCCGTGGGGACCCTCACCCTTGAGGCGCCCAGCTCCTGGTGGGCTGCAGTTGAGAACAGCAGCCATGAACCAGTCCATGTGATGGTGTTCTGTCCCCCCTCCAGCCCCCATCAATGCCAGAGTGGGCCCGAGTTGCCTATCTGGGCCACAGCAGGGATGGGAGGTCCCAGTGACACCCCACAGTGGCACAGAATATGGACGGACCAGCGGGGCTCCAGCAGAGACCATGGGCGGGCATCACATGAGGGTCACGGGAGGTCAGGGCAGCAGGAGAGCCGGTCTGCCTTTGAGGCCCCATGTCCCCTAAGACAGCTCAAGTTCTCAAGGCCTCAGTTTCCCCAGCTGTAAAATGGGGGCAACAGCCCGTATCTTGTCTGCTCCTCAGGCTGCCAGACAAGTTGAGGCAAGATGCTGAGGCCATGGACCAAGTCCGAAAAGCAGAGGCGGGCCCCACGCCAGGGAGAGCCGGCCGCCCCCGATCCCCTGTACCTGCTGGAGGGCCACGCCCCTGGACCGAGTGGGTGGGTGGGCACGGCAGCTGCAGGGCCCACCACGCCAAGGAAGCTCACTGTCCCTCCTGCCAGGGAGGCTCTGGGTCCAAAGAAGCCCCCGCTGGGCAGGGTGGCCAGGAAGGAGAGGGCCGGGGCCAGCTCCCCGCTGCCCGGGCCCCCCAGGCCAAGCCTGAGAGCAGACCGTGCTGACGGCCCTTCCTCACCAGGCTGCTCCCTGGCACGGCCGCTCTCCTGACAAGTGGAAATACAGGTCTGGGAGAGGGAGGTGGGGACGGAGGAGCGGGCGGGAGCAGGCGCGGAGGGGACGGCACTCCCGCCTCACTGCACGGCCGAGGCGCGGCGGGCCCTCAGGGCGGCGGGGAAAGGCCCTCAGCCTGCCGCCCCTCTGGGACACTCCAGCTCTGGCGTGGCCTCTCGAAGCCACACTGCAGCTGCCCAGCAGATGCCCAGCACTCGGCGGGGGCGGGGGCTGCGCCGGAGACCCCTCCCAGCCCAGCGGGCGAGCAGCAGAGGAGAGCTGGGGGGGGGGGTGTCCTACTTGCGGGGTGTCCAGAGACTGTGTGTCTCAAACAGGAGTCTCAGAACAAATGCAGAGTCTTCCCACCTTCCCCCCCTGGAGGCTCGGCCACTCCCCGCTGTGCTGGGCTTGTTCTGAGGGGCTCAGGCTAGGAGCCCCCAGTGGAGCGCCCCGTGTGTCCCCGCAGAGCCTGGGGACAGCCCCTGAGCTGAGCCGCCCTCCCTGCTGGGGGCCTGAGCAGGTGAGC
This sequence comes from Balaenoptera musculus, assembly GCF_009873245.2. Taxonomy (NCBI): domain Eukaryota; kingdom Metazoa; phylum Chordata; class Mammalia; order Artiodactyla; family Balaenopteridae; genus Balaenoptera; species Balaenoptera musculus. The sequence goes on along the minus strand of NC_045799.1, from coordinate 87,958,971 downwards.
CTCTAGGGGCTGTTCCAGCCCCCACCGCAGCGAAGCCGCGCCAGGGGCCGCCAGCCCAGAAGCAGGGTGCCGCCGGTCCGAAAGCAAAGCCTTTTCTCCTCCTGCCAATCCCAGCACACGTAGCCCCAGGGCTCTGGCGCCTTGGAAATCACCCCAGAGCGGGCACCACCCAGGAGCAAAGTCTAGGAGATGCCTTCTGGGAGGATGGGATGCAGGTAGCCTAGCGCTTGTTCCGAGCTGCACCTGCCCCCCTGCCCCACCTGAACTGGCCACCTGCCCCAGCGCAGTGAGGCCGGGTGGGGGAGGGGCGCCCGTTCCCACGGGGTCCACGTGGAGGCGGCAGGTGCTTCCTCCCCCTGCCGCCGGGTGCAGGGCTAGAGGGGGGCTCCAGGCGGGGGCCCATGACGTCACCCGCAGGTGGGGGGGAGGGCCAGGTGGACCCCCACACCCACGCACAGAGGCCCGCGGCCCGTTTGTCCGTCCCCTCCCTGCAGCCGGTCGCCCGCCGCGATTTCCTCTTTCTTTGCGGAGCCCCAGGTTTCGCAAGGCGGCGGCGGTCCGCGGGTGACAGCGAGACACGCAGCCTGGGGGAGGGGAGGCGGCAACACAGCCGCAGGCCAGGGGCCGTGGGCGGGCAGGCGATGTCCGGCTCCCGGCAGGTGCCCTCGGGCCCGCGCCCCACCCGAGCGGGGACCAGGCTGCGCTGCCCGCGCCCCCCGCCGCCAAGCAGGCGCCGCAGCACCCCTCCCCGGCCCCGGGGCTGCATCCACTCGGGCCCTCCCCCACGCGGGCCGGCCACTACCGCGCCCGCACCCACCCAGGCCCCCAGCTACCCCGGGCGCAGCCAGCGGGCCCGCACCTACCCGGGGCGCCGCAGTCCGCGCAGCGCGCGTTCGCCGGCCGCTGCAGCAGCTCCAGCACGGCCTTCCGCCGCTCCTTGGCCATGGCCGCGTTGCCGCCCCCCGCGACGCCGGGTGGGGAGCGTCCGCCCCGCCGCGCTACGGCCCCGCGCAGGCCGCCCGCCGCCGCCGCCCCTGCGCCATCCTGAGCAGCTCAGCCCGCGCGCCGGTTCCGCATTCCTGCCGCCCGGCCCGGCTCCACCGCCGCCGCTCTCGTCGCCGCCGCGGCAGCCGAGCGTGTGCCGGCGCGGGGCCCGGGGCGCACGGCGCGCTCTGGCCGGCGCGGCCCGCGGGCGGCCCCCAGCGGCGCGGGCGGGCGGGCAGCCTCCTCCCGCGCCGGCCAGGCGTCCCAGCCCGCGCGCCCGGCGTCCCAGCCCGCGCGCCCGGGAACCCGCCCGCGTGCCCGGGGACCCGCCCGGGGAGGTCTGCCCGCCGCCGCCGCCGCCGCCTTCGCCCACCCTATCCCAGCGCAGCGGCCCACCTGCCCGAGCGAGAGGCCACCAGCCACAGTGGTGGGGGGCTTGAGGGAACCGAATAACCACAGGCCTCGGTGGGATCATCCTTCGGTCATTTGGGCCCCAAAAGCGCCTGGACACCTACTGTGCGCCCAGGGAGTCAGCGCACCAGGTCCAGTGGGCACGCTGGGAATGCCTGTTGGAGGGAGTGGTGCGTGCCCAGTGCTGGGGGCCGGGGCTCACACCATCCCTGCCCTGGGAGGAGATGGCCGGCAGGTGACAAGGCCCAGTGAGTTTGGTGGGTGCTCAGGCCGGAGAAGGGCCCCCGCCGTCCACCCAACAGGGACAGGACAAGGGGTGGGCCGCGGTGGTCCCAATAAAGCCCGTTTTGAGTCAGGAGGCCAGGACCCAGACATGAGGGTAACATGGGGAGGGAGGGAGGTGATGTGCCCCTGCATTTTTTCAAATTCTTTTCATTTTCTTCTTAAATTATGAATGCAGCGATGCATCTTGTTAAAAACAAATTGAAACAGTACCAGACTGAAAAATGACAGCATCTCCCCACCTCCACCCCCGCCCTGGCAACTGTGAGCCAACCATTGTTAACAACCATTAGCATCCTTCCAGAATGGTCCTCGGCCTGTTAGAACACCAAGGGAGTCCCTATTCCTCTGGTCTGCTGCTGGGGGTTTTGGGTTGGTTTATTTTCACTGAGTAAACCGTACATACCCCTTTCGAGTCCATACATACAGATCTACCCCTTTCTTTTCCAATGGCTGCGTTCTACTCAGAGCTGGACCATGACTTGTTCCCCAGTGCCTGGCTGAGGGGCGGGCATTTTCCATCTGCTGGGATCACAGTCGGACGCTCTGCAAGCGTCCCGGGTGGGTCCACAGCCGGCAGTGGCACTTCCGGGACAAAGGGAAGAGCATCCCAACTGGTGACGGGCCTGCCACCTCGCCCTCCGTGGAGGCTGGGCTGGCGCCACTCCACCAAGGCCTGGCCCCTGCCCGGCCCCCAGCCGCCCACCCTGCCCAACAGCAGGGATGCGGCCCTTCTAGGGCCTTGTGGGAGGGATGGGTGGCATTTTCATCTCTGGGTCCCTGTGCCAGGGTCGGAATCTGCCACACAGCAGAGTGGAGCACGTCGCTTAATGAAGACAGGCTGACGTCAATCACAACAGCTACTCCACCAACGGCACCAGGCATTAGGTCAGACCCCTCACATGTGTTTTCTTATTTAATCCCCATTTACAGATGGGGAAACTGAGGCACAGAGCAGTTCAATCACACCCAAGGCCGCACGTGGCTTCTAGGTGGAAGTACTGGGATGAACGCACAGCTCGGAAACAAAGAGACACCCCACCCCTCAAGCAGGGCAGGGTTGCTGAGGGGCCAAGAGGGTCAGGGAAGGACAGGGAGGGGCAGGGAAGCTAGAGGGGCCTCGGAGGAAGGGCAGGTGCGGGGCAGGCAGGGCTGAGCACACAGCCACGCCCTGTTTGGTGGTGGGTTGTTCACCTTCTCTGTCTTCTCATCCAGCTAAGGAGGTGATGACACTGTCCAGGTAGGCAGGAGGAAGTGAGAATTCAAGAAGAGGCGTCAGGTCATGAAACAGACTCTTAAAAGAGGAGACAGGCAGGTCCAAGATCTGCAGCCCCCCGCCCCGGCGCCCAGGCTAGAGTGAAGGCACGGGGTGCAGTGGGGCTGGGGTGCGGGGCTCAGGACTCACAAAATTCAGAAGGTGACAGGCAGCCCAGGGTGGGCCACACCCAGACAGGGGCTGGCCCAGGGTCCTGGGGCTGCTGGGAGGTGCTGGGGGCCAGACCCTGGGGTCCCCGCACGGCCCTGGGGGTCCGGCTCCTGTCCTGAGGGGGATGGGGATGAAGGAGAGTGACCACTCTGTCTGCTTTTGGGGGGGGGCACACGAGGGTGAGTGGGGAGACAGCTGTGCTTGCCTGGGTGTAGGGGACGAGAGATGCCCAGGACTCAGGGCCTCGTGGCCCAAGGAAGGTGTTGGGGACGGTGGGGCCGCCAAAGCCCACAGAAGATCCAGGGAGGGGTCCACTCCAGGGCTGGGGACAGAGTCCAGGGCAGTCGACGGCGGGGCGGCTGCAGCGGGTGGGCCACCCAGGAGGGGGCCGGGCAGGGGAGAGGGGCCGGGGCCCACTGGGCACCAGCACCAACGGCCTGGGCAGAGGAGGGCCGTGCGGGAGGTGGGGAGATGGCCACGAAGACGGGCGGTGGGGGAGGGAAGGGGAGGGCCCAGACGGCGAGGTTGGGGGGCCGAGGGGGGCTGCAAGGCGACGGGGGTGCTGGCACGCAGAGGACAAGCACTGGGAGGCGGAGGGGGCACCGGGGCTGGGGTGCAGCAGGTGTCCGCATCCCCACAGAGGGCAGTGCGGCCCCCAGCCACCGGCAGCTGTCCCCAGACTCCTGAGGAGCTTCTGTGAAGCAGGTGGGTTGGCACCCCTGCCTGGACGGGGAGGGGAGGGGAGGTCGCCAGCAGCAGGGGCGCGGCAATGCTCGGAGCTCCCGGCTGACACGCGTGCTGGCCTTCTGGGCAGCCGGGCCCCTCCTTCCACAGGCCCCTCCCCTCGGCAGCTTTCTCGCAGCGCCCGCCGTATGCAGAGCCCTTAGCAGCTTGACCCGTCTAACTAGGGGAGAAGACGGGGACCCCCAGGCTGTGCCAGCACCCCTGGCCTGAGACCCGGGTTTAGGCTGAATTAGCCCCAAGCCCAGCACGGGGGTGGGGAGAGCGGGCGCTGCCTTCCAGCCCCTCCCTGGACGCGCTGTGGCTCTGGGGCTGAGCAACCGCAAGGTTCCGGGGTGGTGCCGGGCAAGAAGGGAGCAGGGCAGGAACCAGGCCAGAACCCTCCTGGGGCCTCGGGCAGGGCTGCAGCGGCATCCCTCCGCCTGCGCCCACCCTCCTCCCCGGGCCTGCTGAGCCAGACCCTGGAGGGGACCCCGTGGGTCTTCCCAGGAGCGGGGTAGCTGGGGATTTGCGGTCAGCCCTCCACCGGGGGCCGGGACTCATGGGGGCTGAGGAAGCAAGCACCTCCCAGAAGGGTGGAGACGGCACGAAGATGGTGGCTAAAATGCGCGACAGGGACGCGCCTGGCCACGAGGACCAGCTTCCTGGTGTGGCTCGGGACGGTTCCTGTTTTAAAGCCCTCACCCAGTGCAACTCCTGAACCTCTGCCCTCAGCCTCCGGCCCCACCCCCAACAAAAAGGATCTCTTTTTTTTTTCTTTTCTCACCAAGAGAAACACAGAAAAACCCAAAGGAAAGGTGACCCTGGGTACAGCAGGGCCACTCAGGAGCTTTGCGTGTGCTTAACAGACACAGATATGGAGGCCCCTCCCCACCCCAAAGCCAGGGGGCAGCAGGGACAGGCCCCTGGGACCAGGACAGTTTCTCCACCTGAGAGTGGCGCTGGCCCTGGAGACCCCCTGGGAAGGCGGGGTCTCAGGGCTGTCCCCAGAGGTGACATGTGGGGTGGGGTCTCTGTGGGGGCAGGGCGCTATGGGTTGTTTAGTGGGTCTGGGGACATTTAAAAATATTTTTTGCTTGGTGTCCCTAAGAGAACCAGCACCTGGCAGGAGGAGGAGGGTGGAGCATCCCTCGGGCTTGGAGCGAGGCTGCCAGGACGTGGCTTCCCCAAGGCAGTGAGCACGGGCGGCCTGGCCGGGGCAGGAGCGGGAGCCCGCGGCAGCAGCAACATCCAGCCGTGGGTCTGCAGTTCACACGCAAATCAGCGCCACTCAAACTCACTTATAGGGGCTCCCCTGGTGGCGCAGTGGTTGAGAATCCGCCCACCAATGCAGGGGACACGGGCTCGAGCCCTGGTCCGGGAAGATCCCACATGCTGCGGAGCAGCTAAGCCCGTGCGCCACAGCTACTGAGCCTGCGCTCTAGAGCCCGCGAGCCACAACTACTAGCCGTGCCAACTACTGAGCCTGCGCTCTAGAGCCCATGAGCCACAACTACTGAGCCCATGGGCCACAGCTACTGAAGCCCGCGCACCTAGAGCCTGTGCTCCGCAACAAGAGAAGCCACCGTAGTGAGAAGCCCGTGTACTGCAACGAAGAGTGGCCCCCGCTCGCCGCAACTAGAGAAAGCCCGCACACAGCAACGAAGACCCAACGCAGCCAAAAGTAAAATAAATAAATAAAATTTAAAAACTCACTTGTAAAGAACTCTTAACGGGAAGAGGATCTGAACGGCGCTTTCTGCGAGGAAGACGCACAGATGGCCAGCGTGCACGTGGCGACGCTCAGCACCACGCGTACTCCGGGAGACGAGACACGGCCGCACACACGCTGGGACGGCTGCCGTTCAGCCAGAGACTCACCAGCGCTGACACTTAAACACACTCACCGTGTGACCCGGCAGTTCCACTCCTAGGTACACACCCAAGACAGAAAACACACGTTCACTCAGAAACACGTACGTGCAGCGTTACTCCCAGGAGCCAAAGGGGAACAACCCGTGTCCATCGGCAGGTGAATGGATACACAACGCGGTCCCTCCCTGCAGTGGAACAGGACTCGGCCACGGAAGGGAAGGAAGTGCTGACAAGCTAGAACCTGGACGGACCTTGAACACGCGATGCTCGGTGAGAGAACGCGGTCACGGAAGGGCAGATTGCGTGTCTCCTCATGTGAGTCCTCGGATCTGAAGAGTATTTCCACATGTCAGTCCCAGCCCCTGTGCTGAGCCTACCGCGTCCACTGAACGGAGGGGTCCTTCGTTCCGCCCCTCAGCAGCCCTTAGTGATGGGGAGGCCCTGGGCCACCTGCCTCCTGAGGCTTGTCTCCAGGATCGGACCACAGGCCTGCCTGAGGACTGAGCACGAGGGACCCCCCACCCCCAGAGGGAGGCGGCAGGGAAGCCCACAGCCCCTGTGGAAGCGTCTCACAGCTCACCAGGCTCTGCAGACTGCAAACAGAGCCGGGCCCGGGCTCTGACCCGACCTGTCAGGACAGGCCTCGGACAGGGGGATGGGGCGGGGCGTGAGGGGTCTTGGATTTCCCAGAGAGGGGCCCTCTGAGCCCCACCTTGTCCATCCATCATCCATCCATCTCCCCTCCCCCAGGATCTTCCACAACGTCACTGACGTTCCCCGCCCCCCACTGAGAGGTGGGCTCTACCTGCTCCCCCCACCTGGGGCGGGAGCCAGGGGCACTCCAACCCGGGGAGGACGCGGCTTCCGAGGCTGCCGCGAAAGGGTGCGGCTCCCGCCTGGTGCGCTGTCTCTCCCTCCCTGTGTGTCTCTACCTCCCTGTGTGTCTCTCCCTCCCTGTGCGTCTCTCCCTGTGTGTCTCTCCCTCCCTGTGTGTCTCTCCCTCCCTGTGCGTCTCTCCCTCCCTGTGTGTCTCTCCCTCTGTGTGTCTCTCCTCTCTCTGTGTCTCTCCCTCCCCGTGTGTCTCTCCCTCCCTGTGTGTCTCTCCCTCTGTGTGTCTCTCCCTCTCTGTGTGTCTCTCCCTCCCTGTGTGTCTCTCCCTCCGTGTGTCTCTCCCTCTGTGTGTCTCTCCTTCTCTCTCTGTGTCTCTCCCTCCCTGTGTGTCTCTCCCTCTCTGTGTGTCTCTCCCTCCCTGTGTGTCTCTCCCTGTGTGTCTCTCCCTGTGTGTCTCTCCTTCTCTGTGTCTCTCCCCCTCTGTGTGTCTCTCCCTCCCTGTGCGTCTCTCCCTCCCTGTGCGTCTCTCCCTCCCTGTGCGTCTCTCCCTCCCTGTGTGTCTCTCCCTCTCTGTGTGTCTCTCCCTGTGTGTCTCTCCCTCCCTGTGTGTCTCTCCCTCCCTGTGCGTCTCTCCCTCCCTGTGTGTCTCTCCCTCTGTGTCTCTCCTTCTCTGTGTGTCTCTCCCTCTCTTTGTGTCTCTCCCTCCCTGTGTGTCTCTCCCTCTGTGTGTCTCTCCTTCTCTCTCTGTGTCTCTCCCTCTGTGTGTCTCTCCTTCTCTCTCTGTGTCTCTCCCTCTGTGTCTCTCCCTCTCTGTGTGTCTCTCCTTCTCTCTCTGTGTCTCTCCCTCTGTGTGTCTCTCCTTCTCTCTCTGTGTCTCTCCCTCTAGCTCTCCGTCTCGGTCTCTGTCTTGCTCTCCTGAGCCGCCACCATGCCGAGGCCCCGTGGAGGCCAGTCTGCCTGAGTCCCCTCAGCTCAGGTGCCGGCCACGCGGGAACAGCCTCGGGGAGCCTCAGCCGCCACCTGGTGAGAACCCCCGGCTGACCGCAGCCCATCCCAGGGCCGTGAGGGTGGTAACCATCAAATGGTGGGGTCAGAAGCCAAGTCTGGGGCGCTGCCACCCAGCGAGGGCACAGGGGTCTGTGGAAAGCCCGCCCCACAGTCACCATGCCCAGGACGCTCTGTTCAGAGAGAGGCCGGGAAGGGAGGCCTGGCGCGAGCCCTCCTCCAGCTCCCTCTGCCCCAGGGTGGTCTCCTCTGGACGGGGCTCCGCCGCCCTCTGGCACACAGCCCGCGGGCGTGGACGGCGAGCCGCCTGCCGCCGTCACTGAGCCCGTGCTGAGCAGGGCGCTGGCCCAGGCACTGGGGGGCAGGGGGAGTTGTTGAGCCTCAGCTGGGGCCCCCACTGCGCTCAGGGCCCCCCAGCCCCCAGCTGGGCCGTCGTGTCAGCAGGACCTGGGGCCTCAGGGGTGCACAGCCCTGGTCCAATCTTTAGGTCCTGGAGCGTGGAGGCCACTGCACATAACACTGTCCCCTGGGGGCCCCAGGGGACAGCCCTCCCACAGGTGACTCTCAGGCGCTGCAGTGCCTCCACCGTCCAGCAGGGGCCGCCACGCCACCACATTCTGTCCCCGAGGCACCAGGACCGCAGTTGCCAGAAGGGGAAGGCCCCCAGGCTTCTGTCCTTCGGTGGCAAGGCCGGCCCACCCCTGGCCTAACCAACCCTAACTGCCCCCTCCCCCGCCCCGACGTGGTAAGGCGGCTCAGCGTCCTCAGAAAGCTCTGTCCCCCCAGCGCCGAGGTGCCGGAGACCCTCCCCGGCCAGGACTGCCTGTCCCCCCAACACAGTCTGCAGCCCCCAGCGTCCATCATGCGGCCTCGCTCTGTCCCCAGTGCCCAAGAGATCTGCTTCCCTTCACACTCAGAAAGCGGCCATCAGGGACACCGCTGGGCCCCCAGAAGCTGAGTCCTCATCTGTCAGCGCACGTAGCTCTGTAAATCCCACGCAAGGGCCGCCGGCAGAATCCTGCAGATGGAGGCTCCGGGAAGGTGCTGGAAGTCGTGGGTTTATTGCCGGGCCCTGCAGGGAACATGGCGGAAAGCCAAACCTCGCTTCCCCCCCGGGGCTCTGCAAGAGCACCCTTGGCCCTGTTCCCGGGGTGAGGGACCCCCCACTCCACAAACACAGCTGAGACTTGATTCCATCCCTCCAGGAGAGACTTTATTCACAGTGTTAAGACAAGGTCACTTGCTCCACGGGTTAACAGAAAGTTCCTTATGCCTCTTGCAACAATAAAACCCTCATTTTCTCGTCCAGAAATACCTAATTTCACTAAAAGACTGACCTCAAGCACCAGGCAGGTAGAATGACAGACACGAGAGACAGGAGCCCTTTCTTCCCCAGTAAAGGCTGGGGAAGCGGCACCGCGGCCAGGAAGACACGCTTGTGGGGGCCAGCCTGTCCCCTGCCCCAGGGTCACTGCCGGAGCTCCCACTTCCCATGGGGAACCGACGTGGCCCCTCCCGTAAGAGCCGACAGGGTCCACAGCCTGGTGGCGGCAAGCCTGCCCTCAACCAGCAAGGCCACACGGCCCCCGACACACAAGCCAGCACAGTCTCTGCTCATGGGCCGCAGCAAGTTCCAACCACAGGCACGCAACTTGCCGAGAACATAAAATACAACTAAACACAATGAGCTTTTTTAAACTAATGATTTTATTGTTTCTATAAAAATGATACGTGCATGTTATAAAATAACAGCCATGAAGAAAGTTCACCACTACTCAGCCTGAGGTGGCGGACTGGTCCGAAGGCGTGCAGGTGCCCTCTGTGCCTGTTCAGCAGTTCCCCACTGAAGACGGGTCTGCAGCTCCCACGGCTCAGGCCACTGAGAGGGTAGGAACCACCACCGAGTGGCCTGAAGCTGTTCTTCCACAAACTCTTAAAATGGAAATATGTTGATGGAAAATAGTTTCTAAAAAAAAAAGTAAGAAAAACACCAGGAAACCACCCAGACTGGCAGGCATCCTGAACATCTGCTGTTCAGGGTTCCAAACCCGCTCACACCTGCAGAGAATCAGGAGACGTCCAGACGACACCTGACAAGAAGGGGGACCCCGTCCCACACGCCACGCTGGCAGTGACTTTCTGATCCCGGTTATTAAGTACACACCCATTCTCTGTCTGCCTGCAACAAGCAGCAGCAAAGCCAGTACCAAAGAGTCCGAAAAAAATAGGGATTTAAACTCAGCCCTGAGGAAATTCGACCCACAACTGGGTTGCTGTGCATCACGAGGACAAGCGCTCAGCCGTCCTGGAGCCCGAGTGAGCCACCCGCCACCCGGCCGCTCAGGGACCCCGTGCCGTGCTCCAGCGTCCTCCCAAACCGCCGGCAGGTGGTGCTGTCGGCTGAGGACCGGCCTGAAGTGCACACGTCCTGGTCCCGGAACCCGTGATTCTGCGGCCCCACGTGGCAAAGAGGACTGTGCAGGTGTGGTCAGGGGTCTTGAGAAGGGAGGCGGGATTATGCCGGGGGCGGGGGGGGGGGGGCAATGTCATCACGAGGGCCCTAACAGGAAGGAGGTGGGAGGGCCAGGGCCAGAGAGAGGTGTGGGGAGGAGGCTGAGTCGGGGAGGAGAGACGCCACCGGCTCAGACGGAGGACGGGCCACGGGCCACGGAGCGCGGCGCCTCTAGGAGCTGGAAGAGGAGGAGACGGACCCTCCCCAGAACCCCGGGCAGGAAGCGGCTCACGGGAGCCTTTGGACTTGTGGCCTCCAGGCTGGAGCATAAGCGTGTTGTTTAAGCCACCAGGTCTGTGCTGACCTGTTAGTGGGGAAGAAACCTGACTTGCGTTTCTTAAAAAATAAAAACACTGCCTTCCTAAACAGTAAACATATTCCAGCCACCCTGTGTGCTGCTTGAGGTTTTCACAGAGTTGCTAAAAGGACCTGGGGCCCAGCCAGCAGAGCGGAGGCCTGCGCGAGGCTGCGGGCGGAGGGTGGCCTGGCCCTGCGCCCCGAGCTTCCGCCCCAGGGGCTGGAGTGAGAGCCAGGTCAAGGGGCTCCGTTGGCCTCACCTGTCGGGAAGGCAGCTGTGGGCCCAGGTCTGACCTGATTGCTCCGGCTTACCTCCTGCCTAAGGAGGACACTTGGAAAACATTCTGGAAATTGTCTTCTAATAATGTCACTGGCTCATTGTGACGAGTATATACGAGAAACAAAAGGCATTCTTTACATGACAAATGATGGGCAACCAAAAATATCTCACAGGAGCTTTGGCAGGACCAGACAGGACGTCTGGACCCCTGAGCCTGGCATTTTTAGCAACTGAGACCCAGGAGACAGCAGGCAGTGCGGGAAGCTGCTGCCCTTTGTCAAGAGCCCGACTGCCCCCTCCCGACGCAGAAACCACTACGTCTGCATTCTATCTGAGATTCATGAATGTGTTTCAAAATGAGTATTTACCCAATCACGTATATAGAAAGTTCAACTACAAAGAGCTTAGCACAAAACATTTTTTTAAACGATTCTGAAATAATTTCAGACTTCCAGAAAGCTGCAGAAACAGGCCACAGTTCTGTCTGCCCACTTCTCCCGACGACACCCTCTGCGAGCACAGGACAAGAAGTGCTGTGACTGACCTGCGGGCCCTCGGGCTCCCTGGTGGCCCTAGCCTCCCTGGACCCTTGGCCCGGGGCAGCCCCTCCATCTGTCCTCCAGGACGCGGCCCTTCTGGGGAGCGCTGTTCTTCACTCTGCAGCCCGTCCCTCATGTCAGGTGCGTCTGCGTGTGCTCGTTAGACTGAGGTGAGGCACTCCTGGCAAGACAACGGCAGCAGCAATGCCGCCTTCTCAGGGCATCGGTCGGGGCAGGTGCTGTGGGGACCAGGCAGTCAGGCAACCACGCTGAGAAGCCTCAGCTGTTTGCCAAGTGCCTGGCAGGGCGCCCTCCAGACCAGGCAGACCTGTTCCACATCACGCCGCCCGCCCGCCTCAGGGCCGCCGACGCCCCTTCCTTCCGTGTGGGTTGGGATCCGGAGGAGGGGCCGTCCCTTCCTGCACCGATACGTTTACTCCATGCATTATTTCCATCAACGGGGACTCCTGGGTAGGAGCTGATTCTGCAGCCAAAGCCCATTACAGTCCTTCCTGCTGCTGCCCCACTGGTCCCCGATCGGGCCACTGGGAACTCCATCGCATGTCCTCTCGACAAGCCCATCATGGTTCCAGCAGTGCCTTACTTCTGACACAAGAGGGTCCAGGCTCATCTGGACTTTCCTGCCCCTGGGTCCTCCTGCTGGAGAGAGGCTCAGATCCGTGCTGCCAGGGGTCACTGCCCCTGGTCCCTTGGTGCCCAGAGCGAGGGGACGTCCGTACGAACACATGCACGCACGCATACACACTTGTACGTCTGCTTCTCTACCCGCTGCCCTTGCAGATGTCGGAGAACCAGGATCCCAAAGCCCCAGCTCTCATCACCCACAACACAGCTCCAGCTTTTTCCACCTTAAAGCTCACAGCCTCAGAACCACTGTCGACATGAAGAACCAACATACTAACCAGGGTACAAATCTTGTCTTTTTGCCTCTAGCTTTAGTCAAAACACTATTTTCCAAAGCTACCTGGGCAAGTCCCGCCCTGCCGGCCCCTCCGCTGTGGGCAGAGTCAGCGTTTGAGACACGGCTGGGCTCGGGGTCGCTGCCGCTGTCCCACGGTGGCCCCCCAAGTCCCGGTTTATCTTTTGAGCACGTAAAACAAGAACATGGCTCCGAGTCAGAAGCACTCAGAGAGCTGCCCCCCACCTCCCCACCTGCCGGCAACCATCCGCACTGGTTTCCAGTTTGCCTTCCGGAGTTTCTTGTTGCTCAAGCACGCGGGTGTGGCGCTGGTTCCTTCTCTCTCTCATGGCGACGTTCTCTGGGCCGTGCGTTCCCCCGCGGAGCCCGCTCACCGTGTGCCACCCCTGGGGCAGCGCAGGGCGCTCCGTTCTCTCCCCCAGTCCTTCCTGCAGCCGCCCAGGGCCCCGTCTCTAAATGCTTTCCAATTGCAGACAACGCTGCGATAAACAACCTTGTGCGTGTGCGACGCTGCACTGTTGGAAAACACAAAATATTTTCGTGGCTCACTGGTGATAGAAACCATGGCTTTTCATAAACTAGCTAAAAATATGGAAACAACCTGCAGCACAATCAGAAGCACAGACAGAGAGCCGACGCAAACAGTGACAAACCGCAGATGAAGCGCTTGGTGCTGGACCACCACCGTGGCCAGCGGCGCTGGGGAGCCCCATGGAGATGGGCCCAGCCTCAGAGGGACCGTCAGGGAGGGCCTGACCAAGTACGGCCACCACCGTAGGACCGAGGCAGAGGGACGTCAACACAGAGAACTGGACACGGCCGAGGAGCAGAGCATGAGGGTTTCCCAGAGCCCGGCCTGGGTCACCAGGGGGGATCAGGGCCAGCTATGCCCACCAGCGGGGACACGCCTGGATCCTCCCAGCACTGGCCACACTGGGACAAAAGCCAGCTGACTGGGGGCCAGGGAAGGCAGCCCCCAGGGCAGGTCCGGGGGTTCCGCTGTGGTTCTGAGCCCACACGACAAGGCGCCCCAGAAACGCCACCGCGGGGCCTGCACCCCCAGGAGGTCTGTCCTGACAGCGCCCTGGGCAGCTCTCAGTGGGAATGCGCTGCCCCGACCACGCCTGGCCGGGAAGCAGGGCTGGCTGTGGTCCCGGGTGCTTCCTCGGAGTAAAAGCACTGGAGGCCACGGTGCACATCGATCGACAGGGGGGATGATCTGTTTCTCAGTTACAGCAGATAGTTCTTAAAATTACACCATCTAGTTTTACAAATATCGTCTGATCCAAATCAGAAAATGCCCTGGACTAGAAGGATACCTGGTGTTTGTGCATCACCAGAAAAAAAATCAAGAAGTCAGGTACGTCAAAAGCCAGACTGCTTCCCACTTCCAAGTTTATCCTCTACTTTTGTTTAAAAAAAAGAAAGAAAGAAAGAAAAGACACATATATTTATGAGTACAAAGAGAAAACCATTTGCTAGGAAACGTTTTCCTGACAATCTCTGTCTACATAACAGACCACAATTCGTGAACATTTATCACTTTTGCACCGAAAAGGCGCGCAGAACCCGTGATGTGACTCCAGCATCTCACAGGGACCCGCGGCGCCCACTCACTAGGCGGACGTCATCCGGCACCTCACCTCCCGGGAGCCCCATCGCACGCCTGAACTTAAAGATAAAACCTAACGCTCCTGGGGGAAAATGGGATCTAAAAGGGACAGTGGTTTTCCAGAATCCTTTTGGAAGCTTCAGAAGACGAGCCATCTCCCAGCCACGAGGCGCATCCATCAGGAAGGGTGTCTGTTGATTTCAAGCGGCACCTCGCGGCATCACCAAAGCCCCTTCCTGAGCCACGGTACCTACAATCAAGCTGCTGGGGCGGCAGGTTGTCGGACAACCCCACACAGCCCTGCGGGCTTCTTCCCATCACGGTTCCGTCTTTATCTCTGACCTTCCATCTATCAAATCTCCAAATCCCAGTTTTTCCAGGGGTTCTCGTGCCATCAGTTGCCTGAAAGGAGAAGTGAGAGCTGTCAGGGTGGCCGGGAGAAGGACGAGGTAGGCCCTGGGCACCCGCCACCATCTCAGCCCCAACCGCTCCGCCCTGGGAACAGACCCCGAGCGGTACCCTTAGACCTGCACCCCCGAGGGCGGGACAGAGGAGCCCCGCTGTGCTCCTGGCCACACTTCCCTCGTCACGTGGCCCCGGAACTCGTGGGGCCGGCCGCCTAGACAGCCAGCAGGAGACCAGAGGCGGAGCGGGTCGAGGTGCAGGGGTGAAGGAGAGCCTGGCGGCTCCGGGGTGCAGTCCCTCCACCCCAGCCCCCGACTGCCACGCCCACGAAACCCAGTGGCCCAGCAACAGTCCTTAAGACGATGTCCCCCGAATCGCAAACCCCAGGCGGCACAATCTAACCCGGCAGCAGATTAAACCAACTGCACAGTGATGGGATGCACAAGACACTCCCTAAACCCAAAACAGGCAAACAACGATAAACCTTCGCACGTCTTTGCCAAAAGAGTACAACTGGCCGACAGCTCTTCAAACTGACTCCTCAGACTTCACTGCGGTCGGCAGGACCACGACCCCCAGATGACACCCTAATCCCTACAGCCTGTGAGTGTGACCTTACACGGGAGGGGAGTTAAGGCTGAAGATGAAAATAACGTTGTCAATCAGCCGATCTGGAGATGAGACCACCGTGGATTATCCAGGTGGACCCAACCTAATCCCATGAATCCTTAAAATTAGAGAACCTTTACTGGCTCTTGTCAGAGAGAAAAAATGTAAAGAGGAGAGAGGATGGGACAGATGCAGCACTGTGGACCGTGAGGGTGGAGAAAGGGGCCTCGGGCCGAGGACATGGCGTTGCTGGGAGCTGGAAAAGGCCAGGAGACAGCGCCTCCAGAGGGAACCTGCCCGCACCTGATGACAGTAACCAGTGTTCACTGGCCGCACCCTGGGTCGGGCAGAGGGCTTTCCCGGGACCGTCTGCTCTACCCTCTGGCACCCGGTCAGGAGGCCCGGCCTCGGGCGGGAACCGGACCTGAGGTCGTGGATCAGACGTGTGTTTGCTGGGTCTCTGCCAACAGTGCAACCCCAACTTTAACAGTTGCTGCCGTGAGAAAGCGTGCCCCCATCTAAGTCGCAGACACGTCCACTTCAGGCTGACAGGGCCCGAGTCCTCGTGAGGCGACTTGCAAACTCTACTGCGGTCTGGTTTTTAAAAAGACACACGTGAGGTAGGTAGGGGCAAAATAAGGTCTGGGATGTCAGCAGAAAGGAAAAAAGAGGAGGAGAAAAGAGGCTTTTAAAAAGGGTGATGAGTAAGGGCAAAATGGGAAAAATCTTAACCCTGAATCTGGGTGATGGTTATGGAGATCCAGACGATCCTCTGCTTTTGTATGTTTGAGGATTTTCACTGAAAACAAACTGAAAATCTCCAGTCAAAATAACTGGCCAAGTCAGAGACACGTACATCCCCGTACATGCGTCCCAACGTCGCCTGACCAACCAGGGAAGCCACTTGAATCGTGGGACCCCCAGCGCGGCCGGCCGCGTCCCTGCCCCCCACGCCCTCAGCGGCCCAGGGAGGCTGGTGCCCAAAAGCTGCGCTGGGCGAGGGACCACCACATGGAGACGCGGGCAGCTCCCTCCCAGGGGCAAATGGGGAGAAGAGGGCCCTTGTGCTGGCCCTGCCTGGAAGCCCTGGTCGGGCAGCAGGAGCTGCTCTGGGACCCAACCAGCCAAACCCTCCGAGCAACCTCACGCAGGAGCTGCTGGGCCCCGTGCTGGCCCAGGGACGACTGACCCAGGGACGGTGACCCGAGCTTCGGGGAGGCGGGCGACCTGCTCACACCCTCACACGGGGCGGAGACCAGCTCCAAACTCGGTCTCGGAGGCGCGGCCACACCAAGAAGGAACTCACGGAGTTCAGGTGTTTTGAAGATGCATCAGTTTGAAAGAGAGTGACTGGAACGGGAAGATCCGACCGATGCGCCGCTCGGGGACGGCAGAGCTGCTTCGGGCCGGCCCGCCGCCAGACGCCAGCTCCGCAAGCCTGCGCGACGCAGGAGGCCACGTGAGGGCCCGGCCCCCTCAACGTCCCCAGTGTCCCCGACAGCCCTCAACACACCGGGGCCTGAGAAGCACAGCAGATCTTGCCTGGAGGGGAGTGTCTGAGTTTGTTACGGGAAAACGAAAATAGGGCTCAGAGTGCATTGATTTATCTCAACCTGTCTTCAGACAAGGCCTCTGATGACTCGACTCCTTAGTGAACTAACGAAGGGCTCAAAAGGCAGAAATAAAAGTTCCCACCCAACGATGTAACTATACGTTACACACTATCCCCGTGAAGGTTTACAATAGTACTTGTTTTAAGGAAAATCTCAACAGATCAGTTAGGAGCGTTCTTGTTTTCTTTAAAGGTGACGTCCGGTAAATTCTGATTAAGACAGGAAGAATCACTCGTCGTTCATCGTTCCTCACAGGGCCCACTGTCTCGCCTGTCACACTGCAAACAGCTCTGAGCCGACGTGGAACAAAACAACAGAGCACGTACTTCTATGTTCCAAGAAAAATATTTAAAGGAATAAGCTGCGTACCCACAAATCTTCAAATCTTTTGACTCAGTCAGCATTTTTATGATGTGCGATTCTGAAAGCTGAATGACATGTCAGTAGCACCCAAATTTGGAAAGAAAATCCTCGGAGGAAGGCAATCATGTCCAATGCTATCACTGGAGAAAAGGTTCCCATGATTGCTAAACAACTTGGAGTACAACTGAATCTCTGAAAAGCCTCAACCTCACGGGCAAGCAGCCCTACAGCTCCGAAACACAAGCTGAACTGAGGCCTGAGTGAGGCCCCCAGTTAACGACCTCTTGGAATAAACATTTTAGCCAGAGACGCGGGAGGGGGGAGAAGTCATAAATAACTGTTGGCGGGTACTTACCTCTCCATCCTGCACTCTAAATATTCTTTTGACTCATTTCTGCACAAAGCATTTTCAAAATTATTGTCCCGGAGACACTTCATGAATTTCTCTTTAAAGCTTTTACATTCACCTGGAACGAAACAGAAAAGTGTGTCCTTTTTAAAGTGAAAACATGACAGGCCCGCCCGGCAGCCTTACTGGCAGCCCCCCTCCTCCCCCTTTGAAAACTGGTTTCCTCCCGAAACACGCTGGAAACAGACTGGAAGAAGCAAACGTACCAAGTGGGAAAGCAAGTACAGGAGAAAGAGGGCAGCCAGGCGGCGGCGCCAGGGAGCTCACGCAGGGTTCTCCCGACGTTGCCGCGTGGGTCTAATATGTCCCAGTAAAATGCTGGCACACAAAATATCCATCCATAAACCTATCTCCGAAGCCTTGCTTTCCACGCAGTCTGCGGCGATCGGGAGCGTCCATCGCTCTCGCGAGAGACACCCGTTTAACCCCGTGGGCCTCACACCCGCGAAGGACTCTGTCGACGCAACGTCGGCCCCAGACTGGAGGCCGGGACTCCGCGTCCTCTCCCCGGTTCCGAGGGCCCAGCCCCGTCCGGCTCCCACCCTCAGGCCGCGACGGGAGGCCCTGAGCCGGGACCGGACCCGGCCGGGCCGAACCCAGCCTCAGCGGGCCCGCCCGCACCGCGAGCAGACGCAGTGCCGCCCCGGCCGCGCGGCTCCAACGAGCCGGCCCAGGGCTGCGCCGGTCCGGCCGGGGAGCCCCGACCGCCCCCGCTCACCGAAGTGATCCAGCGGGAAGCTGCCCTTGTCCGGGGGCCGCGGCTGGAAGCTCTTGGACCCGAAGTTCATGGCCGTCGACATGATGGCGGCGCCCGGAGTCTCCAAGAGCGACGCGCGCCGTACGCAGGACGGCCGGCCGAGCGCCGAGCAGGCCTCCGCGGGAGCGCCGATCACGTCGAGCGGCGAGCAGCCCCTGGTCGCTTGGCCCCGCCCCTCGCCCTATAGGGCCCGCCCTCGCCACCAGGGCCCCACCCCCGGGCTCTAAAAGGCCCGGATCCTCCGCCAATTGCTCTGCGGGACCCTACGACCCTAAGGGGAACCCAGCGGCAGAGGGTCCAGCCATCATCTCCTCACGATGAGGAAATGGAAGTTACGAGAGGTTCAGCAACTTGCCCAAGGACACACAGCAGACTTGCACCGTCCTGCAGGCTGTGCCTGTGGGTCTCTGTATCCCCGACAGTCTGCAGGGGCTTCTACCCCCTGGGCACCAGGGCCTAATCCTGGCGATTGCCTGGTGAGAAGGAAGGAGCGTTAGCTTCCTGCGGCTGCCATAACAAAGTGCACACTCTGGGTGGCTTAGAACAACAGAAATTCTCTCACAGTTCTGGGGGCCAGTCGTCTGAGATTGGGGCGTCCGTTCCTGGCCTCTCCCATCTCTGCTGGTGGGTTGCTGGCTTGTGGACGCATCACCCTATCTCTGCCTCATCACGTGGCCTCTCCCTGCGTGTCAGTGTCCAAATCTCCTCCTTTTATGAGGACGCACTTGTATTGGATTAGGGCCCACCCCGATGACCTCACTTTAACTAATTACATCGGCAAGGACCCTGTTCCCGAAAAGGTCACATTCTAAGGTAGGGGGAGCTAGGACTTCAACATATGAATTTGGGGACACAATTCAACAGATAAAAGAGTAAAAATGCATCATAAACAGGAAAGCCCCTGGTGGTCATTTATTATTGTTGTTATGGCAACAGTAACAACAGGGAAAGGGCTCAGTGGGGACCCCAGCTCTCCCCAGCAGAGCTCCTCCCAGCCCTGCACCCTGGGCAGAGCCTCTGGTTTTCATCTGGGTGACGGGGAAAGTGGGCGGCTGCCCGCCCAGCACACCCTGTTGTCTGTGATTCTGCCCTGAGCTCAATCCCCACCCACCCGCTTAACAGTCACTGGCACCCGCCATGTGCCAGGCCCCGGACGTAAGCACAGAGGGGCCTTAGCATCACAGAGTCACCACTGGCCCCTCTGGACAAGCTTTCTTCCCCCCAGGCCCTGCCCCTTGTAATGTCAGGAGCTTGCCAACTAGTCCCAGCAGCCCCTCCTGCACAGGCCTGCCCCCTTCCAGGGCTGACTTGGGTGCCCCCTCCTCCAGAAGGCATCCACTTGCCTCCACCCACTTGAAGGCCCCCACCCCTACCCCCGCCACCCATGGTGCACAACACCGGATCTCTGTGCCTGAGGCTGGATTCTCTGTTTGTCCAGAGCCAGCACAGAGCTCCACCAAATGTCTGTGGGCCGACAGCAGGGTCTGCAGGGAGAGCCCATCCCGTTGTCTGGGCCTTGGTCGACCTGGGGCTCTGGGCCCACTTAAAACTGCAAAAGGAAGAGTGTACCTGTTCCTGCCGTATTAACAACCGTTCACACCGCTGGGGCCAGGGTCCGCACACTGGGTTATTCATTAACATGTTTCCAGGGCTGGTGAACAATGGAAGCTTTTATTACCCAGCAGGTAGCACTTTTCCACTTGACTAGATCGCACCACTCAGCAGTAAAAGGGACAGCCCATCGCCACCAGGGCTGCCCGCACCTCTCCGTCTGGCGGCCCTGAGGGACCAGTGAAGCACCAGAGGCCCAGGGACCTGGAGGTGACGGCCAGCTTTTAACTGACATGTCTGTACCTGACAAACGGTTATTGCTTTGCAGGAGATGTTTAGCAGTGCACAGATTTGAAAATCGGGGAAGGAGCTAATGTTTTTGGAACCCCTCTTACGCGCCGGGCTGTTTCATGTGGGGTCACAGGGCCGGGAACAGTGCCCAGAACACAGTAGGTGTTCTGTTAATATTTTTTGAAGAGGGAATTCCCTGGCGGTCCAGTGGTTAAGACTCCGCGCTTCCACTGCAGGGGGCGCAGTTTCGATCCCCGGTAGGGAAACTAAGATCCCACAGGCTATGTGGTGCGGCCAATCAATCAATCTATAAAAATAAAAAAATATTTTTGTAGAATGAACATAGTTGGGCAGGTATTATTATCCTCATGTCACACGTAGAGACACAGAGAGGTCAAGTCCCTTGGCTTGAGGTCAAGAGATGCCACCGAAATGAGAAGCCCGTGCACCGCAACGAAGAGTAGCCCCCGCTCGCCGCAACTAGAGAAAGCCCGTGCGCAGCAACAAAGACCCAACGCAGCCAAAAATAAATAAATAAATAAATAAATAAATAAATAAAATTAATTTATTTTTTAAAAGAAGTCACATAGCATTGCCTCCGCCGTGGTCACAAGCTCCCACTCAAATTCAAGGGCAGGGCCCCTGCTCTCCACGGGCGGAGGACAAATTATACAAAGAGCTTACGGGCTGGGCGCTGTCATTGCAACATGCCGTCTGCCTCAGCTAACAAGTGGATGGAGGGGCTGAGTGTGGAGCCAGGTGTGTGCAACTCCAGACCCCTCTAGGGAACACCCTGCACCTCGGGTGTCAAGGCCAGGTGTGACCTGAGCCCCAGTCGGAGCCTGGCGACCCCTGGCCAGAGGGGCCTGGCCAATCCGGTCTGACCAGAACAATCCCCAGGCTCCTGCCTGAGCACCAGGACAGAGCCGGTGGAACTGTGCACTGGACTGCGGCTAGGGGGACGCGAGCCTGGGCGGCCGGCTGTCGTCTGGCCACCGTTACCCGCCCCAGAGCACAGCCAGCAGACCCAAGAGCAAGGAGAATTCATCCAAATCCTAACAACATCATCTGGTCCCTGGATCAACCCTTGCCTGAAACTAAGAGATAGCTGATCTTTCCACTCTAACAAATTCTGCTGTCAAAGTGTAATTTTCAAAAGGCTTTCAGCCAAATATATACTGAGCACATGTCAGAATTTTATCTCACCCGTTAACAAGGGAACGAGTCTAGATGGCAAGGCTGGTTCAAAGAAGAATGTCAAACCCTGACGGATCCACGTGCAGTCAGAGGAGAAGGAGCTCGGGAACGAGACTGCTGAGCTGGGCTTAGGAGTTAATGTCTAACGTTGATGTCAGGTTAATGTCTTAACAGGACAATAAAGCCACAACCTTGGTTATCGTCTCCGCCAGACATAAGTCATCTGCATGTTTATGGGGGAAAGTTACCCGCACTTTTCCTATTTTCCGCAAGGTAACCTCCAGCTTCGCGGCACCTGGGCCTGGTCGATAATAAACGGCAAGTCAGAGAAAGCAACCCTCCCGGGCCGAGCGACACCCGGCAGGCTGGTTAGACAGTGACCCCGTGAAGGGACACACATCACCCATTTGCCTCGTTTCTGTGAGTGGGATAATTTTCTGAACTCTGCTTCCACGGTGTCCTGGGGCTGCCCTAACGGGACCACAGCCTAGGGGGCTGAAAACACCGCCAACTCACACCCTGTCAGCTCCGGAGGCTGGTGTCGCAGGGCCATCTCCCAATGGCGCTCCGGCGGAGGGGGGGGTCCTTCCTGCCCCTTCAGCTTCTGGGGCTCCCACGTGCCTTGGCTTGTGGCCGTGGCCTGCACCTCTGCCTCTGTCACTGCGCGAGGGGCAGGATGACCTCTCTAAAGACCCTCCCTCCAAACAAGGTCCTATTCTGAGGTTCTGGGTGGATGTGAATGTTGGGGGGACGCCCTTCGACCCAGTGCCCTGCTCCAGCCAGTTTGCGGTTTTTTCCCTATGAAGAGTCCCACCGGGCACAGAACCCTTGGGTTCAGGTGCATGCTTTGCAGAGGCAGGCCCCACACAGGGGGCTGGGGGGGGTCCTTCTGGACCCCAGGGTGTGGGCGCCACCTCAAAGTTCAGGGGTCACGAGCTTGAAAAGTCATTCTTGTTGCCGAGAAAAGGGACCGGCTGGCCTGGAGCAGCGCTCAGGAGACCCCCCAGCATTTGGTGTCAGCTATCGGGGGGCAGGAAATGAAGGCGCGGCGGAGACCAGGGACACCCGGAGGTGGCGGCTCCCCCTGGCGCCCTGCAGACGCGGGGGCAGGAGGGGCCTCGCCTGGGGTGTGGGGCGCCGGGGGTGCAGCCACTTCCCCGGGCGGGAACGTGGCCAGATCTGACGAGGAGCAACCCCTTGGCTCGGGGCGCGCTGCCAGGAAGTCATCTTACAGTGACCGTGCAGCTGTGCACAGGGACGGGCACACAGGCCTTTTTATTTTATTTCTTATAAATTTATTTATTTATTTACTTTTGGCTGTGTTGGGTCTTTGCTGCTGTGCGCCGGCTTTCTCTAGTCACGGCGAGCGGGGGCTACTCTTCGTTGCTGTGCGCGGGCTTCTCATTGCGGTGGCTTCTCCTGTTGCGGAGCACAGGCTCTAGGCGCGCGGGCTTCAGTAGTTGTGGCTTGTGGGCTCAGTAGTTGTGGCTCGCGGGCTTTAGAGCGCAGGCTCAGTAGCTGTGGCGCACGGGCTTAGTTGCTCCACAGCATGTGGGATCTTCACGGCCCAGGGCTCGAACCCGTGTCCCCTGCGTTGGCAGGCAGATTCGTAACCACTGCGCCACCAGGGAAGTCCCACACAGGCATTTTTAGCAGGAGTTTCGTAAGGGCCTGAGACGGACCGACGGACAGGCAGGCCCAACCCAGCAACGAGGCAGCAGTTACGCAGTGGGAAGGAGGCCCCTGCTTGGTCCTGGCCACATCGTTACCATAAAAATAAAATGCAGAGACTTTGGTTGATGGAGACGTTCACTGTCCTGAATGTGGCAAAGGTTCCCTGGGTGTCTACGCATCTCAGCTCATCCAACTGTACGCTTTTACATGCGCCGTTTACCGTACGTGAATAAACTTGTAAAAAAAAAAAAAAAGCGTGTACACAACAGGGTGCATCTCTGAAGGATGCACAAGGAAGTGGTACGTCGGGGAGGTGCTCACCTTGCTGAGGGACTTGGTGGACTTCCGGACTCTTTGCTGGTGTGTCTGTCGCCTACTGGAATGGACAAATATCCAAACTAATACCTACATTCATCAAAGAGTCTGTGTGGGATGTGGTAGTGGCTTCACTGGTGGCCCCACAAGAGACGTACCCGCCTGGCCTTGGCAGGTGTCACAAAGGGAAGGGTCTCCAGACGAGGCCATCCTGGATGAGGGCCGGCCGAGGGGCGCCAGCAGCCCTCTGGAGCTGGGAGACGAGGACCCCGCCTCGCCCCGAGCCTGCGAGGAGCCAGCCCTGCCCACGCCCACCGCGCAACTGAGGACACGTTCCTGCTGTCTGAACGCCCAGTCGGCTGCGGCCCCGGGACCTCACGCAGGCGCAGCCTGTGACACAGGCCGCTGGGAGGCTGGCAGGACCCTTTCCGGGGGCCGGGGCGGGGGCGAGGGGGGCCGGTGGGTGCAGCAGCTCTTTCTAGGAGTTTGTCTGCGAAAGGAGTGGAGCGTGAGGGAGGGATTTTATTATTGTCGTTGCTGTTATTTCAGGGTGCGGGGCGGGGGCGAGGGGGGCCGGTGGGTGCAGCAGCTCTTTCTAGGAGTTTGTCTGCGAAAGGAGTGGAGCGTGAGGAAGGGATTTTATTATTGTCGTTGCTGTTATTTCAGGGTGCGGGGCGGGGGGAAGGCGCTAGGTGAGCTGAGGAAAGGCGGCAGGGGGCTAGTGGTGCCGGGAGAGATGCCCGCAGGCCCTGCCGGCGCCGCCTGTGGCGACTGCTGGGCTCGGGGCCCGGGGACGCTGCAGACAGAGCAGCGCGGGCCCCCCAGGGGACGGGCCCCGGAAAGCTCGGACGGGACCCTTTGAGAGCCATCCACCTCCCCTCTCCCAGACTCTTCTAGAACCTTGCCCCTCCCCCATCCATTCCCCCTTACCTTGGCTCCCCTCCTCCAAGGCTAGGTCACAGGTCATAGATCATCGGCTGTGGCCTCTGTCTCTCGAATACTCACTCTTGAAGCCTAAAAACACAAGTCCCCACCCAGCCCCCCGCCGGGTTCCAGAGGCCAGAGGCCCGAGCCAGCTCCCCGGCCCCGCCGGCCTCCGTACTCCCCGGGGGCCCTGTGGTTCCCCCAGGATAATCTCCTGCCCTGTGGTCGGAGGGCGATGGCCAGCAGCCCCAGGCCATCTTCTACCGAATCCCTTCGCTGGGACCCGACACACTCACGTCCTGGGGCCTCACTGCCGACCTCCCTGCTCCGCCCCGCCCGTGACCTTCCCCCGCTGCGCACCCCGCGCTGGACGGGACGCCTCCCAGCTGAGCCTGCTTCGGGGTGACCCCGCCAGGCTGTCGGGGGCTGGAGCCGTGCAGGACAGACGCCGCTCTGCCGGGACCGGTCCCGACACGTCCTCCCCAGCGGCACCGTCCGACTGCGGGGGCCGCCAGCTCCCCGGGGCCCGACCTCGCCGACCTGGAGGGGGAGGCCCCCCACAGGGACCCTGCGTCCGTCCCCAGCGCCTCGGCCACACTGCCCTCCCACCACGAGTGTCCTTCCCGCTCGGCCGCCCGGGCGGGGCTCCCGTGGCCATGACCCGGGCCTTCCCAGCGCCCCTTCCGGCTCAGACCTCCAGGCTCTGCACAGGCTGTTCCCTCACGAGAAGGCCCTTCCTCCTGTGACCCACCTCTCCAGCTCCGACACCCAAGGCACTTCCCGTGGCGAAGTCGCTGCCACACGGGGAGGGCCCTTTTAGGATCCCCGTGTCACCAGTTTCTGTAGCCCTAGCTCCTGGCCGAGCCTGGTGCACGCAGGCACTCAGTAAATGCACACTGGACTAATTAAGTGAACTGTCCTGGGCGTACAGGAGCCCCAGCCTATGCCCCCAGTTGGGGCCTTGGTACCGGCCGCTCAGCCCGAATGATCCGGAGACCTAGCAGTCAGAGAGGGGTCCTCCCTCACTGCAGCCCCACGGCTGTGTACCTGGACGGTGTGCCTGTGAGGCAGTGAGCACCCGGTCACAGGAGGTGTGCAAATCGGGGCTCAGAGCGGGTAAGGGCCCTCAGGCTGCCTTGGCTCTGGGGTTTGCGTAGGGGTATGCATGGCGCCCCAGGAGACAGGCCCCGGGGCGAGGGGCCCAGGGGTGCGGATGGGGTCCCCGCAGCCTCGTGTTGGGAGGAGGCCCAGAGCAGGCCCAGCCACTCCTGGCGCCAGCAGCCCTCCCACCCCTCAGAGCTCGTTTCCCAAACAGCACCGCCTCCCCTCCCAGCTGGGCCGCCAGGGTTTGGCAGGCCACAGTGCAGCCCAGACGGGCGGGGGCTCGTGAGCCCGGCCGCCGGTCGCCCAGCCCGGCCCTGCCTGCGGGGTGGGCCCCTCTGAGCAACCCACCGCCTCCCCGAACCCCTGCCTCGTCCCGGCGCAGCCAGGGCCTCCTGCCTGGGTGACAGGGCTCGAAAAGCCACCAAGGAGCAGACCGCCGCTCGGGCGAGCTCTCTTCCGGGGCCTCTGAAGTCCCAGGATTTGAGGCGTTTGCTGTGCAGACCTCGTGGGCCGCTCCACGCCTGGTGTCCCCCCCTGGCCCCAGGCAGAGAGGAGCTGGGCGGACACAGGTGGTAGTGGGTTTGGAAGAGGCCAAGGGGTCCTTCAGAGGGAGGCTCAGAGCCTGGAGAGGATGGGGCCCAGGGCCCCTGAGCCCCGGTTCTGATGCGGAGACCGGGCAGAGGCCGAGACATGTGGGGAGCACACTGGCCGCCATGCTGTGCGCTCCCCAGCGAGGCGAAGCCCCCAGCCGGCCCCCGGCCCCACCAGCCCCCTGCCACAGACTCGACCTCATAGACCACGCACGCCTGTGGCTTTAAGCCACCTGGCTGTCCCCTGCGAACTGCTCATTCCACATTCTTGGGGTGGTGGGGTGGGTGGAGTGCGGCACGCCCTCCCGGGAGGCCTGTAAGGTGCAGGGCAGGCGGCGCCCCGGGAGGGGAGCTGGGGCCTCGCCACCCGCCGTCCGCACGGCCCTGCTGCTGCTGGGGCTCTGGGGGCTCCTCCGCACCTGCACCCACACCCCCTCCCCGGCCCCCCGCTGCCCCTCATCGGGAACCTACATTTGCTGCGTGTGTCACAGCAGGACCAGTCGCTGAGGGAGGTAGGTCAGGGCAGGCACGTCCTCAGCTGGGCTCTGCGCCTGGGCCCGGGGCCTGGCCCCTGCCAGCCCTGAAGGCACCCCAGCCCCATCTCGGGAAAGCTGAGCCCCCAGTTTCCAGGATCCCTGTGGGGTGGGAGGTTCGTGCCCAGCCTGATGCTGGGCCGACAGGGGACATAGGAGGCCCAAGTGCCCGCGTCGCCTCGGGGAAGAGAAACATATTCCACCCCACAGGGAAACGGATGGGCGGACCAAGGAGCAGGGGGCCAAGAGTGGCAGGCCCGGAGGGCTCACTGGAGAAGGCAGCCTTTGATGAGTGCCTGCAGGAGGGCCAGGGTCGGGGGCGGCAGAGGTCTGGCGATGGAAAGGACCAGGACCAGCGCAAAGATGTGCCCGTGGGCCAGGTGGGACGCCTGCTGGGTGCGGCTCCTCCCACCTGGGCTGGAGGCTGAACACCCTCGCCCACCTTGAGCCGGTGAAGCAGAGGTACAGGCCTGGCCCCGCCCTCGAGGGCCATCCAGCCAACCCCCCCGCCCCCCACTGAGCTCCAGCTCCCATGATCACTTGGCTGAGGTGCTTCCAGGACCCACCCATGAGGCTGCCTCGTGGCCCCCAGGCCCTGCAGGTGGGTGGGGAGCCGTGATGACCCGCGAAGTCAGGCTGCAGGCACCAGGGTTCTCAGGCCCTGTGCCCAGTGCCGGGCCCCGGAGGCCTCCGTCTGCACGCCGGTGGCAGAGCGGGCAGTGGACAGGAGTGGCAGGCCCTGCTCCACCCGTGTGATCCACGGCAACTCACTTCCCGCCCCCAGGCCTCAGTTTCCCCATCTGTAAAGTGGGGAGACAACAGCCCTCCCGTCTCAGGCAGGGGCGCTGGGAGGACAGAAGGGAGGGGGCACACACAGAGGCCCAGGGGCCTCCCTGAGTCCTCCGCATGTGGCGGGCGGGGCCTGAGGGGCTCCCAGGGGACCTGGGGGTGGGGCAGCAGGCTGATCCCTGCCCGTCGCGGCCGCTCGCGCAACAGTACGGGCCGGCGTTCACTGTCCATCTGGGGCGCCAGAAGACGGTGGTGCTGACCGGCTACGAGGCGGTGAGGGAGGCCCTGCTGGGCACCGGACAGGAGCTGGCCGGCCGGCCCCCCATCCTCATCTTCCAGCTCATCCAGGGAGGCGGCGGTAGGTGTGTGGCGGGGTGAGGGGGCTTCCGCCAGGCGGAGAGGGGCCAAGGAGAAGGGTCAGTCCCCTTACCTCCGGCAGCTGGGGGAGTGCTCCCAGTGTGGCCCAGGGGGAGCGCCAGGGTGTCCACGTGGCAGGCTGGGCGCACCAGGGACCAGGGCACACCAGAAAGGGCAGGGCCAGCCGAGGCCAGCTCCAGGGGCCAGGCTTGGGGGAGGGAGTGAGGCCCCAGCCAGGCCCCCGCCCCGTCGGTCAGCCCCCCGTTGCTCCCTCCTGCATCACCCGGGCTGCTCACGGGGGTGTCAGGCCCGCAGGCATCTTCTTCTCCTCCGGGGCGCGCTGAAGGGCCGCCCGCCAGCTCACCACACGCACCCTCCACGGCCTGGGCGTGGGGAGGGCGCCCGTGGCCGACAAGGTCCTGCAGGAGCCGAGGTGCCTCACGGCGCAGCTGCACAGCGACGGAGGTGAGTGGGGGCCTGTCAGCTCTGAGGCCTCTCCCCACCCGCAGGCCGGCCCTTCCCGCTGGCCCTGCTCGGCTGGGCTCCCTCCAGCATCACCTTCATGCCCCTCTTCGGCCAGCAGTTCTACTACCGGGATCCCGTGTTCGTGTCCCTGCTGGGTCTCATCGACAAGGTCATGGTCCTCTTGGGGACGCCCAGCCTGCAGGTGAGAGGTCGCTGCTCCCAGCTTGGTGGGTGGGGGCAGGGAGAGCTGAGCTGCCGCCTCGGGGGAGCAGCACGGCAGGCCCCAGGCGCGCGCTTCCACCGGCCACGTGACCCCAGGCCGGCCCCCTGTGCTCCTGGGAAATGAGGGGCTGGGGTCCTCGCCTCCTCCTCCACACCTTCCATCAGTAATAGAGGCATCTGCTCAGAGGTGCGGGTGGGACCCGGGCATTTCTTCCCCGGATGTGGGGCTTGATGCCCCCCAGGCCCCCAACCCTTGCACCCGGGGTCCTCCTGCAGGGTCAGGAATCACGGGGATCAGTCCTGATTCTCAGAACCCCCAGGGCTGTGTGCATTTCATTCTTTTCCAGAATGTAAACTGTTCTCATTTGTAGCCACCATTACCAGTTTTAACCATAACGTGCTTAGGCACGCACGTTGAGGTGGGGTACGCACGTGTGCTGGCACGTGGCTCACGTGTACTTTTCAGGCCCATCTCTCCAGGACCCGAGCCCGTGGGCGTGGGGCGGGCACTCATGGCTTGGGTCCTGATTCTAAGTCATCCCTCGCGGCTGGAGGAGGCTCGGACGGGCAGGAAGATTTGGCCTCCGCCTGAGAGCAGCCTGGCCGAGTCCGGCCAGGGAGCCCCAGGAGGACGGAGGCCAGAGGGTCGGGGGCTCCAGGGAGACAGAATGTTCCACGGCCTTCCGTGCCTGTGCCCCGTGTGACGGCTCACATCCTGGGGGACACGGTGGTGCGAGTGTAGCCAGAGGGCGGCTGACAGCCGTGTCAGACAGGCTGTGCCGTGAGCCCCGTTCCACGATGTCGTGAGCTGAAACTCTGAAGTTTGCAAGTCCCCTTCTTTTTTTCTAACGACCCAGCACATTCAAAGTCATTTCCACAGCGGCAGCCCTCGCCCTTCTGCCTCTTCCCCGCTTTGGTGGGTGGGGAGCGGGGGGCCGCGATGGCAGGCTCCTGCTATGACTTGCACGGACCCCCAGGGGTGTTATCTGTCGAGCGGCCCCTCCTTCCTGCACTCAGGTGGACGACTTCATCAGAGCCCCTGGGGCTGCTGGTCCCACTGGGAGGGTGAGGGAGGGGCCCCGCGAGCAGGGAGCGGGTGCCCCCTTATGGCACCTCTACCCGGGGTCTGGGGCTGCGCCAGAGGCCCCGGACAGGCGAGCACACCTGCCGGAATAGAGATCCGCCGCTCACCAGGTGGGGCTGTGGCGCCTGGGCCCTCACCCCCCACCACGCTGTCTTGCCCCCCCTGCCCCCAGCTGTTCAACATCTACCCTTGGCTCAGGGCCCTCCTCCAGCTGCACCGGCCCGTCCTGCGGAAGGTGGAGGCGGTGCGGGCCATCCTGAGGACCCTCATGGAGGCACGGCGGCCCCCCGCGCCTGGGCGAGGGCCTGTGCGGAGCTACCTGGACGCCCTGATCCAGCAGGGCCAGGTGTGGGCGAGACCCACCCCACCACCCAAGAGGCCTGGGGGGCACCCGGGGCCCCACCCAGGAGGAGAGGGGCTGGGGAGGGAGCCATGCTGGCCCTACGCCATACTGCTCCACCTCCTGGCGGGGGGGGCCTCTCTGAGCCTCAGTCTCCTTATCTGTGAAATGGGGTGGTTGGGAGGCCGCGGTGAACCCAGAATGTCGTAGGTGCTCGGTGGATCCTGGAGCTATCCTTCCCGCCAGGCCTCTGTCTTCTATGCCTTTCTTGAGCCTGGGGCTGGGTTGGGGGGTCCATAGAGCCAGCCTCCAGCTGAGCCCAGCCCCACCCACCTCTGCAGGGGAAAGACCCCGAGGGCCTGTTTGCCGAGGCCAACGTGGTGGCCTGTGCCCTGGACATGGTCATGGCTGGCACGGAGACCACGTCCGCCACGCTGCAGTGGGCCGCCCTCCTGATGGGCAAGCACCCCAGCGTGCAGGGTGAGCCCGTGAGCCCGTTCCCGCAGGGCCCAGGACCGAGGGGCAGAGGCTCCCCGGGATGCTGGCGCCCACCCTCTTGCCCGCAGGCCGGGTGCAGGAGGAGCTGGACCGAGTGCTGGGGCCTGGGCGGCCCCCCCGGCTGGAGGACCAGCGATCCCTGCCCTACACCAACGCCGTGCTGCGCGAGGTCCAGCACTTCATCACCCTGCTGCCCCACATGCCGCGGTGCACGGCCTCCGACACCCAGCTGGGCGGCTACCTGCTCCCCAAGGTGGGAGGGCCAGGCCCCCCCCCCGACCTGTTCCTCTCGTTCAGGGCGGATGGGGCTGGGGGTCTCAGGGACTCAGGTGCCTGATGCCAGGGCTCCCCGTAGGAGGCAGGAGACGGGTTCATCGGGGGGCAGCCCTCGGCCTCACAGCCCCTCACAGCAGACCCGGGGCCACACCACGGGGGTCACCTAGGGCTAAGCACGAACCCCCAGCAGACCCCTGCCAGGCCCCGCCCCGCCTTCCCACCCCCCTCAGGGCCCCCTCCCCGTGCTCCCCGCCTGCGGCCGCCTGGGTGGATGGGGCGTCCATCCGCCCACCTGCCGCCCCTCACAGGGCACGCCTGTGGTGCCCCTCCTGAGCTCCGTGCTCCTGGACAAGACGCAGTGGGAGACCCCCCGCCAGCTCAGCCCGGGCCACTTCCTGGACGCGGACGGGCGCTTCGTGAAGCGGGCGGCCTTCCTGCCTTTTTCCGCAGGTACTGCAGCCCCGCGGGCGGCGGCCTGGTCCCCGGGGCCTCGAGAGCTCAGGGTCCCCAGCCCGCAGGGCTCCCCCTGCCCCGCCACGGCCTCCGGCACCCACCCCGCACCCCGCGTCCCCTGCAGGCTGCCGTGTCTGCGTGGGGGAGAGCCTGGCCAGGTCGGCGCTGTTCCTGCTGTTCGCAGGCCTCCTGCAGCGGTACCGCCTGCTGCCCCCGCCCGGCCTCAGCGCCGCCACCCTGGACACCACGCCCGCCCTGGCCTTCACCACGCGGCCGCCGGCCCAGGCCCTGTGTGCGGTGCCCAGGCTGCAGGGGCGCTGACCATGAGAGGCCTGGCCTGACTACGGGACAAAGTCCCAGGGCCGGGGAGGGTCTGAGTCACTCCCGGCTTGTGGTGCTCGGCAGGTGATGGAGACAGGACGGAAGGACGGATGGCTCCCCCCACTGGGCTCTCTGCCGTGGCCGCCACAGGCTGTGAATCCCACCCCCCCCCGCCTGAGAGCCCCACCCAGGCCTGAGCCCCTCCTCCCTCTCCCAGGCCCTACACCACAGGGCAGAGCTGGGTTCCCTCCTCCCTCCATCCCTACAGCCCGGGGAATCGCCACTGCCTGTCTGCACCCGGGCCCCCTGCAGACCCTCCAGGGCGTCCCCCACCATGGGTGCAGCAGCCCCTCCCAGGCCTCCCCTGGGCTCCCCGCTGCTCCGTCTCCTGCATCCCCCTCCACACCGTCCCCATCCGGTTCCCCAGCAGGGCCAGCGTCGCCAGACAACACCTGCCAGGCAGAGGTGCCACCCACCTGCAGCTGGGGATGCAGGCAGATGGCAGGGGCTGCTGGGCCCCGGGATGACGTCCACCCAGAGGCCAGCCTCAGACCAGCGTTCCCGCTTGCTCTGTGCCATGCCAGGCCCTGCCCTGGGTCCAGTGGGTCTCCTGCAGACCCCACCCCGTTCTCAGAGGTCCTGGGCACCGTGCCCAGGCAGCACTCTGCCCCTGGAGCCAGGCCCCTGAGCCCTGGGGCCACCACAGAGACGCCCTTAACAGAAGACAAGCTAGTTGAGGGACAGCAGCCGCCCAGAGGGCGACAGCGGGGCTTAGGTGGGAAGGATGAGTAGCAGTTTGCAGGGAGGCCGCCTCCACAAGCCTTTTCTCTGGTCCATTCTGAGCCCCCACTCCTCTTCCACATCTGCCCCCAGACCCTCCCCATGAACCGGCTCCTCGTCTCTGGGTGGAGGTCACCTGTCTGAGGAAGAGCACACAGAGGGGCCCGCTGGCAGTGGGTGGAGGGCCGGGGCCCGGGACGTGGCAGGAGGTTAGCGATGCTGGCGGATTCTGCACCAAGTGCCGAGATCACACCGATGCCTTCCCAACACCTTCTCCACGAGCTGGATGGGGGCAAACAAGCCGTGGCTTCCGCCCTCCTGGAGCTCGGAGCTCGCCGACTGGACCGGAGGGAGGCACAGGGCTGGGGGCACACAGGAAAAGGCCCTGTTCCCAGCGGGGGACCAGAGGGCCTTCCTGGAGGAGGGTGGACACCGGAGCATCAGATGAGTACAAACTGAAAAGCCTGACCACGCTGAGTGTCAGCGACCACGTGGGGAGGCTACCCTCGGGACAGGAACTGGTGAGCAGGGCGGGGTGCGAGAGCAAGGCCCAGGGCCTCCAGTGCCAGGCACCCCGTGACCCTCCAGGGGGTTCCGACAGAACGACCCAGGACGCACCAGTCAGCACGCAGATCTTGGGGCAGGGTGTGGGGTGTGGGGAAGGGCAGCTTCCTAATCATGAAGAGCAGGGCTGTGGCCACGATACGTCACGGCGTGCCCGGGAAGGGGAGGGTGGTCCCCGCATTTCTGGAGGGGGCAGGGCAGCGAGGGTGCGCTGTGTCCTTCTCTTCTTGTCGGTTTGGAACACCTGGCGTTGGACGCGGGGCGGAGGGAGCCCGCCTCGCCCGGGGCACTGCCGAGGTACCAAGCTTCATTCTGCAGGGTGGGGGCAGAATGTTCCGGAGGCCATGGAACTGGCCCAAAGCTGCTGTGGGAAGAGACCCGGCTTTCTGGCAGCGGGCCCTGGTGGGAGGAGGTGGGTACAGCTCTAAGGAGGGAAAATGCTAGCATCGCCATTGCAAGGCCCCTGCTCTCTGCCGTGGACCCAGAGCAGGAACCGTGGCCGCGGCACCTCCCGGGACATCCCGCTGGGCCCAGGTGCAGGACCCAGAAAGTAAGGCGCTTATTTTCTAACTTATAAGAATAGGTGTCAAAATGAACCACTTTCAAAGGTGATGTTTAAGTTTTCTCAAAAGAACCTGACTGGTTGGTTGACATTTTATGGCGGTTATTTTAAAAAGCCATCCTGCTGGGTTGGAAGGGGTAGATCCTGGCAGAAAAGGTTTTAAAAATGTGCTGCTCAGACTTCCCTGCTGGCGCAGTGGTTAAGAATCCACCTGCCAATGCAGGGGACACGGGTTTGAGCCCCAGTCTGGGAAGATCCCACATGCCGCGGAGCAACTAAGTCCATGCGCCACAACTACTGAGCCTGCACTCTTAGAACCCGCGAGCCACAACTACTGAGCCTGCGAGCCACAACTAGTGAAGCCCGCGCGCCTAGAGCCCATGCTCCGCAACGAGAAGCCACTGCAATGAGAAGCCTGCGCACCGCAACGAACAGTAGCCCCCGCTCACCGCAACTAGAGAAAGCCTGCGCGCAGCAACGAAGACCCCACACAGCCAAAAATAAATAAATAAAATGAACAAATTAAAATAAATAAATAAATAAATAAAAATACAAATGCGCTGCTGCTCTGGGCAGCCCGGCCCCAGAGGTGGCCTTGGTGGCTTAAACGCAGCTGAGGGGGCAGGGGCACCGGCGGGCAGAGACACAGCTGGGAACAACGGTGACCCCGGGGTGTCCTTGCATGGCGGAGGGAGTTGGGGAACCCTGTTTCTGGGCCGAGGCTCTGGCGGGGAGGGGTCTTCATTGGGGGGGACGCGCCTGGGACGTCAGGCGGGGGCTCTACCCCGTGACCTTCAAGCCGGTGGCCCATCGTGCGGGCCTGGGCTTCCCGGGCCGGCGCCCAGGCATCCAGATCACTGCAGCTTGGCGCCCTCAGGCGGTGGGCTGCTCGTCACCTGCCCCACAGCACCTCCGCCTCCCACCCCAGGGGGCGGTCACCCCGAGTCCAGATGCACATCTGAGGGGGACTGGGCAGAGGGCTGGTGTGAGCGAGACCCTCGACCCCCTAGTCCAGGGCTTGGGCCGCACCCTCTCTCGGCAGGGGACCCAGGGCTCCATTCTCAGGCTCCCCTTGCCCCCGCCTTGAAATGGCCAGAGCCGGACCAGCTGGCTGGGGCCCAGGAGAGCCGAGGCCACCTAGCCTCTGGGGACACCGATCCCTTCCCCTGCTTTATGTTGACACGAACGCAGCACGTTTTGCCAAGTTTGACGTCTGTCGTCTGAGCCATGAAACCATCTGCTGGACCCACCTGCCGGACTCGGACAGCCTGAAAGCTCCTTCAGCTCCCCAGCGAGGGATGTGGGACCAGGAACTGGGGACGGTGGACATCTGCCCGGCCCCTGGGGCTGCCCCCGACCCTGCCGAAAGGCAGAAGCCCTCCCCGCTACCCAGTGTGCAGATCAACCCCTGGGTGGGAGCTGACGGGTCAGTCATCTCACATTCTAGTTGGTTTTGTTTCATTTTTTAAAATATTCTTCTTACTGTGGTAAAACATACAGAACATAACATTTATCGTCCTACCCACTTCTCAGTGTCTAGTTCAGGAACATCGAGATCATTCACACTGTTGAGCAACCATCAACACCATCCGCCCACAGAACTTTCTCGTCTTCCCAAACTGAGACTCTGTCCCCATTAAACACCGACTCCCCGTCCCCTCCCCCAGCCCTGGGCCCCCACCCCGTACTTTCTGTCTCTGTGACCTTGACTCCTCCAGGGACCTTGCAGAAGTGGAATCACACAGTATTTGTCCTTCTGTAACGGTCTATTTCACTGAGCATCATGTCCTCAAGGTCCACCACGATGTGCCAGAGTTTCCTCCCTTGTAAAGGCTGAGTCATAGCCCGTCGTACGGCTGAAGCACCTTTGAACCGCTCACCCTCTGTCGGACACTCCAAGCTTTAGATCCTGTTTCTTGCTGGCTGTGCGGCTTCTGGGAGAAGCCTCCGCGGGCAGACGTCCGTCAAGGGCCCCCTGGCATGGTGGGTCAGGAGGGGGCAGATGGGCTGGACGTGAGGACTGGGTGCACGTGGGTAGGTCAGTCCCTGGACAGTCTGCTCCCAAGGCTGCAGTGCCCCGGCCTCTCGGTCTTGATGGGGAACCTTTGGGGGCCGGCGGGTGGCTCTTGGTCCAGACCTGCCTTTGGTTCCAGGGCTGGCCCCTGGCCACACCGCATCAGCCCCAAACCACAAGCGAACTCTCCAGAACAGACATACAGGCTGTGGTCTCAGCTCCCGGGTCTGCAGGGACTTTGACTGGAGACGTTCTTCCGTGAGTCCAGAACCCAACGGTG
Organism: Balaenoptera musculus; assembly: GCF_009873245.2. Classification (NCBI taxonomy): domain Eukaryota; kingdom Metazoa; phylum Chordata; class Mammalia; order Artiodactyla; family Balaenopteridae; genus Balaenoptera; species Balaenoptera musculus. The sequence goes on along the minus strand of NC_045799.1, from coordinate 87,923,917 downwards.
TTGCGCGGCCGCCGCCCACCTCGCAGGGCAAACCCGTGGTGGGGGAGAGCACACTGGGGGCAGGGGTCCCAGCTCGGGCGTCCAACTTCCCGAGGCCCCTCTGTCTCAGCTTCCTTCCCGCCGCGCGGGGGCGGCACATCAGGGACACTCTGGCTGGTCACCGCATCCTTACAGGGCCGACGGGACACGCTCAACACCAGTTTACCCAAAGTGGACGCGAACCTCCTGGGGGCGCAGAAGCAGCTGAGTCCCCACATCCCACAGGCGAGGCCAACAGGAAACACCTGCTTCTCGGCCATAAACGCTACAGCTACTGGCTCCATGGCGGCGGCTTCCTCGGAGGGCCAGGGTGCCGGGGGCTGAGGCTTCGACAGGCCAGGGAGCTTGACCGCACCCCAGAAAGCCCCGCCAGCCCCCGCCAGCCCCATCCTGATCCCTCGCGGTGCCGTGACCGCTGGCCTGATGGACGCCCGGGACGTCAACAACAGGTGGGGGAGCTCCACCCGCCCCCTCAGGGAGGTGCCCCTCAGCCCACGGCCGGACGCCGCGCCGGCGAGCCTCGTACCCGCGTGCGGCCACCAGGCTCAGACCCTCCCCACCAACTGGCCCCTGGGGCCATCAGAGTGCCGCCTCTGACCGCACAGGGACCCCAGGAACCGCCCGGATCCTGAGCTTGCTCCCGCTCCACGTGACGCATTGCCTCCCCTGCGCCTTCCGCGGGGGACGCCGCAGAGGACCGCACTGCACGCCCTACGGGAGCCCCCCAGTCGGCGTCCGAGGGCCTCTGTGCACGAGTGAGGGGAGCGCCTGGCTCTCCCGGGCCGCTTCCCATTAACAGGAAACGAGGACCCAGTACCCACCACGTTTCCCTTTTTGATTTGGCTGCCAGGAAACCCAGAGCTATGTTCTTGATCAGTCAACCCGGATTCCTTAAAGAGAACATGCCGCTTCCCTGTGCCCTGTGGACCTTCTTTTATTGCACGTCTATTTCTCAGTGTTTTTAAAATGCCCCAAAGCTGAGGGACAGTGAGGTTGGCACTGGGCGGCTGCATCACCCACAGATTATCTGCAGAACCGCAATGGCTCGTCGTCACAGGGTGCTTTCCCGGCGGGGACCTCACCTCACCTGAGGGCCTCCAGGAGGGCTGGGCCTCCTCGCTCCGTCTCCAAGGGCTGCAAGGCCGAAGGAGGTGCCTGGCCAGTGGCTCCCACCCGGAACTGGACGTGTGTGCGTGTGTGCCCAGTGGGCGAGGGGCACGCCAGATGCCCCTCAGGGAGCAGCACAGCAGCCCCTTTCATGGGGGGGAGCAGACGAGACCTCGGCGTGGACGAGACTCGCCACGGGGGGTGGCGTGACCCTGAGTCTGGGGTCGGGGTCACAGGTGAGAAGAGGGAAAGGCCCCAAGTGGTCAGCGAGGGACCTGCCCGGGCCCTCGAGACGTGTGGCCCTCCTGGGCTCGGGTCACCCCTCCTCGGGCCACCACCCCCACCTCCGCCATTCAGACACTGAATGGAACTGAACTGAACTGGGGACGCTCCTCTGAGGCGAGATCCCCGAGGGCCACGGTCGGGGCCCAGCCGAGCCAGGAGTGGCCACAGGAAGGCCCAGGGCCTCATTCTGGAATAAAGGGCCCCCGTTACTCACGGGCGGTCAGCACGGAACTCACGACAGAGCTGCCCACGTGACGCAATCTCTCGGACTCTGCTTTCCTACTGCCCCCTGGTTACGTGGCTCACAAACCTGCAACGGGAGCAGGACTCCGGGCTCGGCCCCGCTCTGCTTCACTCGGGGCACCTGGGGCGGCTCCTCCCCCATCACGGCGGCCTTGAAGCCACGCGGGGCCCATGCGTCTCCCAGGCGGGAAGCCGACCACGCCCGAGGGGCAGAGCATCACAGGCTCGGTGGAGTTTCAAAACTGCACAGTCACCCGCCACCACGTCTGACTGTCTGTGGAGACGGCCTGGCCGCACGCGCTCCTCCGGGGACGGGGGACAGAGCGGGTGCCTCCGGCTGGGCAGGTGCGGGAGGGCAGCGCGTGGCCCCTGCCGACACCTGGAAGCACGGCCTGAAGAGCAGGAGTCAGCCTGCAGCCGGAAGACTAGGCGAGGGGCTCGCCTGGACGCCGTCCCGGGAGGCCACGGAGCCCACGCCCCACAGGCAGGGAATGAGTCACACGGCGAGAGCCACGGCCTCCAGAGGCCAGTTTTTATTGGAAATGCACCCCGGTTTTCCCTGTAAGTGGCCAGCGGAGCCGTGGCCTGCCTGAGGAGGGAGGCGAGATGGATAAGCCACAGCCCAGGCCCCTAGGTGAACGCAGGCAGGTGCCAGGCGGCCGGCACCGAGGGACCGCCAGAGCCATGGGGGGGCCCAAGCCCCCACACGGATGGACCACAGCTGGCGGGGAGGGCCAGCTCTGGTGACCTCTAAGGCACCCCTGGGACAAAAACAGGCATTTCCCTCAATAAGCAACTTCCTTGGGGGCCTGAGGGCCACTGGGAGGCCAGCTTATTTCAGAGTGACTGCGTTCTGCTGTGAAGGGGTTAAAACTGTCATCCCCTATAAACAATTTCTGGCCAAGGAATCAGGAGAGAGAAGTGGTCCCTCCCAGGGTCAGGGGCCAGGAGGAGCAGGGACCCCACGCCCCCCCACCCCCAAGCCGCCTGCTAGGAGAGCAGCTGCAGCACCTGCCGGACGCGCTGGGTCCTCCCCGGCAGCGGGGCGCCGGCGTCGGCACCCGCTTCGTCCAGCTCCCGCATCAGCACCTCCGCCTTCTGCACCGTCAGCTCGCGGGCCCGGCCCCTGAGCCCCTCCAGGTAGGCCAGCAGGGTGGAGAAGTGCTCGTCGGGGACCTGGACGGGGCAGAGAACAGTCGTCAGGGCTGGGCGGGTGGCGCGTGGAGACGCAGGATGTCCACACAGGATGTCTGCACTGCGGGCCCCGGGCCTGCGAGGGGACCGTCCAGCCCTCAGCACCCTCAGGCCGGGCCCCGAGGAGTTGCTCCAGGACGACGGGCTGGGGGAGGTGGAAAGGGCGGCCAGCCCGCTGTCCTCTGTTGGCCCCCGTTCTTTTCCCCACAGACTCCGGCTTGCGTTCCAGAGGCTGGCAGACGTCAGTTTTCACGTCCTCCTGAAATGCCACTAAATCAACAGTAAGCAGATACGTTTTTAAAGAGATAAAGCGGGCTTCCCTGGTGGCGCAGTGGTTAAGAATCCGCCTGCCAATGCAGGGGACATGGGTTCGAGCCCTGGACCGGGAAGATCCCACATGCCGTGGAGCAAATAAGCCCGTGCGCCACAACTACTGAGCCTGCGCTCTAGAGCCTGTGAGCCACAACTCCTGAGCCCGTGAGCCACAACTCCTGAGCCCGTGTGCCACAACTACTGAGCCCGTGTGCCACAACTACTGAAGCCCACATGCCTAGAGCCTGTGCTCCACAACAAGAGAAGCCACTGTAATGAGAAGCCCTTGCACCGCAACGAAGAGTAGCCCCCGCTCGCCGCTACTAGCGAAAGCCCGTATGCAGCAACAAAGACCCAATGCAACCAAAAATAACAAAATATAAATTTATTAAAAATAATAATAATAAAAATAATAAAGAGATAAATCTCTTAGAACAAAGAGAGTAGAGGAAAAGATAAGAGTGACAACGTTTTGGGGCTGGAGATGAATGATGGTGACTCAGCAGATCTGATGAAGGCGAAGCTTAAGCTGAGAAACGCAAATCATGCTGCAGACCATCCCCGCCCCCAAGCCCGGGACTCCAGAACTGGCTGTGTGGGCACTTCTGGAAGTGAGAGTAAAGATGGGGCTAAAAACAGGGGCGACGGGAAGTCCACTTCAAAAGCAGCTAGTGACTCACACTGACTTCAAAACCTGAGGGCCACAGGGAGGAGGGGCAGGTGCCCTGAGCTGGCCCAGTGGGGAGTGGGCGTGGGGCTGTGCAGGAGTGCAGGGTGGTCCTGGGCAAGGAGGAGCGGGCAGCACCCCCCAGCCTGGGGCTCCGATTCCTGCAGCGTCGCTGGCTTGGCCCGGCCTAGGCTTTGCACCCCGCTGTCCCCGACCCGCCCAACAGCCACGGCCTGATTTCAGAACTCAGCTCACAGGTGCCTCCTCCACGGAGGGTCCCCACCCCCCATCAAGTGCACGCAGGGCAGAGTCCGCCCTCAACTTCCCCGCCGGTGGAGCCACTTAACAATCGTAATGAAAGCTACACAATCGTCACAGATGGTGACGACGGCCCCAGATAAATGGATTACAACCCACTGAATAGAACAGGAGAGTCCACGCTGATGTGGGAAGTCACAGCCCACTGGAGCGGGGGGCAGCAAAGCTCTTCCTTATCGGAGACGGGATGAAGGAAACAGAAAAGCCCCAGACAGGGTCACCGAGGGCTAGTGAGAGTGACGAGAGATGGGGCAGCCCCCAAAGACTCGTGCCTGTGACTGAAAGAATCAGTAACTTTGTAGGAACAAACCCGACGGCCACCACCTGTGTCATGTGATCAACATCGACACCAAGCCACCACGGGCCAGCTACGAGGACGAACACATACATTTCCCCGAGTCCGGGTGGGGATCTAACCAACCACGCCGGCCACGCCCTGCCACACGACTGCCCTTGCAAGCACATCAGGGTCACGAGGGTCGGTAAGATGAGGCGTGTGCCGGACCGGACAAGACAGAGGGGCAGACACCGGGTGAGTGAGGTTCTCGACAGGCCCCGCCCAGGGCTGCCACTGAGCACGTGGAGTTAGTAGTGACCACGTGACGTGGAGCCCCGACTCAGGCCGGGTCGTTGTCCCGTAGGACGCCCTGATGTGCAGCAGGCGCACACTGGAGTGTCTGGGGGTGATGGCATCTCCCAGCCCCGGCCTTATAGCCACACCCCACGAGGATCCACAGGCGGAGGGCGGAACTTCCAAGCACGCGGACGCTGGCCTTCCTGGAATGGCAGCCGCCTCCTGCAGCTGGGAGCCTGGAGCTCCACGGATGAGTCTGGCCGCTGGGCAAACCCGGCAGGGGTTCTGACTCCCCGACACCGAGCGGGTCCCTCCCCGAGCCCGGGTTTCATCTCTGGAAAACGAAGGGCTGGACGGGGTGCTTCCACAGGGCCTCCACGAGCGCCACGGTTTCTTCGTGATCATAACCCGGCCAGGCCACGGGAAGAACAGGCCTCAGGAAGGAGCTTCTTGGCCAGGGAAGGGGGGCGGGGATCGAGGGGGCTGTCCTTCCCACGCCCCCGCTGGAGGGGAGGCCGAGTACAGAGGGGCTTGGAGACCTCGGGCCAGTGTGGTCCGACCAGGCCCTGCCAGCCGGTCCTTCCCACCCATCACTGGGAGATCTGACCCCATCCTCCCCAATGTGTACAGACCTCCCCCCCCCGAGTGTGCACGGACCTCCCCCCCCGAGTGTGCACGGATCCCACCCCCCCGACTGTGCATGGACCTCACCCCCCAAGTGTGCATGGACCCCACCCCCCGATTGTGCACGGACCTCACCCCTCCCAATGTGCACGGACCTCACCCCTCCCCCCCAAGTGTGCACGGACCTCCCCCCCGAGTGTGCACAGACCCCCCCCGAGTGTGCACGGACCTCCCCCCCCACCCCGAGTGTGCACGGACCTCCCCCCACCCCGAGTGTGCACGGACCTCACCCCCCCGGAGTGTGCACGGACCTCACCCCTCCCACCCCGAGTGTGCACGGACCCCCCCCGAGTGTGCACGGACCTCCCCCTGAGTGTGCACGGACCTCCCCCCCCCACCCCGAGTGTGCACGGACCTCCCCCCACCCCGAGTGTGCACGGACCTCACCCCCCGGAGTGTGCACGGACCTCACCCCTCCCACCCCGAGTGTGCACGGACCCCCCCCCCAGTGTGCACGGACCTCCCCCCCCCCCGAGTGTGCACGGACCTCCTCCCACCCCGAGTGTGCATGGACCTCACCCCCCCAAGTGTGCATGGACCTCCCCCCCACCCCGAGTGTGCACGGACCTCACCCCCACCCCGAGTGTGCACGGACCCCCCGAGTGTGCACGGACCTCCCCCCCCCCCGAGTGTGCGCCCACCTGGTCACGGTCATACATATGCAGCAGCAGCCAGGTCTGCCTCGTCTTCTGAAACCTCCAGTTCTTGTGCTGCTGGGCCCAGCTGGGGAGGCAAGGACACAACGTCTCAGGTCCTGCACAGGAGCCGGAAGGCCTGCACCCACTGGCCTGGGGGGCCTTTCCTTGGCTGGGGGGGGCGGGACATCTGCAGAGGACCCTCCCAGCGCAAGGGCGCGAGGGGGCTCTCAGGGGTCTGCGCCAGGAGGACCGTCACCTCCGCACGCCTGCCGGGGGCCCTCGGCCAGGACGGCAGGACCGGGGGACACAGGGCCACTTTCTTTCAGCTCTGCACGTCCATCGTTTCACGACTCTAACGTGAACACTCTGAATTTCACAACCTCAGTCCTTCTTCCAGAAACGTTCGCTGTGCAGGACGGCAGGACCGCCGACTGGAGCAGGCATGGCCTTCACGCCGTGAGCTGGGCGTCAGGGAGGAGCCAGGAGCCCTGACCCCGAGGGCCACGCAGGGGTCCCACTGGCCCAGCCTGCACGTCACCACCCAAGGGCCTCGGACGCACCGGGCCCCCAGGTGACGAGGACGCTGCGGCAAAGCGCGGCTGGTCCCGTGGAGCCCAGGCTGAAGGGGCCCGCGGAGGAGGAAGCAGGCCACGTCGGGAGCCAGTGCCCAGGGGAGACCCGAGCGCTGGGACGGACAGAGGTCTGTGTGTCTGGGACCCGGGCGCTGGCGGCCGTGGAGGGGGCAGAGCGCGGGCACCGGGGCTGCAGGACGGAGGGAGGGTCGGCCTCCCTAACCGCCCAGCCGGTTCATTCTCTAGGGACAAGCAGCCCCGCGGCCGGCGGCGCTAAGGCAGAAGCACACGCTTCACGCCTGTGGCGTTTCCCACGTGCCGTGACACGTGATGGCACAGCCACCCAGGCCCCGCCCCATGTCTGCCCGGGGACCACGGGCACTTCGCGTGGCACCACCGAGCCGGACCTGGCCACAGCTCCTGCCCTCCTGGGGGACCAACACCCCGCCTGTGCCTGGAGTCCCGGCTCCAGCGCTGAGTGGGAGGCCGGGGTGACGTGTGTGCCCATGACAGGGCCCGGCTCAGGCTTCTGCACCTGCAGGGGCGCCCCACCCGGAGGAGGGGGAAGGGAGGGAGGTGGGCGACTCGAGGGAGGGGAGGAAGAAAGGGAGAGAGGAAGGGCCACCAGGCTGGGGAGTCAGCGGCCCCTGGCCGTCTCCTCAGGCTCCTCTGCTGGCCCGACTGGGAGGGGGCGGTCTGTGTGGGCCACCGCCGCCCGCGGGACCTCCCCCTGATACCAGTAGTGACGTAACTGTCTCTCGGCTCCAAACCCACCGCTCATCCTCTGCCTGCGCAAGTGGAGATGGGCCCTTCAAGATGTTTCCTTCCCAGACGGAACAAAGTTACTCAGAAGATGCTGGACACACGGGGTGGGGAGGAGGGGGCTTCCTTCCCAGCACGGGCAAGCAGCCCTCTCTGGTGCCCACGTCCACAGTGCCCCCCGTGGTTCTGCAGCGCACCGCTTCCCAGAAGTCTGCTGGCACGTCTCCCGTGACCTCCCTGCTGCCCGTGTGCCCCTACGCTCCCTGGGCTTGGCCTGGCCCCTCACGTCTGCTCCTGTGCGGTCTCCAGAGGGCTCTTGCTCTCGCTACAGTCAAGCAGTCTTTATAATAAAGAATACCTTCGCACTGGCCCCAGTTCGGTTACTGTGTCGTTCCACCCGCATCGCGCCCTGGCCAACTCATCTGCCCTGGAAGACCTCGCTCCTCCCAGGGTCTCAAGGTCCCTCCTGAGCTGCCAGAGGGTTTGGGAGGGAAGGACCACCTCAGGCCTGGCTCCCTCACTGCTGCGTTGGTGACGTGGAGGAGCTGGGCATCGGCCCGAAGCGCCCCCTCCCCCCGACCCCAGGGCTCTGACCAGGGTCAGCTCGACCCTGTGGTCCGCCGGGCCCCAGAAGCGGCTCGGGCGTCTGGAGCATCGGACTGGCTTCGGATGGGCTGCCCGGGCCCACGGGGGGCAAAGGGCACCCGGCTGGAGGCCTGGGGGGTGTGCGGCCCCACGGAAATCCACAACGGGCAGAGGAGGCTCCCAGACACACCAGGACCACGTGAATGACGACCGAGTGACCACGGGGGCCCCCGGCCCCTCCCAGAAACGCCCCCCCAGGAGGCAGGGACCCACAGATGGAGTATCTGCGTGATTTTGGTGAGCAGGGGAAGTGAGAGGTCAGAGGTCAGCAGGGAGGGAGCGCAGGCCCCGGGGGCTGAGGGCCGAGCCCGACCCTCTCAAGGGGGTGCTGCACCGCGAGCGGCTCCCATGAGCACGCGGCTCTCGGCACCGTGAGGTCAGGGACGAAGGATGTTCCTACGACCCAGACGGGTGAGAGGCAGGTACAGGCGCTGCCTGCGGTGCAGGACCCAGATGTGACGGCTGCTCTGAAGCCACAGCTCCCCACAGCTTCTGGTCCCCCGGGGAGCGCGGGGCGGGGCCGTCTGAGCTGCTGAGTGGGTCCGCTGCCCCCTCCCCAGGACCACCGTCTTCAGAGCACTCCCCCGAGTGACAGCGGGGCCTGCAGGTGCCTCTCTCGGCTGCTTTGTACGGCGTGTTCACCATGGAAAATATCACCTCAGCTGCAGGTGGAAGGTGCCGCGACAGGACCAGGTGTCAACGAGGGGCCTGCTGGCCACCCCCGTACCCCCCACCCCCTGAACACAGCCCAGGGCCAGGCCCAGGGTCAGGGGAGGCCGCCGGGCAGCTCCCTCCGCCGGTGCGCAGGCTGGGCCTCCCCTCCCGCTGGGCTCCACGTGGCCCCCGCCGGCCAGCCAACGGTGGCCCCTGCAGGGCGAGGAAGGCAACCGGACTTCCCTGGGCGGGGAGGGAGGCACTGAATCGAAGGCGTGTTTCCTACAGGGAGGCGGGCAGACCTTAACAGGAGCAGGCCCCCACGAGGAAGGGATGGCGCACTCGCAGATCCCAGCAGAGCCGAAGGAGGGCTGCTCCCGGGGGCTCCGGCAGGCCCAGCACAAGGCCCAAGGCTCCCCAGGGCACCCGTCCCGGTTACGGCCTGTGCCCCCCTTTGTGCCAGAGCAGGCTCCGGCTGGGGCTGGGGGAATAGCCCCAGTCCATCCAGCAGGTGGGAGCCCTGCCCGGGCCCAGCGGGGCCCCAGGCTTGGGAGAGACGCGGGGTAGCGTCTGATGCTCTGCCACAGCCTCGTGGGCTTCAGAGACAGCAGGGGGAGCGGGAGGGGGGAGCGGGAGGGGGACGGGGGCAAGGAGGAGGGGGAGGCCCGAACCCTGGGCTGCCTGTGCAGCTGACTCATCGGTGCTCAGCCCAGTCCAGGAATCTGGAAGATTCCGCTTCATACAGAGCCAGGGCAGCTGGGCAGCTCCTCCTTCCCGGAAGACAGGGCTCTGAAATGCCCCTCTGTCTCCACGGTGCCCCTCCCAGCCTATTGCTGGGTTCACACACGTCCTCAGGCCCCTCTGCCCTTCCAGAATCCTCTGCAGGGCCCCCAGAAACTCTGTTCCTGAACCGGCTCCAAGCCACCAACCCCAACCCTTGGCTGGATCTCGAGGATTCCACGAAAGAACACAGGTTCCTGGAGGGAGATGTGGGGTGTGTGCGACGTGTGACGATAGCGATGGTGGTGACAGCAACAGTGCTGATGGTGGCAGTGACGGTGGGGGGGGGTGACGTGGATGGTGATGTGTGGGGGGGGTGACGTGCTTGGTGGTGGGGGTGACGTGGATGGTGATGTGGGGGGGGTGACGTGGTTGGTGGTGGGGGTGACGTGGATGGTGATGTGGGGGGGTGACGTGGTTGGTGGTGGTGGTGACGTGGATGGTGATGTGGGGGTGGTGACGTGGTTGGTGGTGGGGGTGACGTGAGTGGTGACGGTGGTGACGTCGGTGGGGGTGGTGATGTAGGTGGGGTGACGAGGTTGACAGTGGCGGTGAGATGCCATCTTCAGCACATGGCCCGTGAGTCTTTCATGGTGGCTCCAAGGCCATCATTTTGTCAGGCTGTCACAACGCTATGGGGGCAGGTGAGTGACACTCTTTACCTGCATTTTGTTGATCTGAGATGGAGGCTCAGGGGTAGCCTTGCCCAAACGCCCGCAAGTACTGACCTGTCACCGCTGACCCCGACGCTTGAAGCTGCGCTTCCGGGTGCCAGACGCCCAGGCGGGGAGCAGGCGGCTCCCCTGGCCCCACAGACACACCGCGGAGGCTGCGACCACCCGCCCCCCGGGGCCCTGAGCCCCCGGCCCGCATCCCTCCGGGGCCGCGCACCTGCACAGGTAGTCCAAGGCCAGCGCGGCCCCCGAGCGCCTGGCTGCCGGGCTCTGGTCCACGGAGACGCCCGCTTCCTGCAGCCGCCTCCGGGCCTCTTTCTTCCGCTCCTTCTTCAGCTTCCTCTCCAGGACCCGCTGCTCCTCCGGGGACGCGGCTCCCTGGAAGCAAGGGGACCGCCATCAGGGCTTCGGGAGCAGGTGCCACCGCGGCTCCCTGGACCCCGCGGCCCACGCTGGGCCCCTCGTCCCGGGATCCTGGGGGAAGTCCTGCGGGGTGGGGCGGGTGCTGCACGCGCCCGGCGAGGACCCCCCCCCAGGCTCCAGGGGCGGCAGGAGGTGCCTGGGAGAGTCTCTCTGGGGCTGAGCGGGAAGGAGGTGCTGGAACCTGTGATGCGATCCCCCACCCCCACCCCGCAAACCAAACAAGAGCGGAGTCCAAGGTCTCCTGAGCTCCCCAGAGGCCGGACCCAGCGAGTTCACTGTGATGCAGGCCGGGAGCCCTGGGGACCCGGCCACGGCCCCAGCACTTCCAGGGAGGCCTCTGGCGCTGGCCCCGCACACCCAGCGTCCACAGCCCCCATCCCGGAGAGCAAGGCACAGCGGGACCCCCTCTCGTGCCCCGGCAGGCAGGCCGTCATAAATGCCAATCCCTGACAACCTCTGTGTTCCCACTCCACTCCCGCTCCTTCCGGAATCTTCTAAAACAAAAGAGCTGCTTTCCCCAGCTCCTCCTTCTCCTTAAATCATCTGGGATTTACCTGCCGTGGAGCTTCAGGGCTGTACCGGGTGACTCCTGACAGCCCTCACATGGGACACACAGCCCACCTGCCCAGGAGGTGCCTCCGGATGGGGCTCAAGGCTCCTTTCTTGGGGAGGAGTGGTGACCTGCCGCCTTGCACAAGTGCTCTGTGCAGACCTGACCCACACTGCACTGTAGCCGGGCGGAGAGGCGGGGAGACAGTGAGGGGTAGAGGGAGAGGGTGGGGGAGGGGGTGGGGGAGGGGGAGGGGGAGAGGGAGAGGGAGGGGGAGAGGGAGGGGGATGGTGAGGGGGGAGGGGGAGAGGGAGAGGGAGAGGGACGGTGAGGGGGGAGGGGGAGGGGGAGAGGGAGAGGGAGGGAGGAGGGGGAGAGGGAGAGGGAGGGGGGGAGAGGCAGGGGGACGGTGAGGGGGACAGGCAGGAGGCTGGAACAGCCTGGAGGATGGGGCAGCAGGGGCTCTGACCACACAGCTGCCCGAGGGGTGTGTGTTTGCTTTAAAAATCACAACCATGCCTAAAACACCAACACCAGTCACAGACTTCCGCTGACAGGGAATAAAATCAGATTTTTAAAATAGGGTATTCTTCACTGGAGTAACACTGGCTCATAACGTTATGTAAATTTCTACTTCTGCGGACCCGACAGCGTGCTCACGACCAAACCTTCAGTTTCCATCTGTCACCCTGGGGTTGAGCCTCTAACTTGCCCCGCCCTCCCCCGTCTCTCCTCTCTGGTAGCCATCACCCTGACCTCTGTATCTTCGGTTTGCCCGCTTGTGTTTTAGATTCCACGTGAGTGAAATCACACTGTCTGACTTATTCCAGCACTACTACACCCGCCAGGCCCTTCCACGTTGTCACAAATCCGAAGTGGGGTGCGCTGGGGTCTAGGAGACACCCCGTGGCTCACAGAGAAGCTGGCACTAAAAGCGGCAGGCCAGCCCTGCCCCTCTGAGCCACGCAGGGGGGCATCGCACCAGCCACCAGGCCCTAAGTCCCGGGGAAGGGTCAGGGCTGGGGACTGGCCAACACTGACCCCCGAGGGAGACCAGCAGGTTGGGCAGGTCTGGGAAGGGAATGGAAGGGTCAGAGGCATCTGCCCCCAGGGTGGACGCCCCCCGCCCCCCACCATGGCTCCCGCTGTCACTAGGACACGGTGGCGTCCTCCAAACCCAGGTCCGGGCCCCTGCCGCCCAACCCCTTCTGACGCTATGGGGCGCTGGCTGCCCCCCTGAGGCTGGAGGAGCCCGGTCACGCAGGAGACGGGAGCCAGGTCCCGCTCCCTGAGGGCTCTTGGGTGCTCTGCGGGCCCACTGATGGCCCGAGGTGCCACTGTCCCCACGGAAGAGCACAGGAAGAAGGCTGGAGGGGGACATGGCCAGGGCTCTAGTGTGGGCCTGGGAGGGAGGGGACGTGGACCCCGGCAGTCCCATGGAGGGGGGCACCTGAAGGGTCCAACCGCCTCTCCTGGGGCTGCTGGAACGTCCAGCGTTAAGGACCTCGGTCTTGTATTAGGCACGGACTCTGGAAACTACAAGAAGGGCTTCTTTCAATCACTCTCGCTTTGGCCGGTGGCGCCCCTGACGTGGCAGCGGTGGGAGCCCACACTCCGTGGCCCCCGAGCGGAGCTGTTCGGAGCCATGGGGCCCAGGGGCCGGGCCGGGGGCCGGGGGCCAGGCAGGACACGGGGGCGCGGCAGCCAGGGGAGCGGGGGGCCCGGGGCAAATGCTGAGCTAACTGCACTCTCAAGAGAAGCTGGAAACACATGTTTACAGGTGAATCTCCTAAACTTTAAATGCTGGCGATTCCAATTAAACAACATAGGCTACCGAGCCAAACCCTAGTGTGGACCGCGTGAGGAAGCCAGCACCTCTGACCCCCTGGGCTCTGCACACCTGCCCAAGCCCCAGGGACGGGCCCCCTGTGGGACCTGCGTCCTTTTCCTAAACTCACTCAGGCCTGGGGGCCCCCGCCCCTCCCGCTGGTACTGCTGGCGGGGGGACAGCCCGCAAAAACACCAAGACAATCTGGAAGGAACGCAGGAGTCAACAACCGCAGCCTGGGCGGGCCCTTCCGGGGACCAAGTTTCAGGGGAAGGAGAAGCCTCACCCCCAGAAAGCCCTGCGGACCGTGGCCACCCCGGGACTCGCCGCAGGCCAGGCCCACTCCTGGGGAAGGCCTGGGGCCAGCAGGGTCAGTGCTGGAACACAGACCCCGTCTCCCCAACTTCGCACGACCACGGGGAGCTGACCGCTGGGGTCTCCTCGGAAGCGCCACACCGCGCTGCCGCTCCAGACAAAACACAGGACCTCGCACGAAGTGAGGTGAAAACTTACATTTCAGCAACGTATCCCCCTCTCCAGTTAGAGCTCTTGAGGGTTATGTTTCAAAGGGCACAAAAACAAGTCAACCTGTGTGGCAGACCTCTGGCAGGATGTGCACCCAAGCTGATCAGCCATGGCCGCCCTGGAGGGCCCCGAAGGACCCCGGAGGTCCGCGGAAGGCCCTGGAGGGCCATGGAGGACCGTGGTGGAGCCTGGAGGAGCCTGGAGGGCCCTGGAGGTCCAGGCACGAATTGCGTCCATGCATGAATGTCTGCGTGTACCGTATTAAGTAACGTAGCACATGGGTGATCAGAGATGCATTTAGCACTTAAATCCTTACCGGCTTCTGGGCCACGTAGGCACTGAGTACATCAAGGAAATGCACTAAATAAACAACAAAATAAAAGGAAACGTGCTGACTTCTTACGGGAATAGCGACACAGAGAAAACACAACTACACGAAGGAAACATCCAGCCCCATGACTCTGGGCAAGAGACTGAGCAGAAACGGCATGACCTCGATTTGGAAAGGTTTCCACAGGCTCAGTTCAGGCAGAGAACCCTCTGATTTGAAGGAGGACAGGCTCGGGGGCCCATCAGCCCTTGTCCACAAGCAGGGCGCCTGGACCCCTGGAGGGCCTCGTGCTCTGGCCACCGGCCCTGCCCTGACCCCGAGACAGGCGGTGTCACCGGTCACACCCCAGCCAGAACCAGAAAATGGAAACCCACAACCCTGCCCCCATAGGAGGACCCCGGGGAGCCCAGGGGGTCCTGCAACTTCAAGGCACTGGAAGCAGCAACAGAATGTGCAGGGGGACCCCCTCTCCCTCCGTGACCCCTTGACCCCTTGAAGCGAGGCTGGCACCGACCGCTGGCACCACAGACGGGCCTTCAGTCCCCGCTCCTTCGTTGAGGACTGGCCAGGAATGCAGATAAAAACGGGACACTCTGGAAGGACGGTCACCGTGGGACCGCTGCCACCACGGGAGGACCCCTTGCCTCGCACCTCCCCAGCCGCTTCCGTGATGGGGACAGGCCTGCCCTGCCCCTGCCGGTGACACTACAGGGGTGGGGGATTGGGGCCAAGACTCAGGGAGTAGCACCAGAGCCTCGGTTCCTGGCCTGCGGGCACGGGGCCATCAGGAGACACTGACAGGGCAGGCGTCCTGCAACGCTCCATCGACCGGGCACAAGAGGCCCCCCCGTCCCCACTGCCTTGTGAGGGCGTCCCAGGTTACAGACGGGCCTCTCTTCCAGCCACCTTTTTCCTTCCCTCCAGTCTCAAGGAGCAAAGTCTTCATCTCTGAACCGAGGCTGACCCGGCAGGGTGGGGCAGGCCCAGCACAGACCCGGGAGGGCACAGAGGGGCCCGTCTGCTAGATAGGTCGGTTCTCCTTCTCTGGGGCTCCCCTGCACCCCAACCATGTGTCAGGCTTTCAGGTGAGGCTTTCTCGAGTTCTGTGTGCATTTGGAGACGGGCGGTCCTGGGGACCCCTCTGTCCCAGTGTGGTTCCCCCCAGGGCCTCTCAGGCCCCACTCTGGGCAGGGCGCCTAGACCACCACGACCTCCCCGACCTCCCCACCTCCCCGACCTCCCGCGTGGGCTCCCACTGGCCTGGCTCGGACCCTCTAGTCAGCTCCCGCCCAGGGCTCTGAACTGGATTTGCCCGGAGGCCCCAACGCACAGGAAGGGGTGGGGGGGTCTGGCTCTCCACGCTGGGGGTCACAGGTCTGGGGAGGAGCCAAGGAAGGAAGGGTCAGCTGGGGTGGCCTGAGACGGGCCGTGTTTGGGGGGCCCCTGCTGCCTCATGCTCACGGGTTACACCACACAGCTGCGGGGGACAGGGTAGCCCGGGCGGGGGTCCCCTGCCTGCAGACCCTCTGGTCCTCCCCCAGCTCAGGAGGGGCAGGAGCGCGTGGGGCCAGGCAATTCTGAGCCCCGTGCTGCCGGGCCTCCGAGCTCAGGCCCCGAGCCAGGTCCTGCTCAGCTGGGGGGCGTGGGGGGGAGAGGGAAGGGGACGACTGACTGCGGGATCTCTCTAGAAGCTCTCAGGGGAGTGACCCTGACACCAGCAGAGCTGGGGGAGCGCCGGGGGCGTGGGCTCAGAGGGGCCAACCCGGTGGGGAGAGGGCAGTGACCGTCACCCACGTGCTCCTCAGAAGCCTACTTCAAAGAGCATCAAGCTCAGCGTCGGGGTCCAGCTTCCCTTCCATCACCCGCAAGTGCCATTGGGCAGCGGTGGCCGCGCAGGTGCTTTGATGACGAGCCTGGGCTCGGCTGGAGCCAGCAGTGCAGGGACCACCCCCCGGGTGGAACTTCCAGGCCGGGGTCGGGGGTCAGGGGGGGCTGCTCCTTGCTGACCACCGACACACGGGGACAGGGTCATCGGCCAGCCTGCTGACAGCGGAGGCCGGGGTGGGGCCCCTAAGCCACCCACTCTGTCCAGGCGAAACCCATCAACCACAGAATTAGGGGACTAGAAAGGTGTACGTTAAAAATCCTTGCCAATGAAACATGAGCCTGAACCAGGGATGAGCTGTAAGGCGTGACCTGACCCCAGGGTGAAGGCTGGGTTTAGGGTCAAAGTGACCCTGAGGTGGCGGGGGCAGGGGCCCGGGCAGCACAAGCAGTCCCGTCACTCGGCTCAGCTGTTTGTCCACAGGCCGGACAGCGTCCCCAAGGGCACGGCGACTCTCCAGAGGTGGTCAGAGCGCAGGTCCCGCCAGGCACCCCCCGCAGAGTGATCCCTAACCACAGGTCTCTGTCCAAACACCGCCGAGGCCAGGAGCACCGGCTTCTCTCCCGGAAGTCCCATGGAGCCGGCTGAACCTTGGAGCAACGGGAGCTCAGGGGTGGAAGGGAGGGCACCTAAGAGGAAGCTGGTCCCAGACTTGGCGCCTCCCCAGGCCACACAGCTCCCTCTTCCTTCCGCTTCTGAAGCCAGGCATCCGTGGGCAGGACGCCCAGTCCCCGCCTGCAGCTCCTTGGAGACACTGCTTCAGCTTGAAAACTAAACCTTAATCAGAAGCATTACTGCAATTATTAAAAGTCAAAAAGGAAACTCATGGTAGCCAATCAATTCCTTTTTCCTTTCCTGAAAATGATGAAGGACAAAAGAGGGAGTGTTTCCTACAATATTTTAATAGAACTT
This sequence comes from Balaenoptera musculus, assembly GCF_009873245.2. NCBI lineage: Eukaryota > Metazoa > Chordata > Mammalia > Artiodactyla > Balaenopteridae > Balaenoptera > Balaenoptera musculus. Next base: position 87,907,315 of record NC_045799.1, on the reverse strand, counting down.
CGTGTTTTGAAATAACTAGACGGCAACTTGAAGGCAACACAGACGCCATGAGCCTTCCCCCGCCCCTCCTCCCCACCCCAGCTTCCCTGCAGAACAAGAGCAGAAACACACAGGAGACAATAAGATTTCAGTTACAAATCGTTAAATTCTTTAAACGCTCATTCCCCCAACCTGTGAGTGATGCTGAGTTTCCTCTGCTAATTGAGAAATAGAAACAGTGATGTGTACCCTCTTCATTTTATTTGCAGTACTCTGATTAAAACTAGAACAATTCCAGGGAGTTCCCTGGTGGCCTAGCGGTTAGGATTCTGGGCTTTCATTGCTGCGGCCCAGGTTCAATCCCCGGTCAGGGAACTGAGATCCCACAAGCCTTGCAGCTCGGCCAAAAAAAACAACCCAATTCCAAACAACTTCAGAAAGCGTGCACACGACGCAGGAGGCTGCTCTGATCAACCCCGTGAGCGGCTGGGCTGGGGAAGCAGGGACGCTGCGAGCGCTGTGGGCCGTGGGTGGCGGGCCCGGTGCCCTGCAGAGCTGCCACTGCCGGTGCCGGTGCCGGTGCTGAGGCAGACACGGGCTCTGGCCTCAAGGAGCGCACGGCCGGAGGTAAGTGAGCTCCTGGAGGACAGGGACGGCGGCTGCCCCGGGCTGAGCGGCCGTTCAGAGCAGGGCACAGCTCCTCCATCCAGATGCTGCAGAGACCAGACGTTTTCAAATGCATGAACCAGGATACACAAGCACAGGGGCCCACGCTGAAACAGATACCAGATCACAAAATACAGCCTCCGCGCTTCATTACCGCACCCAGGGTAGATCCACGTGAGGTGACACTGTGAGAGGTCCCCGTACAGTACGTGAAGCCTGGCCCCGCCCCCCACCCCCCAGGGCCAGTGTCATCTGCTGTCAACACACACAGCACACGGAAACGCTCAACTCCACTGGGTCCCAGAATCAGTGAGACGGAGCCCTCACAAGAACCCTGCCCAGCGCCGCCCCGCCCGCAGCCCTGGGCTCTACCACCACACAGCACCTGGGAGGAAGGTCGTCCCTTCCCCAGCCCATCACCCCCGCGTCCCCTTCCATGTGGGCCTTGGACGATATGACGGAACCGCCAGACCCTCTTGGCCAGAGACACGCGGATCCCGCCGGGGCCCAGCTCCAGGGTTACAGAGGAAGAGGTGAGGGTTTCGAGGGGTGGGGGGTCGCCACGGCCACGGCCACGGCCCAGGCGGGGGGCTGTGCCACCGAGGGACGGTGGCCCCTCGCAGACAGGCCAGGGCTCTGGGGAAGGTCTTCTGCATCAACCTTTTCAAACCCCGTGGCCTTGGCTGCCAGCAGGACCTGCCCCCAACCTGGGCTGGAGACACTGGCCCTTGTCAGAGACCAGCATCAGAACAAAAACTGAGCACGGCTGCACGCTCAGCGGGCCGGGGGCATCAGCGACCAGAAGACCTAACTTTCATTCTGCTTCTCTTGTAACCCAAGGATTAAAATGAACGTTTGTTACGTGCCAACGTGCACTTGAAAAGCCAGAAGACACACGAAACACAGATCAGGGTGCCGAAGCCAGAGAGTAGATGACCAGCCTTATAAAACTCTCTCAAGGTCCCCCAGAGCTTCAGCCTGGATGACGGCAGGACTCCTGGCTCTGCCAAGGCCGCGCTGTGATCAGCTTCTCATCTCCTCTGGACTCGGGTCCCGGCCAGCAAGGACAGCCTCTCCGCAAGGCCCACACCTGCAAGATGGGGGGGTGGGGGCGGCAGGACCCCCTCTGGCCTGTGGACAGCAGGAGGCGTGGTTTAACTGCCCTGAGACAGGAACTGTGTTTACAGAGATCAGATTCGTTTCTGGAAGCAGAAAGTCCTGAGATATTTACTCATTTTACCTTTCCACAGGCTGTCCATCCGTTCCTGCCCTTGGATGGACAATGGAGCAAAGCCAGGTTACAGCTTCGGGGGAGAGCTGGGACGGGGGAGATCCCTCGGCTCCCTTCAGAGGCTGCGGTCTAGGGAGGAGCCGGGGGGAGAGCCCGCAGGGACACGTGGTCAAAGGAGAGCCAAAGCCAGCAGGTGCACGGGCAGGTCAGCACCGGCACGCGAGGCCCAGGGCCTGGACGCGGGAACCTGGTGCACCCAGCACCTCCCCCACCGGGCGCCGTGTCGACAAGCCCGGGCCTGGGGCCTCGGGGGACGCAGGCCTGCGGGGGCAGGGGGAGAAGCACCCGGCTCAGGTGTAACACGGGCACCCACAGGCTGGGGGCGGGGGCAGGCCCTCGTGCTCAGTGCTGCTGAGGTGCGGCACGGAGACCTCAGACCACGCGGCACAGGGGGCAGGACAGAGAAGAGGCAGCACATTCCATCAGGGAGAGCTCCAGCCCACCAGGAAGGAAGCTGCTAAGAGGGCCGCACGATCTGCTCCTCTGGCGGCATTTGCATTTCCAGAGCAGCTACCCTGCTTCCCCGATGAGCCCCGGGGCGGGGTGGGCTGAGGGGCTCCAGCGATTCTTCTCACCAGGCATTTACGGGGGCTGGCTCTCGTTGGCTGGCTTCTAGCAGGAACCTGGCTCCTACACACCCAGTCTTCAAGGCCTCCTGAGGGCAGGAAGAGGCTGCCCCCGCCCCCGCCACTGCCCACTGGAGACCTTCATTCACAGCCCCAACGTCTCCCACCAGCGCCCGGGCCAGGACCCCACACCCCCTCCCACCTGCAGAGGGGGCACAGGCCTTTCTGGCCCCCAGATCCCAAGGGCCGCCCGCTCTCACTGCTTCCCAGAATCTCGGCTAAGCTTTTGGGTTGATCTCGCCCATATCCAGGGAGCAAACAGGCCCTGGCTGGCTGGCCTCTGCAGGAGCTCTGATGTCCACGCGTAGGACCTGCCCGTGGGCCCTCCTTGGTTCTAGGCAGGAGGATGATTTATAACCCTCCCCAACGCTTTCGCTGCTGAGAGGCCAACACAGGCTTGGGGCCCAGCTGTGCTCTGCACGGTCAACAGCCTAACGTGGACTGTCCCGGTATCGGCAGGCAAAGGTCACGCAGGGTCTGCTCCGTGTATTCAGAGAAGCTGCCCCCGCTCTGCAGGCCCCGCCACGCCCACCTCCTCCCTACAAGAAGCTGCTTTCCTTTATCTTTGGAAACGCGTGACTGACCAGGAGTTCAGGCTGCATTTTGTGTTTAACCTGGAAATGCAGTTCCGGGAGATGGACAGCCAGCGTGGCCAGAGCTGAGTGGAACATCAAGCGTACGAACTGCGAGTCTAGATATAACGTTTAACACACAGAAAGCATAACTTCCAACAACTTCTGAAGGATTAGCGGACAGTCGTTCCTAATTTGACGGTACTGATCTTGCCATTTTAATGAAAATCAGATTCTGAACGTATGAAAAACATACCACAAGACCACAAAGACCTCTCTCTCCCCCATACTCGAGGAGGGCCTGGGGCGCCAGGCTTCCCACAGCGTCCGACGCTGCTTCCCTCAAAGCAAAAACAATCCCACTTTTGCTCAAGATTTTCAATTACGTTTTCACCCCGTGTCAACCCAGCAGACTCTGGCCTGTCCTCTTCCCCAGCGGCTTCTGCGCCTTGCGTCCTCGGGAGGGAAAACTGGACGACCGGGCACAGAGCGGATACACCCGTTTGGGGCCGCGTCCTAACCCACCTCGACCGCGGGCCTTACAGGGGCCCAGCTGCCCTCCAGCCCCGCAGGCACCAGGCTGCAGGCTCTTCAGGCAACAAAACAAAACAAAACAAAACATGTTAGTGGCTCCAAAAGAAGTAAACAGGAAAATCCAAAAGCTCCGTTAAACGTGCACGTAGTACCTCACGATGTCAGCTCCATCCGCTGTTAAGTGTAATTTCCAAAATCATTTCATCACACTAGGAAACTACTGATGGGCTTCTTCCCCCCACACTTCGTAAGAATTCCTGAGTGTAACAATGAATTAAAAAACTAAACACTCACATTGCCAAGTAAAGAGTTACGCATACCCAGGTAATTAACAAGCAAAATGGTAGATGCCCTGGTGGGTTCCGCCCCCAAGTCCTGACACTCAATGCGCTCTGCGGCGGTGGACCTCGCAGGGCTAAGGCCTCCGGCTACAAAGGCCCCGAAGGCGGGTCGCCAACGGTGATGACAGCCCAGCCTGGGGGAGGCGGCAGCGACGTGGTCCAGACCACTCCCCGCTCCTACAGAGAGAAGGTGGGGCCGGCAGAGCCCAGGAGACTGGCGTGGGTCCCGGGACGCAAGAAGCAGCCCACGGTCGGCGGGCACCCGAGGCCTCGCCCGGGGAGAGGGAGGCGCGTCGCGTCGAGTCGCGTCTCAGAGCCCCGGCCCCACGCAGCCTGTCCGCGGTTCGGGACCCCGGGCCCGGAGGGCGGGGCGCTCCGGACCCTGTCGTCTGGAAGCGGGACTAGGCGGGCCGGGCCCCTCCTCCTCCTCCCCGCCCCTCCCCCGGTTTCGGGTCTCCAGGGCGCCGCCGAGCCCCCGCCCCGCCCTGCAGGACGGACCCCCGCGCCCCCCAGCCCCCACGGCCCGCTCCTGGCCCGGCGCACTGACCTCCACGTCCCAGGCCGCCAGGTGTGCCCGGGACCGCGGCACCTCCCGGCCGCCGCAGCACTCGCGCACTGCGCATGTCAGGCCGGCTAGGCTCGGCTGGAACCAGATCCAGCCGGCTGGGCGGTGACGCAAGCGCGCGGCTGGGCGTATGGGCGGGACTCCTGGCGGGGCGGGGTCAGGCGGTGGGCGGGGTCGGCCCTGCACGGGGGTTGGGGGGAGAGGACCACCCCTCCCCCCCAGGCCGTGTGGGCGGCGGCTGCCGCGAGGCCCCGGGCGGGGGAGGGGGAGGGACCTCCGGGCCAGGGGAAGGCCCAGCCCAGGGCTCCGAGCACTTCCCGGCCCACAGCTCGGCCGCCGAGTGGCAGACGCTGAGCCCCCGCCCAGGGGTCTGCCTGTGGCTCTCCTCACGGCGCAGTGGCCCGGGCTCCCTGGCAGGTCCCCACAGGGGAGGCAGGAAAACCACGCGGTGCAGTTAACACGGACGCGTCTGCCGACCACAGGCTCCGTCCCCACCCCCCATCTCCACCCCCTGCAGCCGGGGAACCTGGCCTGCTGGCTCCTCCCAGGGCGTCTGCGCATGCGCTCCCCCTGCCTGGAGCGCTCACTTCCGAGCGCCTGTCAACCCTCACCTTCGGGGAAGCCCTCTCTGCCTCACCCGCTGAACACCCCCTAGCGCTCCACCCCCCAAAATTGTGAGCTCCACAAGCATAAGGCCGGGTCTGCCCACCGCAGGCGCTGACATCACCCAGCAAAAAGCAGGTGATCAATAAAGGCTCACGGAGTAAATGAATGAAGGTGTCCTTCCCCTAAGACAAAACTGCAAATCGATTTTTATAGTCCGAGGAAAACCACACTCCCGCAGCCGGAGCCTGCTGAGCCCGCCCAAGGCCTGCAGCAGGCTCTGGAGGCGGGGCTGGTTTCGGGGGGGCTGCTCTGGCAGCCTGGCGTGAGGACACGCTGTCCCCTGGCTGCTGAGGCCCTGCGCCGGCTGGCGGGTGTGGGTGTCCCAGCTTCCCAGCCCGATAAGGATCTCCCAAGGTCCCAGAGCCAAGCCTGCATCTTTCTGTGCTTTTCCTCTTGGCCATTTCCCCAGCACCCAAGGCTGGTCCGCACACAGAGGCTCGCTCAGGAGTGCTGCTAGGGGCAGGGACAGGGACAGGGGCAGGGGCAGGGACAGGGGCAGGCACGAGGCGGGGGCCAGAGCTGGGTGGGGGAGGAGAGTGGAGGGCAGGGCGGGGCGGGCCCACCACCACAGTCTCACCTCTGTGACCCCGTTTAAGCCCCGGGATGCTGGCGTCAGCATCCTCACTTTACAGATAAGGAAACCGAGACTCAGAAATGCTAACACCAACGGTTTCAAGATTCGAAGCCACAAGCCAGTTTCGTGGAATGGACTCCACTTGAGGTCTTCTGAGTCACAGAGGATCTGCGTGCTGATTTCCCAGTGCATTTCCTGTGGCAGCCCTGCAACCCAAGAACCCCCAATCTGGTTTCTTCACGTACTGTTCTGGTGACTCTAACGGGCCACCGTGGGAGACTGGACAAAGGAGAGAGCAGGAGGGGCAGAGCTGGCCTGGGGCAGGGTGAGGGTGGGACACCGCACGCGGGGACACGCAGCCCAGAGGGAGCTTCGTGCCCACTGCTCGTCTCACGCTCCCAGCCGCCCTGTTGCCTGCACCGTGCAGACGAGGTAAAGGGTGTGAAATGGGCCGGGATCCAGCTCCTTCCCAGGCCCTTCTCTGCCCAGGGACCCGCCTGCAGGATGCACTCTGTCCCCGCAAGGCCTCCCACGGAAGCAGGTGGAGCCCACCCCCAGAAGCTGCTGCTGGGCTGTGCTGCCCCCGGTTGTCTGTCCCGGGCCTGTGTCAGAGGGCAGCAGGCACGGGGCCACTCAGTGCACCCTGGGGCTCCCTGTAGGGACCCAGGAGAAAAGGCGCTTGGTCCAGCCCTGAGGGCCTCTGTGGCCAGAGTCCAGCTGGTGGAGTGGGACGGTGTGGCCTGCTGCGTGACCCCGGCAGCAGCACTGGGTCTACCCTGAGGGGCCACAGAGGCCCTCGAACCCCAGGCAACTTGGCTCAGCAGCTCCCGGTCAGGAAGAGCGGGTACATGACAGACCTGGATGCGTTCCCAATACATTTGTTAAGCAACATCTTCACGTGAGATATTCTTCTAAGTGCTAAGCTTACTGTGGGGAACGCCTGCTACCACAAAGCATGTTCCAGTGCCCCAGAACTCACGTATCATAATCCTACCGCCCACGCCGTGATGGCACTAGGAGGTGGGGCCTTTGGGAGGTAATTAGATCATGAGGATGGGGGCCCCGTGAAGGGGATCATTGCCTTCATAAGAGAGGGCACTGGCTGTCACTAAAGAGAGCTCCTCACCCCTCCACCATGTGAGGACACAGCAAGGAGAACCGGGAAGAGAACCCACCAGACACCAAAACTGCCAGTGCCTTGATCTTGGACTTCCAGCCTCCAGAACCATGAGAAATAAATGTGTTACCTATAAGCCACCCAGCCTATGGCATTTTGTGATAGCAGCCTGAACTAAGACCCCCTGCCATAGTTAAGACTGCCTTGAAAGGCTATAATACTAAGGAGGAAAATTAGGGACAACAGACAGAGAGTCGGCTGACTTAACGTTTTGTAATTTAAAATGGCTGGAGGAGGACGGAGGTCAAGGAAACAGCGTCAGGACAGTGACACCTGAGACCCAGAGGTGAGGGCACAGCCGTGGATATTTGGGAGAGAGGTGGTCCAGGCAAAGGGAGCAGGCACCCACATCCCGGGGAGGGGGCACAAAGGCCCACGTGAAGCAGAGGAGAAGCCAGGATGGCTGGGGGTGTGGGGGGCAGAGTAGAACAACTCTGCCGAGCTGGTGTTCTAGAAGAATGAAATTGCCACCAAACCCTCCCCCGAGGAAGTAAGAACAAGCTCTCAAAACCAGCACCCCAAGATCATGGGGATCATTCTGAGTCATTCAGCGAAGAATAAATATGTCCGACGCAGACATTGTTAGCCGGAACGTCTGATCAGCGTGCCCAGCGTTCCAGGGCACGCCACCTCCTGAGGACCAACCACTGGTGAAAGCACACGAAGTGCTGCAGGGGGTTTGGAACACCCGCCTGGATGCCGACATCTGCTCGCAGCCCCCAGAGCTCCCGCACAAACCCCTTCCCTCACACGTGGCCCCGCCAGTGGGTCAGGCCCTGCTTGGAAGCATCTGGCGGGTGGAAATCGTGAGTGTGCGTGTGAGGAAGGGGGGAGCCCCAGCCCCAGGGGAGCAGGGTCTGCCGTCGGCCACAAGCAAGAGGAAGCAAAGTGCTGCTGAAGGCCTTGGTGCAGCCGGCCCGCCAGCCCCTCCAGAGACAGCCATCGCAGGGCCTGGCTGTCACTAAAGCGACGGCAGGCCTGACTCCAGGACCTTATGTCCAAGCCCGGATGGTTTCGCTGGAATTCTATTCAACACTTAAAGAAGAATTAACACCAATTTTATATGAGCTCTTCCAGAAACTGGAAGCAAAGGAACCATTTCCCAGTTTGCTCTATGAGGCCAGTGTTACCTTGTTACCAAAGCCAGACAAAAATAGTACGAAAGGAAAAAGAATGAAAGGAAAAGAAAAATATAGACCAAAATCTCTCATAAATATAAATGCAAAAATCCTACTCAGCAACGTATAAAAAAAATTATACACCATGACCAAGTAGAGTTTATTCCACAGACGCAAGCCTGGTTCAGTATTCAAGAATCAATCTAATAAACCCGTCATATCAACAGGCTAAAGAAGAAATAGCACATGACCATATCAACTGATGCAGAAAAAGCGTGTGACAAAATTCAAAACTCATTCATGATATACATTCTCAGAAAACTAGTAATAGAGGAGAGCTTCCTCAACTTGGTACGTAACATGTAAAACTGCCCCCTCCCCCCACCAGATTGGGAACAAGGTGAGGCGATCCACCCTCACCACTGCTATTCAACACAGCACTAGATGTTCCAGCCAGGGCAAGAAAGCAAGAAAGTGCAATCGAAGGCACTCGGATTGGAAAGGAAGAAATACAACTGTCTATATTTACAGATGGTATGATGGTCAACATAGAAGAGCCCAAGGAATCGACACACTTTTTCCCTGTCTATGTCTTATTACTGCAGCACCGTTTGTTGAAAAGACTCTCCACTGAATTACATTTACACCTCTGCCGAAAATCAAGTTGCTGATGTGGGACAGTTTCTGGGGTCTCTATTCAGATCTGTGTCTCTCCCTCCATTAATAACACACTGTTGTTTGTTTTTGCTTACCACTAATAAACAGATTTATTTGGAAATTTCTAAACCTGCCATAAGTGGCGCTTGCCAAGCCCTAGGCCCACCCTCCTTACCAAGCTCCAAGGAGCAACGACAGTCCTCCCACCTCTCCCCCTTCACCTCCCCCCGCCTTCCACCAAGCACGCCCACCCACACCTCAGGCCACGCCAGAGAACTAGAGTGCAGTCTCGCTCTAGGAGGCATTACCCCTGGGCCCAAGAGCCTGGGTGGCAGCCCTCCGGCATCGCAGGGGATGATGGCGGCCAGAGGTGCTTGCATAGGGTTAGGAAAGAGAATAAGGAAGGAGGCACCTGAAAAACCCCAACTTACCCCTGAACAAAAAAAGTGGCTCCTGCATGGAAAAACCTGCTCCATGAAGAGTGCAAATGCCCAAAGGATAGGGAAAACCAGCAGCAAGGCTGGGCTGGTAGGAATGGCACCACACTGCCATGTTAAATTTCAGTTTCAGCGTTCACGGCTAACGCACAGAAATACAGTTGACTTTTGTATGTTGATCTCGCGTCCTGAAATCTGCTGCACACCTCAGTGATGGCCATCCGTCTGAGGCAGAGGGAGCAAGGCCACGGGTGGGGGACCAGCCTGCACGAATGTCCGGCATCTAGCCTTGGCCCTGGGCCCGCGCTTTTCTGTGCAGGGGAGCCTGCCGGACCCACCCCCCATCATTTCCACAGGTCACGTGGGGTAAAAACCCACACCCCCACCCACCCTCCTCTGAGTCCTCGGACAGGATCCTGGCATGGGGCAGACTGCCTTCCCCATATGGCTCGGCCAGACCTGGGCCTGGGACCCTTCACTGTAGTGGGGACGGTGCCCTGGCTTCTGGGGCCACGCCTGAATGGCAGGTGGCCAGCAGACTCCGGGATGCCCCCAGCGCGCGCTGCTGAGAGGAAACCCCGGGCCACGTGCCCCTCCGGGGACCCCGCTCCCGCTCTCCAGGAAGCACTGTGTCACGTGCACTATTTTTTTAAATTAAGTAATTAATTAGTTTAATTTATTTTTGGCTGTGTTGGGTCTTCATTGCTGCATGAAGGCTTTCTCTAGTTGCAGCAATCAGGGGCTACTCTTCGTTGCAGTGTGCGTGCTTCTCATTGCGGTGGCTTCTCTTGTAGCGGAGCACGGGCTCTAGGTGCGCGTGCTTCAGTAGTTGTGGCGCCCGGGCTTAGCTGCTCCACGGCATGTGGGATCTTCCCGGACCAGGGCTCGAACCCACGTTCCCCTGCATTAGCAGGCGGATTCTTAACCACTGCGCCACCAGGGAAGCCCCACATGCACTATTTTTAACGTCGATTAAAGGTTTGGGAAGAGAAAAAATAAACTCCCAGAATAAGAACTCTGGTTCTTTCCCCTCCTAACCCCAGCTTCGAGGTGCCTGCACGCGAGGTCCTAACCGGCAGCAGCAGCACTCAATCTGGCAGCGACCGATGGGCTCCCTCGAGGGACAGGGCGTGACAGAGGCTCCCCACTAACCGTCAGCAAGACAGCGAGTCCGGCTTTGTGAACCCCCTCCTGCAGGAGGAGTGGAGGGGTGAGCGCATATGGGGCAGGACGCAGGTCCCAGCAGGCGGCCCCGGGATGTGCTCAGGCCCACCGCCCTCCCTCTTTTCTCCTCTTTCTGTTATTAAGGGAAGTGTGGTGAACCCCTGTGTCCAACGGTGTGGCCCATCTCCCCATCCTCCCCTCACCCCCAGACATCTCATCATTTCTTCACACGCACCTGGAACACTTCAGCGTACGGCTCTGATGTGATCCGTATGTTTTATACCACACACACACGCAGTACACACAAATAAAAGCACACATGACTACAGCGGAACAGCTTTTTCTAAGTAACGGAATATTGTCATTGATTGCGTTATTTGGAAGCCGACCGTGAGCTCTTCTTGGCTAAAAGTGTGGCCGAAAAGTTTCATCAGCAGAGTTGGGTGACGTGCCACGGTCTCCCCTGACTCTGGGGAGCGCTGACTTGACTCCTTGGGAAGGAGCCTCTGAGGCTGCACCGCGGAGGCCGGCCTCCCGAAGTCAGACGACGACTCGGCATCTCACGGGCTCCCACCGTCAACTGCCTCCACGTCCTCGGCTCTGAGGGAAGATCCAGCTTCGAGAAAACCACCGAGCGGACGTGGCCCTGTAGCCACGCTGGCTCTACCCCTCCAGGACCGCTCAGACGGCCACGGGGAAACCCGCCCTATCCGAGCAGGGGAGCACCCTGGGGCCCACGGGCAGGGCTGCACAAAGGCTGAGGCGCTGTGCCCACCGCAGAGGATGGACTGATCTCTGCTCCTCAGAACAGGGAGCACGAGGGGCCACCAAAGCCCACCGACCTGGTACTGACCTGGGCTCCAGCCCATGACCGTGGCAGGACCCTGTGTAGGTCAGTTCCTCGGGGGGCCTTGGTCTCCCCACCTGCAAAGCGGAGCTGCCAAAGCGTCCCCGGGAGCTGGGAGGCGCCCTGATGAGGCTGCCGGGCCGCAAGGAGCCCCAGCTGTCTGCGCTGGTCAGGGGTCTGTTATCCCCTGGAGCCCGGCCTCTCTAAACCGGGCCTGGTGGCCACTGGGAATCCCACTCAAGTGCAGGAAATCACTCCGTAAAGACTGTGGCACAAGGCCAGCGATCGGGGCCCCTTCCCAGGTCCCACGGGCACCATGGCACCGTGGGCGACCTTGCCCACGACCACCCGACTCGCCCTGCACCCTCGTGCGGTGCGGAGAATAAGCAGGCTCAGCGCCGGTTTCTCTCGGACACCAGAGCCGACGTGGCTGAACAGCCGGGGCCGCGACGAACCTCCATTAAGCACACGGCGGGGTAACCTACAGTCCCCGAGACGACCCGCGCTGCTGCTGCTGGGTGAGGGGCGCCCAGGCGCGAAGCCCCCGCGTGCCCGGGCACCCCCGTACGCGTGCCCCGTAGCGGGGGTGGGGGTCTGCCCTCGTCTCCCGACCCGCGCTGGAGCGGCCGTGAGAGAGCCGGGGCAGCCGGGCTGGCGAGGCGTGTGGAGAAGGAGCGCAGGGCGAGGCGGCGCGGTGCCGGAACCGCAGTGGACAGCGGGGCCCTCCGCGCAGGGTGCGTCCACAGGGCCGTGTCCTCGCCGCTGCCGCCGGCTCGGACGCGGAGGAGACACAGCCCGGCTCGTGGCCCACCCGCTGGGGTCGGTGGTCCTTCGCACACGGAGACCAGGATGAGAAGACGGCCACGGGGCAGGGGAGGGCAGGCCGCTGCCGGGCGAGCGTCGGGACACCTGAGAGCCAGAGGAGCCTCCCGCACCCCCCAGCCGGCTGCCATCAGGCGGCCGCCCAGGGCCTCTCCGGAGGGGCCACATTTTCCAGACCTAAGAAGCACCACGAAGGCTGTGCCGGGGCTGCTAGGTGTGCGGGGCGCTCGTCGGCCTCAGGCTAGACAGAGCCCCGGGACCAGGTCTCCGAGCGTGGCTGAGGCCGTGGCTTGGGCCTCGGTGGCCCTCCTCCAGGCTGGCCCAGCTGCACCCCTGCCGACTCCCGGCGTCCCTGGTGCTCCCTGTCGGGGACCAGAGCCCCGGCTCACGGCCTGCCTCGCGCCGGCCTGGGGCTCCTGGAGGGCGGGCCCCGTCAGCGTGCTGACCTCTCAGAGCCACTGGTCTCCCCCAGGCCAGGAAAGGCGCATCTCGGTCAGGGCTGACACCGGGTGCCGCTCCACTGCCCTCCTGGAGTCTGGGTGGCCCCCGCTCCAGGCCCTGCACGCCGAGGGCAGGGACCCTGTCACACACCCACCCCGGGCGCTTCTCACGTTAATAATGGGCAGGATCTGCTTCCACGGAGGACAGAAGGGGTGCCGGCAGAGGCCGAGTAGGGTGGGATTTAGAAAGGAGGGGGGGGCAGTGAGGCAACTGCACTGACAAGGGTGACGACCCAGGATGACCACACAGAAACCACGGGCTCAGCTGTCAACTGACGTCCACCCCCGGCCCCTCCAGGGTGGGACTCAGGTTCTCACCAGGCCCTCATGCTTCCTTATCAAAGTCAACTACCGGGACCTGAGCAACACGACTTATAGTAACAGAACCACAGAGACATCAAAACACATAACCTCACTACAAGCCACACTCGCAAGAACTAACAAGGGAACTTTAAACGTTCCTTGCCCTTGACCCACGTTTCACATAGAATCACATTTCTTCGTAGGTGTGAAACTCCTAAAAAGGTGCATCTCCTAAAGGTGCATAACTCCTAAAAAGAAAGACCCACCTGCCTTATCAGCGAGGGCAGCCGTCACCCTCGCCGCCCCCGAGGGAAGGACCAAGTGCGGCCCCCGCAGCAGGTGACCCTCGAGTCCCTGACCAGCAGTCCAGAGCCCCCGGCGTGGGATTGACTGCCACTCGAGGACAACCAGGAAGACTGGCCGAGTCTCCAGACTGGTGAGCAGTCTACATCCACGGAGAGGCGTGTCCATGAGCCCAGCAGAGCACCGGCCGGAGTCTCTGCTCCACAGAGTGTGGCATAGTTAGGGCACCAGCCTTGTGAACACGGCGTGTGCAGCTACAAAGGTAGAGGCCTGGGGCCCGGCAGCACTTGACCGCTCCTTGGGGGCCTTCACCAGAAACAGCAGGGGAGGCCGACTCCACGCGGTTTTCAAAAGTCAACACTAGACGATGCAGTTGGAAACCCAGGAACCAGGATCAGCTTCCCACACCTCCCGCCCCCAGGACGGTACAGCTGTCCCTGCAGACACCTGGGTCTTGCACAGGAGTTGGCCTGAGCTCTGGGAGCAGCTAGCAGCAGGCCACAGAGCTGGGGCCCCGCAGAGCGTGTTTACATTCCCCAGCTAGAGAACGCTGATCTGGGCTCAGCTGGAGGGTGGGTCCACTTTGAAGATCCCCCGACACACGCAGACTCTGCCATTCTCCCTGGCCGGGGCCTGCTTGGTGGAGGAAGTCTTTCTCTGCAGATAAGGCAGTGGGGTGACCCGAGGGCTAAGGGGCCGGGACGGAGCCGAACGCCTGCTTTTTCCCAGTTATGACCAGCAGCTGACCAGGCGGGGAGCACCCCGTGGGCAGAGCCCACGTTCCAGGGCCACGTTCCAGAGGGTGAGCCTTGCCGAGCCTGGTGTTCCAGGGACTCTGACCAATCCTGGGGTCCTGGGCCTTTCAAACAAGTAGACAACAACACGTCTTAGGCAGATCGCTAGGACGACCCAAAGTCCCAAGCCCTAGATCTAGAAAGCAGAGACCACCTGAGTGCAAATTCTGGCTCTACCCTGCTGCATGACCCCGGGCACGCTGCTTAAGTTTTCTGAGCCTCAGTACAATTTAAAATGAGCAGGGTGCCGTACTCCACTGATAGTAAGGCATATTTCCTCACTTTGACGACTCTAAGATCAGCACGCTTCTTACGAGAGACAGCGTCACACTCTTTTCTTGTAGCAGTCCATAACGTTTTGGCGTGTGCAGCGCTGACGGAGTCTCCGACTTGATGAAACATGGAGCATATACCTTGAAAGGCTGCTCTGAGGGCCCAGAACAGAAGCTGGCACACAGCCCGTCCTCCCTCGCTGCTGGATGTCCGTGCCGGCTGACGGGACTAGCCTTCCCACGACTGGATGCCTGCCTGCTGCCACAAAGACCTGGTGTTGGGATGAGGAGCAACTTACGGTAACGACAACAGGGCCAAGGGGAGGGTGGGGGCCCCAGGGGTCTGTACATGACCTTGACAGAGAGCGAGAGGCAGTCTGGTCCCCCAGCTGACCCCCAACTTCCCTCTCGGATCCCTTGGTCAGGAAGCTGTCCTGTCAAGCAGGATGGCCCAAGGTGGAGCCCTGAGCCCAGCCGGCAGGACCATGACACCCAGGGCCAGCCTTGGTTACTATTCTCATCATTCCTGTTCCATCAACCCCTGGTCACACAGCACACTTGGATTTTCAGAAACGTTCTTAGCTCTGGAGCCAGATCGCGTTGCCAGGAGCACTATTACAGCACAAGCCTTAGAGCAGAGAAAACGACCTTGTTCTGTAATTTTCCCAACACCCAATTAGAACAGCAGCTACGGAATTAATGAGACTGCAAACAGCGCACTGTCTCTTTAAACGGTTTTCCTGCGGCCAGTTGTTTACAAAGAAATTCCTCAGGCCAGGAAGTAAGGGGTGAACCTGGAGCCAGCAAGCACTCTTGGGGAAGAGGAGCAGGTGCGCCTGGCAGGCCCCGATTACAACCTCCGAGGGCGGGGTGTCCGTCCCCTGCGGATTAGAGCGCGCTCTGACTCAGCAATCTGGCCCGCCCAAGCCCTCGGCCGAACGAGCGCCGGCCAGCGGCGCGCCCCCGGGGGCGGGGCGGACTCCCGGGCGGGGCGGGAGCGGCGCGGTCACGTGTGTACACAGGCCCGCGCGGCGTGCGCGCCGTCAGCCCCGCCGCCTCTCTCGGAGCCCCGAGCTGCCCCGCGAGCTGCCCCCCTCGCGGCGACTGCGCGGTCCGCGGCCCAGCGAGCCGGTGAGTGGGCGCCGGACGCGGGGTGGGGGCGGACGGGCACACTCGGGGTCTCGGCCCGCGCGGGAGCAGCACGGGACGCAGCGGCCGGGGCCGGTGCTCCGCTCTGACTCTCGGGTCCCCTCGGCCCCGCCCGGGCGCTGTCCCCCGGCGGGTGGGAGCGCTGTCCCCGCCCGTGGCTGCCCTCCAGCCGTGCGGAGCCCAGCCGGCCGGGGCCGCTGCCCTGCGGTCATTCACCTGTCCGGGCAGCTGAGAGCTGCTGGCCGCGTAGGAGGCTCAGCAGCGCCGCCGGTTCCTCACATGTCCTGCCGGGGACTGACCGCCCGCTCCTGGGTCACCGTGGTTGTAACTTTCGTCCCCTTTTATGATTACAACATCTTAGGAACTTCTGGAACGACGTCTAAATGGAAATATCAAGTGCCGTTAATGGTCTAGGACACTTGATAAAAAGATAAAAACCCCTGGGCATGAGGCTCCTTCAAAACTTGAGAAGAAGGCAGTGCCCCCGCTTCTGAGCACCCACGTACCAGCACAGGAAACCCAACACCAAGTTAGTGACATGAACACGGTAGCCGGGTTCATGGTCTCGGTGGGGCCCTGGTCTCAGTGTCGCAGTCTGTCCGGGCTTTGGGGAGACAGAGGGTGAGCCTGGACCTGACAGACTGGCCCCCCATCGCTGGATGTGCACTCACTTGGCAGCTCCAGGCCGCCTGCCGACAGCCAGCTCCGTGCCTCGGCCGAGCAGCGGGCCCCCTCCTCCTCACGGACCCCCTCCTCCCCACTCTCCGTCTGCAGCATCTAGCGGGCTGGCCTTCAGTCACCCAGGGGCGAGCAGCCTGCTTTCCCGGCCTCTGCAGACGCGAGAGTGTGAGCGCGGTGTCTCTGACCGTGCTCCAGGCTGCTCACGCATGACGGGGGGGCCAGACACACTACCGTCCCATCTGGGTCCTCACCAGGGCGCTGCTGAGAGGGAAAGAGGCCCTACTGATAATTACGCTGAGGGGACGGCCACACACCCCACGACCCGCTGCAGGGTCCAGCTCTCCACACCGGAACCTCCAGCATCTTCCTAAATGGAGAAGTCCTCTCTAAGATAATAGACTTTGAAAAACCATAGCTTCCATCTGGTGAGTGCGTACTGTGCCGAGTCACGGACAGGAAGCTGGGGGGTGGGCCCTGCCCTTGACTGCTGCTGTCCTGCTTCCCTGGGGGGTATGGAAACACCCTGAGGAGAGACGAGCACAGCATTTGTTCTGCACTGACTTGGGGTCCCTGGAACTCAGAAGCCCCTGGCAGGCGGGTGACGGGAGAAAGGCACGTATATCCACTGGATGTGGGTGTGGGGGGTTTTAGGTTAGAACGGAGAACTGCTTATACCTATTATATAACTAAGAAGTGACATGCCTGCAAAGATCCCTGCCAGGGGGTATGCGTGCGTGATTACAGGTGGGAAGAGGGCCCGGCCGCTTTCCGGGGCCGGGAGAGGAAGGTGCTCCCTGGGGAAGCTGCATCCGTCCTCCAGGCCCTAGGATGTCATCTGGACCCTGAGAGTACAACCTGCCACCCGGCCTTTCACGCCCCAGTTGCACACCAGGGCTGCGTCTGGGGTCAGGGCTGCTGGGTTCTGCAGGCGACAGAAGCAGGCTGCTTCCTCCTTCAGCAGAGTGTCCAGCTACCTCCCCTTGCTCGCCGCCGGCTCCTCAGCTCTCTACGGCTGGAGCCTCTTGCACGGCTGGGCCGCACCAGGCTGCGTCTGTCCACGGGGTCTCAGAGGCCCAGGACCCCAAAATACCAGCCAGGCATCAAAGAGCAGAGGGCACTCAGTCTAGGGAGTAAAAGTGAACTTTCTAATTTGAGAAGCTAAAACGATGCTGCCAAGGGGCCGAGTTTGGCCCCCGAGACCTGCCAACAGAGCACTCCTTGAGTAGCGGAGGGACAGGGTGACACGGGCCGCCTGTCCCGTGTGTCCCCCCGGGGTCCCCTGCCTCCCACACACGCGGTGGGAGGGCGGAGCGCACCTAGGAGTTTCCCAGTTTTAATGAGAACCAAGGAAGCAACTGTCGCCATCATACCAAGTGTAATGGGCAAAAATAACTGCCGGCGTTCCTCCCTTGGAAAGAACCACGGGCAGCGATAAGATCTGTGGCTCCGAGCACCCCCCAGGTAAGAGCACACCAGGGAAAGGCAGGGCGGGGTGGGGAGCCCAACAGGGTGCCAGTCTGCCCGAGCCTGAGTGGAGGCCCGGTCTGTTCTCAGTGTGGCCGTTGACTTTCTGAGCGAGTCTTCCTGGTTCTGTTTTCCCCTGGTTGAGATTACCTGGAAGGAGCATTAGCCTCAAACCAAGGTAGTCGGGGGACAAGAAAAAGGCAAGGAACTAGTGCTCCACAAACAAAGGAACACGTGTCCCATATTCTTCCAGGGTGAGGAGCCTGGGGCCCCGGGCGGGTGTCCCGGGCAGTTGGTCCCCGTTCCTGCAGCCCTTCCCGAGCGGCGGACGTGCCGTTCTGTCCCCCGGAGAGCCAGAGGCAGCTCAGTTTATGCCTGAGGCAGGCTACGTGGTTCACACTCACCACTCTTCGGTTCAGAACCTTAAAAAGCAACAGGCTACAAAAATCAGAACACCCCATCTACGTAATGGACCGTTTCTTACCACAGCCAGGAAGGCGCAGCGTCTGTGATAGGAATCAGTAGCGTAAGCTCTCTACATTGAAGACCTATGAAAACATCAGCCTTTCCGGAGCGTCTGGCTCCTACCAGCTGCATGTTAATTGTAGCTAGAGCCTCTGCCTGTTATTACAAAAGGAAATAAACGTTCAGGAGTCATTTTCAGCGCATTTTGATGGCTCCAGAGCATTCAGCTGAAGTCCAGGTATGGTGCGCGGCGGGTCTCCAGGACGTCAGCCAGGCCGAGCTGCACTGCCCAGGCACTCTGGGGAAAAGCCTGTGACACCATCTCGGGCCTCCTCTTCCCCGGACACAGCCAGCCAGGCTGCAGGGCACCAATCAAGGAATGCTCCCGCTTCAGGGAGCTCTCGGCAGGTGGGAACAGACGGGTGCAGTGGGCCGAGTTCAGCGACCTCGGACGGGAGTTAGCCGGTTCTTCATTCTGCGGGCTGTGTGTGTGCCCACGCTCACGCTCATGCACGCGCACACGCTCACTCAGGACCCCCTGCCCGCCACGGCCGCCCGCTCCCCGCCCCCCGCCCCCCGCCAGGCTGCTGCTCTGACGTGCTCCTGGCATCCTCCAACTTCCACAGAGATCACCGTGCACTGTAGCCCTGAACTTGAGCAAGGTTTTTAGTTACCTGTGGACGTTCACTTTGGAAGGGTTGGTTTATACCGTTCTGGGCTCTTTTTAAAAAAATCAAGGAAGAAAGACGCTGACATCTGGCCTCAAAACACTTCCAGCAGCTAGCCCAACTGACGTGCGGTCCTTGCCAGCAGAGAATGAAAGAAGGGACCGCGGAGCATCTGTAAGCAGGGGCGCCGTCGGGGAGGAGACCCCAGCTCAGCGAGCGCAGCCCCAGAGCCTCGCTGCCTGTGTTGTCACCGAGGCCCTGGTGGGGTCCCGGGGACTCAGCTGTGATGTGGGGTCTGATGGGGCCCGCAGCCTCTCCCCGTGAGCACTCACACTGGGCCTGTGACCGCGCTCAAGCCCTCTGTCCCCTCTCCCCCAGCTTCCTCTCCCCACATGTCAGCTGGCAGAGAGTCTGAGCGAGAGTTCACGCAGCAGCTTCCTCTGCAGTAACGGAATGTGGAGGAGGGGGAGGAGCCGCGGCCCCACTGCCCACGCCGGGACGGGCCAGGCTCATCGGCCGACCGCACTCACCCCACCCTCCCGACAACCTCCTGACCCAGGGACCAAAGCCAGGCAGCTGTGAGCAGGGTGCCCAGGGAGCCCGGTCCTCAACCACGTGGAGTCCTGGTCTCGGCCCCTCGGCCCAGCTCACAGGCCACTGCTTGGTTCCCTCCGCAGCCCTTGGGCAAGAGCTCTCAGCAGGCAGCGTGGGTCCCTCCCGAGGGGAGGACTGAGTCAGGCCAGGGGGCGCATCCGAGCCGCTTTCTCAAAGTATAAAAACAGGGCCCTTGGTGCAGCAGGGCTTGGACATGCGCCCTGGGGCCCCGAGGTCCCCAGGTGGGCACCGCTTCACACCTGGTCCCGGCTGTTCAGCTCCATTGACCAGGCCTGTGGCCAGTCCCCCGCCAGGGCCCCCCAGTCACCAATCATTGGGGGGGAGCTGCTGCCTCACTGCGCTGCCCCCGCTGCCTCGGACACCACGGCCCCTCCTGGGCTTCAGGGCTTCCTAGGCCGCTGAGCAGAGGCGTGGCCTGTCAGCTCACCTTTCCTGAGGCCCAGCCACGCCACCTAGAGGGGGCCTCCACACTAAGCCCGTGTCCCGCAAGACCCTCTCTGCCCACATGTGACTCCAGTCAGCACGGCCCGGCACCCACCCAGGCCACAGGGCCATCCCACGGGGCCTCCTGGCTGCCAGAGAGAGCCGGCAGACGTCCTGGAAGTGCCTGCTCAGGGCCCAGAGCAGAGCCGGGGACCATCTTCTCTGGAATTCAAGACAGCAGGAGAGCTGCCCTGGGGCGCTCGGGCCAGCGCCGCGCTCTGCACTCACGTCGGCGTCCACCTTGGAGCCAGGCGGCCGTGGGTTTCCCTCTCATGGTGTCTCCGCTCCTCCCCGCCCGAGCCCGGAGCAGACAGCTCTTCAGTGCCACGCGGCGAGCCTCCCACCCTGCACAGCCGGGGGAGCTCCCACCCGAGGGGCACACAGCGTGACCACGGGCTGGCTGAGCCTTCCCAGGGCTGGAAGTTGGCGAGTCTGGGAGAACGTCTTCTTGAAAGATAATCATTGGAACCCAGAGAGGGTCTTGGAAGAAAACTATCAGTACTTCTGTGCAGAGGAACCATCTGTGATGAATGACAGTCAAGGAAGAGAGGGGGCTCTAGAGACAGCTGAGTCCGCAGAAACGGGTGCGGGTGGGACAGAGCCCCGAAACGGCTCCGTGCCCTGGGCCTCCCGTGGAGACAAAACCACTACTTCCACATCCAGCAGCCCCGAGCAGGGCTCGCCCCGCCTGCCCCATTGGAGGTGGCCGCCCTATCACCATGCCCTTCTGACGGGCTAGCTTGAGGTCAGTGGCAGTGCCGCTGGCCAAGTACCCCAGGTGGACGCCACCTTGTCTGACCATGAACCTCTGGCCTTGGGGCCTCAGCCTGGTTCCCTCCAGAGGACCCTCTGTGCTGCAGAAGTGGTGAGCTCGGCTTTGTTCCCTTAAAGGCTTCCCTCGGCCCCCGGTGCCCCACACGCAGCGGGCGGGCAGGGAGGCCTGAGAGCCCCCATCACACTCACAAAGCAGCAGCCCCAGCAGGCCACGCGCAGCCCAGCTCGTTCATCGGGCCCAACGCTGCCCGACTTCCGGGTCCTCTCAGATTCTCTGAAAGAAGCATGATTTTTGAGCTCCAGCCTCTCCCAGGGCTACCCTCCTGTGCCATGCATGCAGCCAAGCCTGCAGAGAAAGACCCTGAGCAGGTGCTTCATCAGTGTCAGGGGCAACGTTCTGAGCCAGCGGAGCCCTCCGCCCCGGCCCAGGGAGATGACCTCCACCCCGGAGTCTCAGGCCGGCGGTGCCCTCCCGCGGGCGAGGTACTCTCTGCTCTGCCAGGCTGGCCGCCCTCCTCTCCTCTCCACTGCTGGCCCCAAGCCTGGAACCACCCTGGCCCGAAGCTAAAGACCTCTCCATCCCCTCGAGCGAGACTGGCCAGACGCCCGCTGCATCGCAGCCACGCCGGGACCAGGCAGGGGAGCGGACGCTGGGAAGGCCGCCGTGCTTGCAGCGCCAAGGCTGCTGCTTCAGGAGCGTCATCAGGAACCAGACAGACAAAACCCTCCCACGGCGGGGATGCAAGTCACCTTTAGCTCAGTAATCAACCCCCTTATAGGAGGAACAGGATGAAGCTGTCACTGGACCACCGCGGACAGCCCGAGGCACGTGCCAGTGCCGGCCTGCGGAGCTGCTTCCCGCTCCTCTGCTGGGCCAGGACACGGGTGCCCACCAGCCCGCTCCCCCGGCCCAGGGCCACACGCCGGCCGAGCAGATGGTCAGGGCTCGGCGGTCCTGCCGCCGGCATCGCTGTGACCCCCGAGGCAACGCGCCTGCACGCATCAGCGCGCCCCTGCTCCGTGGGCAGAGGCTGGTCGCAGCCCTGGCTTGGCACGCCTGCGCAGAAGAGAGGCGACCACAGGCCGGGATCCGAGAGCAACTGGGTCGTCTCTGGGTGGACGTGCACACACCTGTACGTTCCCTGGGCCTAGCGGAGGGAGGTCAGGCAGGGGCCCTGGGAGGAGGCTAGGACCCCGACCAGGCAGGAGAGAGAGGTTCGGGCACGGAACCGGGACCCAGCCGGGCTGGGGGAGTGGGGGTCCTTGGAGGGCCCCTGGGTGCAGTCCTGTGGGAGGACAGGAGGTCGGGGCCACTCCTCGTGTCTCATCTGATGAAGGGGCCGTGGACGAGGCCCGGTGCGGGCGCTGCAACTGGCTGCTGGTGCCGGAGGAGGCGTGGGGGAGGTTTGGAGAGTGGAGACGCAGCGAAAGCACGAGAGGAAGGCGGCCGCCCCGGCCAGCGAGTCTGGAGGCGGGCCCGGAGGAGGTGAGGCAGGAGGGCAGCCGGACGGGACAGAGCCGGGAGGACAGGACAGCGGATGGGACAGAGCAGCAGCAGGGGAGCCAGCAGGGTGGGAGGGGAGGGGAGGGGGGAGGGAGTGAGGGTGCAGAAGAGGGCAGGCCCGGGAGCCTCGAGGGGCCCAGCGGGCAGCAGCGTGGGCAGCTCTGACCAGGAGGTGTCAGGAAGGCCCCAAGGACAGGGCGACAGGATCAGCCTGTTCCTAAGGCCAGCCTGGACGAGAGGCCACTGGGGTCCTTGCTCGTCCTGACCCCTGGAGCTGAGAGGGCTGCAGCAGGTGACGGGGTCATGAGAAGTTGGATTATTAATCCTGCCACTTGGGGAGAATGTGGCAGCTTTCAGAATGAAAACCGCCAAGCGCTCCACATTTCGGCACCACCAAGGACGGCCCACCGAGGCACCGGAGAGAAGGAGCCCGGCCACTCAGGGCCTACCTGGCCTCTTCTCTCCTGCCTCTGGGAGGGACAGGACCGCAGAGAGGGCCCTTCCTGGAATCCTGGTCTCTGCGCTGGCAGCCGTTCCAGTTCCTCTTTCTCGGGAAGGAAGTGAACAGAGCTGGTAACTGGAAAGACAGCCCAGCCCAGCCCGAGCCTGTGTGGAGGGTGGGGGCCAAGCCATTGTTCTCAGGCCCCCTCCTCACATGGCCTGGGGTGGGGGGAGGAGAGTCTTGTTTCCAGATTCCTGCACTTGCAAAACCAGAGCACAAAGGGAAGTGGGGGGACCGCAGGCGGCGGGGGAGGGGCAGGGCATCCTGCAGGAGCAGCACCCGGACCTGGGCAGGGCAGGACGGCTGCCCCCACCGACGTCCTCGGGATACCCGGCTGGGCTTCGAGCAGGTCTGACCAGCTGCCCTGCCGCCGGGGCAGGCAGTCACCTGCTAAGCGTCCCCAAATGAGATCCCCCAGCTCCCCTGCAAGCCCACAGGCGCCGCCCGCGCAGTCTTGAGCCAGGTGGCCACCCACCCCCGGCCTGCAAGTGTCCTGGTTACACGTCCCCTCGGTGCCAGCGGTGTCACCCGTCTGCTTCCTTCCCTTCTTCTCACCCCGCGTGCCCACGCAGGTGAGGATGGGCCTCCCCACTTCAGAAAACGCCAGGCACCTTCATCTGTGCATGAGGCGGCTCCCCCAACAGGTGTCCCTGCCCTGGGCCCGCTGAATGACACCTGGAGACGAGGGGCCTCCAGGAAGAACGTAGGGCCAAAAAGCAAAGACGGACTGAAAGCAAGTGAAAACTGGTACTTTTAGCTCGTGATCTGCATCTGAAATCGGAAGTGTCCTCACGGTTGACAACTAAGAGGACACACACAGAGCTGCCTGTAGCTCACGGGGCACAGTTTCTAAGTTCTGTGTTTATGAGCTGCTGGAAAACAAACTCAGGCAGGTTTTTAATCTCAAACCCGGCACTGACTCTCGAGACACTCACAGCCTGTCTCGGGCCGAGCGAGCCGGCCGAACGAGCACGTGAGTCTGTGAAGGAAATTCTCAGTAGGTTTACTCCATGTGACCACCTCCCAAGAACTGAGCCATTCTTCGGCCAGGGCAGGGCCCCTGGCAGCAGCTCTGCTCCTCCGCCGACAGCGCTCCCCCTGCCCTCGGCTGCGGCCCGTGAGGCTGCAGGGCCCCCCTTCTGTCCTCGGTTTCCGAGAACCTCTGCTCAGTTGACTTCCCCTGGCTGAGCCCGCCCTCCACGTGGATGGGGATCCCCAGGAGGGGCGGGGGCACCAGGGGACCCGCCGTGGGGCCATGGGGGGAGCCGGCGGGCAGGGCCGCCCATCCCACGCGCTGGTCCTTCCAGACACAACCCTTGTGCCTCAAACTGGCTGTAAACAGGGAAGAGCCGCTGCACCTGCCCCGGGAGGAGGGGCGTCACGAGAACCCGCAGATGGACGCCCACGCGCGCAGAGGTGCGGCCCAGGCACCAGGAGACGTGGGGTCCGGAGTGAGGCAGGGCAGGCGTGGCGGGAGAGTGAGAGTGCGTGGACGGCAGGAGGGTAGGGACTGAGGCCCGGGGGGGCCGCTGGATGCCCTGCGAGCCGTGTGAGGCCGGAGTGGAGGGGGACTGGGCCGCAGGCTGGTCACAGCACGCACAGGCCGCTCTGGTGGACCGGCTCCCCGGCCCCTTTCCAGGCCGTGGCTCAGCAGGCAGGAGCCTGCAGGCATTTGGGACGGAGATGGGAGGGAGGGAGCCAGCACTGAATCGGCAAGAAGAGGACGTAGAGGCTCCGAGGACCCCACGAGGGCGTGTCACCTGCCTGGAGCTCCCGCCGGCTCCCCTGACCCCAGGGCTCTGGAGGGAGGACCCGTGTCCCTGCGGCGGCCGTGCCCCTCCCAGAGGTGACGGAGCCGGCAGGCGGGCAGCAGGTCGGGACCTGCGTCGCCCCGACCTGGCACGCCTCGGCCCAGACGCAGGACGGAGGGGAGGGCGGAGCAGGGGGCTCGCGGGATTCCGCGACTGATGCGGGAAACCAGGGATGCGCCGGCAGGGCTGCAGCTCCCACCGAGGGGGCCGCGGGAGGCCAGGCCTCGGGTCCACCCCCTCCTCTACAGGCTTTTGTCGCCGTGGCCCACCCAGTCACCGCCCACCACCAAAAGGTGACGGCAGGCATGTTATGGTTCCAAGAGCTGTATGTTTCCCTGGCAAACAGGGCCAGGGAGGCTCCCGTGGCCGGTAGGGTGCTCACAGCTTGCAGCCGTGCCACCTCGGGGTCACAGAAAACACGCAGCACAGTTTCTGGCCGTCCCAGCTGGTTCAGGGGGCAGGGAGGGGCCCAGGTCTGGTCGAGGGGAGGACTCACCCGCTGCTCTCCCCACAGCCCGCCATGTGGAGCTGCCCACTCAACGGCACGGGCGGCGAGGACCAGCTCCCCTGCCAGCACGTCCAGCGGGCCCTGTCCGCCCTCTCGCTGCTCTACCTGCTTGTCGGCGTCCCCCTCGGCCTCGGCTACAACGCCCTGCTGCTGCTGGTCAACCTGCACGACCCGGGCGGCATGACCATGCCCGACGTCTACTTCGCCAACATGGCCGCGGCCGGCCTGGTGCTCAGCGCCCTGGCGCCTGCGCACCTGCTGGGCCCCGGCGCTGCCGGCTGGGCCGTGTGGGACGTGGGCAGCGAGGTCCACGTCACGCTGCTGGTGCTGTTCAACGTGGCGGCGCTGGTGACCCTGTACTCCACGGCGCTGCTGGGCCTCGACTGCTACATCGAGCGGGCGCTGCCGCGCACCTACATGTCGAGCGTCTACAACACCAGGCACGTGTGCGGCTTCGTGTGGGGCGGCGCCCTGCTCACCGGCTTCTCCTCCCTGCTCTTCTACATCTGCAGCCACGTGGCTGCCAGGCTGGCCGAGTGCTCCCAGGTGCGGGACACGGAGGCGGCCGACGCCATCATGCTGCTCAGCGGGTACCTGGTGCCCGGCCTGGCCGTGCTGTACGCGCTCGTGCTCCTCACGCGGATCCGGAAGGAGGACACGCCGCTCGACCGGGACGCGGGCCAGCCGGACCCCTCGGCGCACAGGCTGCTGGTGGCCACCGTGTGTGCGCAGTTCGGGCTCTGGACGCCCCACTACCTGACGCTCCTGGGGCGCACGGTCCTGGCTGCGCAGGGGAGGCCAGTGGACGGGCACCACCTGGGGACGCTGCTCCTCGCCGAGGACCTGTCCAGGTTCCTGGCCTTCGCCAGCAGCGCTGTGGTGCCGCTTCTTTACCGCCACATCGACAGAAACTTCCCCGGCAAACTCCGGCGGCTGATGAAGAAGCTGCAACGTGGGCACCAGAGCTGCTCCTTGGACGAAGCGGGGGCACAGCCGGCGATGGCGTAGACGCTGCTCCTCGGGCCTCGGCCAACCGAGGGGCAGACGGCGCGTGGCAGAAGGCACAGCCCGCAGTGGCCGGGCCCCCCGCTCCCTCCCTCCCTCCCTCTCCCCAGGAGACCAGGCAGAACCAGGCGAGTCCCCTTGAAGCTTCCCGTGTCCTCCCACAGGAAGCCACCCTCAGGCCAAGGCCATGATGTCCGAGCAGCAGGTGCCAGGTGTGAGGATGGGCTGCCATCGGGGCACCTGGCCGCCCGCGGGGCGTGCGCTTGTCCCCTGCGGTGCCTTTCAGGTCCTCGCCGGCAGCAGCCTGCTCCCCTCAGCCTCATGTCTGGCTTTCAAATGAGTGATGACAATCTAACGCCACTATTTATACTTTGCATTGTTAAAATACTCCATCCCCCCTCCCTCTTGTTCTGTTGTTTATGAAGAGACGTTTGGTAGGAAAGTCAGAAGGTATTAAAATGAAGGAGACACACGGAAGCGCATTCGGGGAATGGGTGGGTGGTGGGCTCGCGGGGCCGGGGCTGCTGGCGACTTGGCGTCCACGTGGACGTGGTGGGAGAAGAGTCAGACGGGGCCTCTCCTGCCCCCAGGTGTGCCCCCGGGTCACGTCCGCTGTCGCTGGGCCAGCGTGGGTCTGTCCTAAACAAGTCCCCAAAGTGTGCACAAAAGTAAATAAACCGAAGGAAGAAAAGTGCTGTTAGGATTTCTAACCTAACCCGAAAGCCGATGGGCCTGCCGACGGGAAAGAGGGATTTGGACGGGTGGGCGTCACCGGGGCCACAAGGGTGCCGCCCGCTCCCGGGACAGACAGACGGATGGTGCAGACCAGACGACCTGACCAGACGGGGCGGGGCTCAGAGGAGCCTCCCTTCCCCCACCCCAAGTCTTCACGAAGAAATTACCGCCCCGCAACCCTCTGACCCTCAGTTCTGAAACCCCCAAACTCCCTAGAAACAAAGATTCGTTTTTCAAGTTTGCAGCAAAGGTACGAGGGTACCTTTCTGAGGAAAGATGAATGTGATGGTGTGCGCTGCCCCAGCCCCTGGGCTTCTGCCACATAAATACACGCGTGTTCACTTCTGACCACCTAGCTGCCCCGAGGAGGAGGCTGGCTCTTTTCTGTGGCATCTACCGGGGAAATCGCCCCATTTGGTCCTAGTCTCTTGGGAAACTGAGCCCTGAGTGAGCTGCATTGCTTTTCTACATGCAGACTGTTTCCCCTCCCGGCTGAAGAGCCTGTGCAGAATCACAGACACACACTGGACGCCGGGAATGGTCCCCGCCCCGCCCGATGTGGCCCTGGGGACGGTTCTGGGCACTAAACCTCAGGGATGGGGCGGGAGGGACTGAAGAGGTCTCTGGGCGGCTCTGGTCGCTGACAAGAGCACAGCCGCCTCCAGGGCCCCAGGCTGTGGTGGGATTTGTCTTCAAGTTCCCCATCCCCTCGGCTCCTCCAGCAGCTGCCCCAACCATCAACGATGAAGATGAAGATGACGATGACGATGACGGATCGCAGTGGGCTGTGCTGAGGGCGCCCCGCAGGGTCCCGGCAGGTACGGCAGCCCCTCCCCCCGCCTCCCTTTCAGCTCTTTGCTCCCAGGGCTCCTGGGAAAAGGTAAACCCCCAGCGCCCAGATCTCTGCCTGCAGTCCTGCACCGCTCAGCCCAGCTGGTCTTCCCCAAACAGCACGGGGGGCCTGAAATCACTTTATTTCTTATCAGTTTCTCAGTGGCTTTGGTTGCAAGCTGTCCAGTCTCGGGGTGCCTCCTGGGTGGGGAGGTGTCAGACGGCGGCAGCCGCGCGTTTCTGTCCCTCCCCCGTCCCGGCGTCCACCTCTACTGGTCACAGAGGGCCCCGAGACGTGACAGAGGGACATACTGGGGTCTCAGGTGCAGGCCCCTCTGCTGCTCCTGCCGCATCTTGGGTCCCCCCCTAGGGCCCCCGCACCTCAAGGAACAAGCCCACCTTCGCCTCGGCCGCTGGTGCCACGACACAGAGCCTACTTTCTGTGGACATTTGCTTGACGATCTCACGCGGAATTCACCTCGGTCACTTCCTGCTGTCCCAGTATGTTTGGTTTGATTCCCAGTACTCCTGCCACATTGCCAGAAAATGCAGTGAATTTTTGAGCCGTTTTGATTTTTGGGTTCGGGGTGGTATGGCCATAGACTCGAGCCATTTAGAAGAGAAGGAGCAACTACTTGGAAAAAGCCAAGGTGAATGGTACACTCAATCCTTTTTTTTTTAATCTCTCTGTGTGTTTTAATTAATTTATTTATTTTGGCCACACGGCATGTGGGATCTTAGTGCCCTGACCAGGGATCGAACCCGTGCCCCCTGCAGTGGAAGCAGAATCCTAACCACTGGACCAGCAGGGAAGTCCCCTCAATCCTGTTTTCTTAACTGACCAATCCTATATTCTTCAAATGCATTTGCAAGATACCAGAAGTTTTCCAGTTTATGTTCTAAGGTCGTTAATTCTGCTACGGACACTTCTTGACTACGATTTTAAAGTTAACGATCTTATTTTTGTCAATAGACAAAAGCTCACCTACCTTGCCATGCTTCATTATTTACGATCCCAAAAGGTGAGTTTAACCTTGAATTTATTTCATGAAGGTTATAAAATTTATTGTACGAAACTGGGTTTTCTGCTAATTGTGGCAGATATATCAAGATATCAAACATTTGTTCCTTTATAAAAAGCACTTGAGGGGCTTCCCTGGTGGCGCAGTGGTTAAGAATCCGCCTGCCAATGCAGGGGACATGGGTTTGAGCCCTGGTCCAGGAAGATCCCACATGCCGTGGAGCAACTAAGCCCATGCGCCACAGCTACTGAGCCTGTGAGCCACAACTACTGAGCCCACGTGCCACAACTACTGAGCCTGCATGCCCTCAACTACTGAAGCCCACGCACCTAGAGCCCGTGCTCTGCAACAAGAGAAGCCGGTGCGATGAGAAGCGCACGCACTGCAACGAAGAGCAGCCCCCAATCGCTGCAACTAGAGAAAGCCCGTGCACAGCAACAAAGACCCAACACAGCCAAAAATAAATAAATTAAAAAAAAAAAGGCACTTGACAAAGGATAAACCAGGAATAAGTCATTAAGAAGTTAAACTACACATCAAGTTCTTGAATTTAAAATCAGTTGGGAAATTTGGGGGCTTTCTCATTTCTAACCTGTTACATCCACCCAGATGGCCTGAATTGCTGCATATGTGTCTGAGAAAGAGGAAACTGCTGAAGAAGACCCACAGGTTTGAAGATTAAAGTATTTGATCGTTATTAGCCAATTTCTGAATTCTTATGTGTGTATTCCCAGGGGTGTGTGACATGTCGGCAAACAGCAGAAAGTATCACAAAAACAGGTTTTTCCTGTCATGACGTGAACCCCAGCCTCTTCAGTTACTCCGGGGCTCCTCTGTCCTCTGCACAGCTGACCCTGCACCACGTGGGTCTGGACACCCGTGGCCACGGGGGCCCGTAAGCCCTACGTGGGTCAGCCGCCGAGCCGTCCGAGGGCCCGTGGTGCGTCCACGGGGCCAGCGGCGGTCGGGTCCCACATGCCTGCGTCACTGCGGGGCCAGAGCCACGGTACAGACGGTGACAGAGCACCTCACTCCCGCTCTGCACGTCACGCACACAACGCTCCCAAGGGGACAGACACCCACTGGCCTCGCTCAGGGCTCCCGCGAGGCCAGGGCTGCTCGCACGGCTGTGCCATCTGTCAACACTCCTCGCCCTGGACACCGAGAACCCAGCGCTTCCTTCACGCCTGTGGGTTTCTCAGCTGTTCCACGGGGAGAGGGGGCAGGGCCACTGCAAAACCGCCCGGCCTCACCAGCACGTGAGCCCACGAGGCAGGACTCCGATGGACTGACTGCGCTTTTAGGTTCTAAGCAGGATAACGGGCGGCTGGGTGACCGACCGCCAGCCTCCGAGCAGGCGTGTTCGCGGGGCGCCCTCCAGTGGCCGCCGCGGCCCTTCACTCTCCGCGCGGGCGGGCCTGCGGGACTGGCCCCGGGCAGCTCCTAACAGCGTGACGCGCTGACCCCCGAGGAGGAGGCCCCGTCCCGCGTCCCGAGTTTCCTTCAGAAGCCGGGCTGTGCGGATGCTCTAGCCCAGGAGCCTCGGGCTCTCAGAACTCACAGCAAATCCTGCTTTTACAAGACACGCCCTCACAGCAGAGGAGGTGAGCTCAGCCCATGCGGTGCCGCTCCGCATGCACACGCACACGCACACACACAGCCCCCGGCGGCACCGAGCCCATGGGGCCCGGCTTTCACGGGGGAAGCCCGACACTGGACTTCATGCCCAATCTCTGACCTCCAGCAGTCGGGTCACTAACGCAGAGCACTGCACGCCGGGGCCGAGACACAGCAGGAAGGTAAAGAGAAAGCAAAGCAGTCAGATAACGTGGACTTGTAAAAAATGCTGGGTTTTTTTAGAAAAACTTTTTATCAAGAAAGAGGCAACAGCGAGTGGTGGAACGGGAAGGGGCCTGCTCACGACGGCCAGCTGCCAGACCCGCGGGGACTGCCCGTCACCTGTGCACACAGGAAGTTTCCAAATCTACAGAGGGTCACTCGAAGGGTCAGGGTTCCTTAGAGACGTGGCCCCGGGCATCTCTCTTCACCAGAAAGCAAGAAAGAGCTAGAAGATGAATGGGTCGTGTCAACAGGACCGGGAGCTGACTGCCAGGGGCTCCCCTCAGCCTCGCTTGGGACTATCTGAGCGTAAAAAAGACAGTGAGCGTGGAATTAAAAGTCTCTGCAGACACTCAGAGGGAAGGAAGGAGGAGGGAGAAGCAGCAGGAAGTCGCCACCTTGTGAGCCAGGGCCCCCACGCCAGGCAGGACCCGGGAGGGACCGGGGGTCCGCGTGCAGCGTCAGCCACGCTGCCACACCCGGCCCCTCGGCCCCCGGTCCGCGTAGCACGGGGACTGGAGCGGACACGTACGCAGCCAGGAAGGCCCGAAAAGGCCGGGTCCTGCCGGTGGGCACGAGGCAGGGAGCGACTGGCCGAGTGGAAAGGGCTAGAGAGCCACGTGCCCCTCCCGCCCCCCCACCAGCAGGCTGACACGAAGGGTGTGGGGCGGTCACGTCTCATGTGCCTTCAGGGTTACAAGTCAGCGTGCTGCGGCCCTTCAGAAGACGCAGCCCAAGACGACAGTTCCCAAGAGGTCAGCATCCGAGTCAGACGGGACCACAGGGCAGCGTGGTGACAAGCGCTCGCAGGAGAGCCTGGCAGAGGCCGTGCCCCGTCCAGGCAAGCTGAGGACGCACAGAACCACCGGGGCGGCCCTGACTGCACAGGTTCACACTCAGGACCCAAAAGCACCCACGACGGCAAAGATTCAGAAGCCAGTGTCCACAGAGGGGGTGGTTAGTAAACGACGGTCACCGCGCTACCGTAGCTACGTACCCCCTGAGACGTCTGCGGAACCGTGTAGGAGCACACAGAGCACCGAGGGGCTCGGCAGCACTCCCGCCGGACGTGGGGCCCGCTCCGTGTAGACACAGGACCACCCAAACCCCGCACGGACCCCCACCACTGGGACGGGCTCGTCTCCCCACCCTCTGACCCAGGCAATCCTGGTGGGCGAGGCCCGCTTCGTAGACCCTCTCAGGACTGTGTCGGGGGCGGCGGCCGAGAGCTGCCACGGAGGGCACGGCATCCTCCGGGCTCGGGCCGCGGGCGCTCCCGGGGACCCCGGGGCTGGACCTTGGTGACCCTTTTGCAAGGCTGAGGGAAGGGCCTCAGAAGCCCTGGCCCGTGGTCTGAAATTAGCACCAGAACAAACCGGGGGCCCGTCTTCCCGGGAAATTCCAAGCCTCACGTAAGAGCCTCCAAGGGAGGCTCCCGGCAGGAGGGCGGGTGGCCGGCCACGTGGGAGAATGCTGGCGGCGTCACGTGCCTCAGACGCTTCCCCTGCGAACCCACGAGCCCACCCTCAGGCGCTCACCGGGGAAAGGACACTTACGCTCAAGTGAAAACCCACCCCCAAATTCTGATGGCAGCTCTGCTCGTAGAGCCCAAACCCATAAACGACCCAGCGTCACTCCAAGCAGCCGTGGTCCGTCCACACGGCGAATCCTGCTCGGGCCGCATCGCGGGGCTGCTGAGAGCAGGCCCCACCTGGCCAGGCCAGACGCCGACCGCCGAGGACCGGCACCAGGATGCCAGGCACCTGGCGTGGGTTGCGCTCACAGGCCGGGCGCCCCCCGACGACAGACCTCACGTGGGCACGTCCTGACACACCCTCCGGCCCCCGGGTCCGGCAGTCCAGGCGCAGGGCTGGACGCCACCAGCGACCCCCGCGTCATCGCTCTGACTCACAGCTCAGCCGTAAGGCGGGATCACGCCTGCACCGCCTCGTGCGGACCACCGCCAGCTCGGAGCAAATCTATGCAGAAAGCGCTACCAGCGTGCCTGCCCGTGGTGGGCGCCCCGACTCCTGAGAGCTCATCCACCCCTCTCTGTGCCCTGTCCCCACTTCTCTTTGGGGGTGAAGGGGAGGGGAGACCCTCAAGGCTACAGTGGATCCCAGGCTACAAGGGGGTGGGAATGGCTGGGTGGGACGGAACCGTGGACAGTTTCCTGAGAAAACGTCTCCAGCGTTTCATGTTATCTTCCCAAGTACACCCAGAAATGGAGCCGAGGACAGCTGGTCAGCCCGGCTGGCGAGGCGGCTGTCGCTCGGCCAGGTGTGTGCCGGGGCCCCGCTGGGAGGAGTGCTCGGAGCCCCTAGACCCACCGTGCTGCACCAGGCGGGCCCCCCAAGACCAGGGGCTCAGGGAGCCAGGTCCCAGGTCCCACCCGCCAGGACACCTCGCCCCCGGGCCGGATTCTGAAAGCGAAGGAAGGTGTGGGCAGCCATCTGGGTCTGCACAGTACGTGAAGCCTCGAACTCTACCCTCTGCTCACGTGCCTGGGGAGGAGAGGGAACGGAGCCCCGCCCTGTGGGCCGGCCGGCCGGGGAAGCCAGCGCATCCAGCGCCCACCCCTGGCAAGGGGATCTGCCTGGTCTTCCCGTCCGCGAAGCTTACCCAGCCTAGGAAGAGGCTCTTCGGGTGTCCGCCGTGCAGATGGGGAGGCCAGGGCCCGAGAGTCCAGGTGGCCCAGGCGCAACAAGCCGCGGCCACGCCAGGACACCAACTCCCGTCTGCGGACCCCACGTCCACGGCCCCCCGCCAGAGAGCCCACGGCGTGGGGGAAAGAAAGACGATGCGGTAAAGCTGGGGTTCGCTCTTCTTAAGTTAGTGGTGGAACGTGGAAGAGCTGCATCCTCCGAAGCGGTAAACCAGCACCTCTGTTTGTTTCTTTGCTTTGCCTTAGCTCCACCGCTCCAAACCCACCCACCAGGACTCTGAATCTGTCCACCCCAGGTGAAGCGAGACCTTCCGGCTGGGTCCCCCGGATTTGGGCCGACTTTGCGCCTCCAAACAACCTTAGCATGATGTCTTATCTTAAGCAACCGCCTTACGCAGTCAATGGGCTGAGTCTGACCACTTCGGGCATGGACTTGCTGCACCCCTCGGTAGGCTACCCGGCCACCCCTCGGAAACAGCGGCGGGAGAGGACGACATTCACCCGGGCGCAGCTATATGTGCTGGAAGCGTTATTTGCTAAGACCCGATACCCAGATGTCTTCATGCGGGAGGAGACGGCGCTGAAAACCATCTTGCCCGAGTCCAGGGTACAGGTGCGGTTTAAGAATCGAAGAGCTAAGTGCCGCCAACAGCAGCAGCAACAGCAGAATGGAGGTCAAAACAAAGTGAGACCTGCCAGAAAGAGGACGTCTCCTGCTCGGGAAGTGAGTTCAGAGAGTGGAACAAGTGGCCAATTCCCTCCCCGCTCTAGCACCTCAGGCCCAGCCATTTCCAGCAGCAGTGCTCGGTGTCTGTCTGGAGCCCAGCTTCCATCTCCCCACCGTCAGATCCCTTGTTCACCTCCTCTTCCTGCATGCAGAGGTCCTATCCCATGACCTATACTCAGGCTTCAGGTTATAGTCAAGGATATGCTGGCTCAACTTCCTACTTTGGGGGCGTGGACGGTGGATCTTATTTGACCCCTATGCATCACCAGCTTCCTGGACCAGGGACCACACTCAGTCCCATGGGTACCAATGCAGTCACCAGCCATCTCAATCAGTCCCCAGCTTCTCTTTCCACCCAGGGATGTGGAGCTTCAAGCTTGCGTTTTAACTCAACCACTGATTGCTTGGATTATAAGGACCAAACTGCCTCCTGCAAGCTTAACTTCAATGCTGACTGCTTGGATTATAAAGATCAGACATCTTCGTGGAAATTCCAGGTTTTGTGAGGACCTGCAGAACCTCTTTTTGTGGATGATTTTTAAATATACTGAGCTGGACGTTCCAGTGTTAGCCAGGCCTTGGTTAAAAGAGTTAGATGGCATGACGCTCAGACTCATCTTCTGATCGATGTCGCGGGAGGCATAGAAGGAAAGATGAAAGGCCTTAGAGGGGCCTGCCAACCAGCTACCTGAAATGGACAAACCATTTGATACTTAAGATCCTATCATAGTTTTAGATCATTGGTTTTACTGATTCGCAAAGTGATCGAAAGCATTCTAGCCACGTGCAACCAAATACCACCAAAAATAAACAAACAAAACTAAATTGTGAGGGGAAAGGAGGGAAGGACATCGTCTTCTTAAGCAGAGGTGTTCCAACGTCTCAGCCAATCCTTGGTTGAATCTTAGGAATGGACAGTGTCTCAAGCTCACTCATGTTTCATGACCAACTGGTCGCTGGCACTGAAAAACTTTTCAGGGCTGTGTGAATTGTGCGACTGATTGTCCTAGATGCACTACTTTATTTCAAAAATAATGTTCATAAGGAGTCAATATGTAGTTTAAGAGACAATCAGTGTGTGTCTTATATAAATGGTACATCTGTGGTTTTTAATCTGTACTAGACTTCAAAACTGTGATCTCCTGTTATTGTATGCAAACTTGAACTCCACCTCTGCAGGGGTTCTTCTGTGATTAAATGGGTTATAATTATAAGCAAATTCAGAGCAACTGAGTACTTATCTAAAAAGATTACCTTTGGCTGGAGGTGAGCTGCACTGAAACTTTACAACAAAATGTCTCTGGACAAGGAGTGAGAGAAGAGAAACAAAAGGACACTAATTCATCTGTAATTTGCTGTTGGTAAGCCTAGCAGTAAAGAGACATTGGTCAATTGCTCTGACCCTGATGAATTTATAAACTGAGATCATCGTTGTTTATGCTTGCAGATGTTAACTGGAAAAGTTATATATGCATAAACCTTTCTTCCTGGATTTGGCAGATATGTATAATCATATTAAAATGGTTCTAGCACACACACACACACAAAAACTGGGGTTCCCCTCACCCGAGGAAGGCCCCGGCCTTGGAGGGAAGCCCAGGAGGCACGCTGGGGCCAGGTTCGGACACACACCCTCCCCCTGCCCGGCCACCAGGCCAGGTGACAGCTGACGGCCACAGCTGCGTGGCCCTGACCCCACACCACCAGCAGGGACCAAGGCGCACGCCCGAAGGGGCCTGAAACGCCGGCCGCCGTGGAGATCGGACACCAGGACAGCCTGATGCCGTCCTCCGACCTGGGGTCGATGTTCACGAGATCTTTTTTCCAATTTGCCTTAATTAAAGAGACAGGCCAACTCATTTCCTCTCAGTCTGGTCACCAATCTTCATTTTGACGTCACCCAGCATCCTGGCAATCGCTCACGGCGTTAAGCACCGCCACGTGGAAAACGTCACTGTCCACCGTGTCTCTCGGACGGAGGAAGCCACACACACACCTGGGAACGAGCGGCTCCAGGGCCCAGACGCCTGCCTGCGCGTGGGGTGGCGAGCAGGGTGAGGACGCGGGCAGTGCTCTCTGCGGGTCGAAACAAAGGCAGCACACCAAGCGGCGTTCAGGCAGGGCATCAGCGCCGCACACACGTGTACAGGCATGTGTGTGCAGGCACACGCGTGTGCTAGAGACAGCAAGGAGGAGGGCCACAGCGAACCCACGGATGCAGAGACTGCCGTCAGGCAGCCAGTGTGCCTGAGAACGCCGTTGCAAACGCAGGGCCTGTGCCGAGTCACGCAGCACCTGCAGCCGGGCCACGGCCCTTCCCGTGGTTGGAGCCGGCCCACCGCCAGCGTTCTGTGGAAACGGTTTCCAGCTCGTCGCCTTCAGTTTCCTCTGAACCACAGCAGCGCTCTCTCCCCGCCTCATCAATTTAGTTAAAGTTTGCGGATGGGAGACATGTACGTGGAAACAAAATGATTTCCAGGCCGGGAAGGCTGAGCCCGCGGGCACTGTAACTTCAAGCCCTCCCTCCAGGACTCAGGCCTGAGCAGAGCCCCCTTCCCCAGGGAGAGGCCAGAACTGGTCAGAACTTCTCTGGGTCCAAAGGCGGTGACACCCTGCCTTCAAGCAACGTGGACTCTGGCTGTTCGTTTGCTCCATGAGGGCAGAGGCCCCGATGAGACCCGCAGGATGCACCGACCGGCTGGAAATGGAGAGCCTCGAACCCCATCCTGGAAACCTTGCACCGAACCCTTCTGCGGCGCACACGCTATAGTGGGTCTCAGAATGCGCTCCATCAGCACCGAGGGAGGTGGAGGGGGGTCCTGGGGGAGGGGGGGTCATGGGGGTTCTTGTACCCCACCCTGCTCCAGTGGGACCCAGCTTGAACCTGCCCGGGATCCACCAATTCCCATGGCCGCCCACCCTCCTCGGGAATCGGGGTGGGACCCAGAAAACTTTTCAATGAGGTCGCAGGGCGTCCCTAACTTAGGGCAGCCCAGGTCCCCCTGGTGAGAGCTGGCTCCCACGACGCGTGTCCACAGCCAGCAAGGACGTCGTAGCCGCGCAAGGTGTCGCGTCCAGGTGTGCACTTGGCTACGCGGCTCTGTCCCCGTGGGCTCTTTAACCTGACCACCTTCCTCCGGGGCCTCGCCAGGCTGGGCGGCCCAGAAGACGACCCGCTGGACCTCGCAGCCCCGGCCTGCTGGCGATGATGCTGTCACTCGCGGCCATCGGCCGGCCAGACTTCCTGGCCACGGCCGACCTGGGCTGTGCCGTCCTCTCCTTTCTGTCCAACACCTGCTACTCAACACGCAGGACGTGCAGCTGGCGATGCCATTCGCGTTCCTGCCGTGGCGCCCTCTGTCCTGTCCGCAGGGGCTGGCCTGGTGGCCGTCGGGGGCAGCGGCCCTGCTGGGCACGTCTGGGGAGCTCTGCGAAACCACGCTGTGTCAGGCAGACCTGCTGACAGCCTGGCCTTCGTCCTGCAGCCGGCGTCCAGCGGGCCAGGCGGGCAGCTCCTACCCAGAGGGACGCGGCCTCTGCTCAGCTGGTGGCTTCCGGTCGCCCTGACCACCATCGCCCTCCACCTCCCCTACCACGAGGCTCTCCTCCAGCAGGCCAGGCTCGAGCTGCAGAGGGACGGAGGCTCCCCCAGGGACGAGCCGCTTGGGAACCTCGCGGAGCTGGCCCTTCCTGGGGAGAGCTGTGCAGGCTCCTGGCCGCCCTCCTCCCCACAGCCGTGCGGCTGGGCCCTGCTGAGTGTCGGAGCATCTCTGACAGAGGGCAGGTGGGGGAGGCCGGCAACAGCTTCCCCCTGAAGGGGCTCAAGTCGGAGCCCCTGCCCGTGGACATAAGCCACACAGGCCGGCGGGGGACTCTCCCGGCCCTGCAGAAACCCAGAGCGGCGTGCTGAGAGCCAACAGGGATGCCGGGCTGTCCGGAAGGTGCTTACTGAAAACGAGCTTTCTGGCTTTCAACTCAGTTTATGCAAAAGCATGACACCTTAGCCCAAACCAATACTCACACCTGAAGGCTGGTGTGGGGAGTGAGTGCGGGCTGACACCTGACCAGGTGGAAGGTTCTAGCCTGTCTGCTGGCCGACATCTCTCCCCTACCCCAACCAAAGGGCAAGGAAGGAATCTTGAAGATAAAAACATTACTCAAATAACTTTATGGGCTTGTCATACCCTGGCCCTAAACGGTCGTGGCTGGTTGACCTCCAGCTCTGCCAGGAAGCGGGGGCCGCACAGATCTCACCAAGAACAAACGCTGGTTTTGTCTTTTTAACGTATCATCACTGGGGGTCTGAGGACATCACCCACAGGCACAGCTGTCCAGCACTAAGGCGATGGGTGTGAGCCTGTGGTGACCGTCGCACACCTGTCACGCTGTCCGTGACCCGGCGGACAGCGGGGGCCCGTCACCAGGAGCGCTGGATAGACCGGCAAAAAGCTGTTTCAAAAGCCTCATGTGTTCTATTCGACAGTATGTGCAGAAAGGCGAGTAACACGGGAAACATAGAAATCCAAGGGAGGGTAATTAGTCTTATTCCAAAGCTTACATCCATCAGTCTTACTGCATTTACATCACGGTTTTCTTGGTTGAGCAGAGAACAGGGACGTGCAAAGGAAAGGCATCTTTCTGGCTTTATGAAACCTCTACCTTTGACAGCTTCGTTTTTTTTTTTTTATTAAGACCTTGCTTTTTTAGTTTTTAGATTCACAACAAAAATGCGAAGAATTTTTAAATTTCGCATTTATCTCCTGCCCCCAAACAGGCACAGCCGTCCCTCTCCGGGTGTCACGACTGATGAACCTGCACTGACACACCTCCACGGCCCCGGTACAGCCTCTACACTGGGGCGCACTGGGTGCTGCCCGCCGCGCAGCTGAGACAGGTGTATAATGACATCTACGACTTCTCTGTCACTTACATATTCATGAAACCTCTACCACGGACCCCGTGCAGCATGCCCACAGGGGACAGAGCTGGGGGTCAGGGGTGAGCCGCCCCCCACCCAGACCATCAGCAGGACACGCAGCGTCAGGGCCGACGTGGAAAGGCTGCTTCTTTGTGTGACACATTTACCACCAGATGCTGGACGTGAAGTTTTCCTTGTTGAGTGTTTCAGTATCACCGTCGTCCTCACGGAGTGCTGACTCTGTTTACCCGGGCGGGCAGGCTATGACCTGAGGACGGGCAGGCTTCTCTGGAGAGCTGTGCTCAGGCTCTGTTAGTCGGGGTCCAGAGCAGCCTCAATACGCGGGTCCATCCTGGGGTCTCCGCGCACTGTCACGACTGCTCACAGACGGTGCGGGGCTAGAACAGGCCGCCTCTGGGGGCCGGGGGGGCGGGGGTGGGTTCAGCCTGTGGCTCCAGGGACGCTCGTGCCCCGCAGGCAGATTCAGCCAGAGTCCAGGGGCTGCTACCCAGACCCGGCCCCTCCCCTCCAGGACCGTGCCCAGCCCTTGTGCCCCCAGCGCCCGGGAAGGGCCCCTCCCGGCCCAGGGGCAGGCACACGGCCTCCGCAGCACACCTCCCTCCAGGCCCACCCGCTGCTCAGCCTGTGGTGCCAGCGCCTGAGAAGAGCCCTTTCCTAGAGGCCATCCCGTTTTCTATGGTTTGTGGCAGGAGTGCAGGCCAGAAGGGAAAGGACCTCAATCGATCAATTCACAGTAACAGACGCCAACGGCTTGCCAGTCTTAGAACCAGACGAGGCGACAGCAAGTCCCCGAGTGCGCAGGGCTCCCTGAAGAAACGGCGGCCGAGCCTGGAGGACTTGCTCACACTGTGTTTCTAAGTATGTCGGCTAAAGGAACCATCTTAGGACCCGCCACAAGAATGTAAACTGGTGGCTCTCAAACTTTCTTTTCAGCAGCAGGAGCCTTTCTTTAAACAAAGCCCGAGACGGTCAAAGGGCTGCTCTGGCTGGAGGGGGGCGGGGCCGACCACTGGAAGGTCGAGGCCCCCTGTCCCCGTCCCCGTCCCCAGCCCCCCGTCCCCGTCCCCGCGGCTCTGGTCCACTCAGCCCGCAGCCGGCACCCCGTCAGGACACACAGAGCCAGAGAAAGAGCTCCAGAGCCAACCAAGAGCTAAGCAAACACACAGCTCTCTGGCGGCGGGGGGCACCTGACTCCAGGAGAGGGTGTGTGGGATAAAGCGGGACTGACGGGGTGGGAAGCCACCTCCTGGGGCTCCTCGCCCCTCCCAGGACACTGCTGGGGCCACTAACGTGCGGCTGGGACAAGGACCTGGGCCTGCAGCCTGGCCTTCTAGAGCATTCCACCCAGAACCCCCAGGGACGGGACAGCCCCTCCCAGGGCAGACCCCTGTTCCCGTCGCCGCCGGCATGTCCTTCTCAAAGGCCAAAAGGAAACGTCCAGGAGGCTCCTGGCAACGGCACAGAGGAGCCAGCTGCCCGAGAGTCAACACCAGCCGAGCCCTGGGCCGCTGCCTCGAGTCGTAAATACCGTAAATACCGCGGGGCCGTGCGAGCAATGGGCGCCTGCGCTGGGGCTGGGGAGCAGCAAACCCTTCCCACGACGGGGCTGCCCTCCGGGAAACGGCCGGGCCACGGATACGCCGGCAGCTGTCGGGCAGACGCACTTGCGCACGCGCGGGACCGGGACTCGCGACACCAACAGGGGCACGACGGCTGTGTCGAGACGCGAGGAGCCCAGCGAGGGGAGCGCCAGACGCGGCTTCCGGCCCGCCCCGCCCCCCAGCCCCGCACAGAGCAGAGCGCTGGGTGAGGCGGGATAGGGGCGGGCGAGGGGCACCACCCAGCTGCTGATCGGATCAGGTTCCCTCCGCTGACCCGGCTCGGGGATGGACAGGACGATCCCGAGAACTGCACTTCCGCACCAAGAAGAGCGCGTGTCAGGCCGACGGTCAACGTGGGAAGCTCCCGGCGAGGAGAGGGGACCTCGGCCCCAGAGGTCCTCAGGCGGGCCGAGTCCCAGCTCCGAGGCCCTGGTGACATTCCTTCTGAGCTCGGTTTTCCCATCAATACAACGGGGATACCGCCTCACCTCACAGGGAGCTCACGGAGGATTCCGAGACGGTGGGCGCCACGCTGCCCAGTGCGGAATAAGCGCTCTTTCAAGGCTGGATGTCAAAGTGTACAGACGGGCTTCAAGCCTCACGAAAACGCCTACGAGGCCTCTTGGGCCCTGCCCGTGTGAACATCAACTGGGGTTCAGTGGCCTGACGCCCCCCAACACCGTGGCCTGGCCCTCACGCTGACCAGCTGCAGGAGGGTTGACAATTACTTACCCAGCCGGGGCCACGAGAAAAGTGGGCCCGTGGCCTAGCAGCCCCAACTTGGCCCAGGACCATCGGCCCCAGGTGAGTTCGGGGACACACGGACGAGAGGCGGGGCTGCAGGCCGTGGCTCCCGCCAGGAGGGAGCGGCTGTGCTTCAGTGACGTGACTCGGCTATTTCAGGGTCTGAAGTTGTGTTTTAGTCGTTTATTTAACTCGAGGGGAAACTGTACTTTCTCATGACTCACTGCTCTCAAGATGGCGTCTCCAGCATTTCTAGTGCTGAAGCCATCTTGCGTGTGCAGCTGGCCAGAGACAGGTCTAAAATCAAATCAGCCCCATTTATGTGATCACACCATTCTTTAAAAAGCGAACCTATTAGAAGCACAGCTGGAAAGAACCCTGAACGTTAGTATTTTTCCATAAAAAATTCAACACTGTCTTCTGTGGAAACGTGTCTGAAAGGATGTTAAGTCAGCATCGCTCAAAAAACATCTTCAAGCTCACGTGCACTCAGCTGGGAACAGAGGAGAAGGCTCCGGCACGCCGGCCCCGGGGCTCAGGGAGCCCGCCCTTGCCCCACACCCCCGTCCCACCAGGCGGGGGCTCCCACTGCAGCGGAGTTCAGTCTCACAGCTTCAAACACCAAAGAGGTGAAAAAAGGGACCCCCTGAGGAAGGTAGGAGATGGATTAAAATGCAGTGCTGATGAAAACCACGCAACTCTCGCCGGCGGCCAGGGCACGGAGGGCCTGCAGAGCTCTCGGCCCCGAGCTGAGCGTGTCCGGAGACGCCTGCGGCGGCTGTGCGAGCCTCTCCAGGCCGATGGTGACATCCATCCGCCGGCAGGCGGGGCGCACGGTCAGTCGGCCCTGGAAGTCGGGTCAGGCCGGCCCTGCCGGCACCAGGGCAGGCACACAGCGGGAGGGCGGGGGCCGTGGCGGGAAGAGGGGTCTTAGGCAACACCCGCAGGACGGGCACCTCCAGGGGCTTCGGGAGCAAAGGGAGGGGGAGCGGAGGCTACGCATCTACCCGACTCTGAGCTCACCTGCCGAAAATACCTGCTACTTGTTGGGTTTACATTTCTTCCTACAAGTGTCTTGTGAAACTCCTAGGTGAAATTCTCTATGTATAATTCACATACTACTCTCCGAACTTAAGAAATCTAGTTTTAGTTTTAAAGGCAGTCCATTGCTAAAACAAGCAAGAATATGTACGCTTCAACAAAGGATGATAGATTTTTATCTAAAAGATAAGACCCATTTACAATCTCTTCAAACTTAGAAAGAGGTTTGTATCAGTGGGTGAAAAAAAGCTGTTCAACTGGAAACTTCCCTGAAGACGCTTTGGTGGGACTGAGCTCAGTGCCAGAGGGGGAGAAAAAGGCCCAGCAAAAAAGGGGTTACATCCGGACCTGTGGGAGGTGCCCGCCCGCCAGCCGCGGGCCTATAAAGCCTGCCTGCGGCCGCCAGGGGCCAACGAACCGACAACCGACCGGGCTGCCTGCCCAAGGACAACGGGCTGGGCTCCGGAGCCTCCACGCTCCTCTCCAGCGTCCCGCGAAGGTCCCGATTCCACCCCCAAGTCCAGAGTCGCTGCCGCCCCCCAGCCGTGAGCGCATCCCGGAGGCTGGCGGAGCTGCCCTCCCAGGGACGGGGGACGGGTCTGCTCAGAGGACACACGCGGGTGGCCAGCGGCAGCCGCGCAGGTAAGCGCGACCCAGGCTCTGGGTCTGTGTTCGGGTCAGCGCCGGGACGGGCCGGGCAGACGGGGCTGGACGTCCCGGCTGGGTGCAGCACAGACTGGGCACCTTCAGTGAGGGTGGCTCAGCAGGAAGGGTCTTCCCTGACGCTGGCTGAAAACAACGCTAGCTGCGCTCCGTCCTGGTTTGTTCAACAAGCATCTTTCTCACTCCAAGAAGATCGCCAGGGCTCTGACGGCGGCGCGTCACTCACTCCCTCAATGAGGACGCCCGCCAACCCGAGATTAATTTAATATGTAAAACATACCTCGTAGATCTGACAAAAATGTGGTTCATTTTTCTAGATCTGGACCAGCAGTGGCAATCTGAAACAAAATGATACCTACCTGTTTTATACTCCCCTTTCTATTTGTAAATTCGTGGCCAACTTTCATGAGGAAAGTGTGTCAGCAGTAAGGTTCATGCTTATCTTTTCATCAGACCACCATGAAAACAGCAGCATTGCTCAAGGATCAAAGACCCATTTACCCGGGGAAGAAGTGACGGCCAACACCTAACGACCACAGGGGAGGGCAGGTGTGTCTCAAGGGCTCTGCTCGCCTTGGAGTTTCCTGAGAATCGGTC
The DNA here is from genome assembly GCF_009873245.2 of Balaenoptera musculus. NCBI lineage: Eukaryota > Metazoa > Chordata > Mammalia > Artiodactyla > Balaenopteridae > Balaenoptera > Balaenoptera musculus. Next base: position 87,864,074 of record NC_045799.1, on the reverse strand, counting down.
CAAAACTTTCCAAAATCCCTACGTTTAAAGAGCAAAACCAGTACTCTGAGCAGTTTTACAGAGAAATTTAAAAACAGAGGCTTTAAACATCACAGATGGAATCTGAGAACAATGGCATTTATGTGGTTCAAATTGGGATTACCTACCAAAGATGAAGAACACAACACAACTAGTAAAATCCAGTTTATCAACCCCAGTGAAGCAGAGGTTATTGAACCCTTTTAAAATAACTGACGCCAAGGTCCCGATTCATCTCTTTCCTCCTTTTTTTTAGAAACTCTGTTTTCAAGCAATAGGTCAGTAAGCACCTGCTGCTCTGGCAACTTTGAAAACGATCCCTGGCCACCTCCCAGGTGAGGCAGAAACTCTCCAAGGCGGTCACTAAGGCTCCTCCGCCCCGGCCCTGCTGACGGGGCTGCCCCACAAAGCCGGGGCCACCTTGCCCCTCCCCAGCCGCGATGCCCGAGACCGCAGACCCTGCCCAGGGTGCCCAGGTCAACGCCGCAGAGCCTCTGGGGAGCGCGCTGAGCAGAGCCCGTGTCAGGCCAAGCACGTGAGCGGCCACCGGGGCGAGACGGTCAGAAGCAGAGGTCTGGGAGGGTTGCTCTCCCCAGCCTCCAAGTCGCAGCGTTTCCAGGTTGCAAACAGCAGTAGAGAAATTCATTCGGTTTTACAATCATTTGGCAAAACAGTGAAAAAAATTCAAATCTTATTTCCTAAAACAATGACCACCTTTATTTCTCATGTTCTCTCATTCCATGCTCTGAAAACAGTTCCGTGTTCGGCACCCAAACTTAGGGTTAGCCAAAAATGCTAGATTTCTTTGATCTGTATTATTGTAAGAAAAAAGACTCTGCTCCACCTCTCACCAAGCGTGCTGGGCCCACTCCCTTCCAGAAAAGGCTGCTTTTCCCCTTCCCGTCTTAGTTCTCTTTCAGCAGCCGCCAAAATAAAACTATTTCGTCTCCTGACCACAACCCTCCTAAGGCTTCCACGCGAACATCCAGCCGTGCTCCCTCCCGAGCTGCGTCCGGCGGGCCTGAGCACGAGTCACCGTCGGCTCCACTCAGACCCAGTGGCCCTGGGAGCCCTCGGGAGAGAACACGGGGCGTGTTCTGCGCTTGACTCTCCTGCTCCAGCACAGGGCTGGCCGGCCCTCCAAGCGGAGGGGACACGTCCAGGCCCGCCCCGCGCGCTCGTGTGCTGCACCCGTCCCGCGTCATCCGCAAGCCCTGGAGCTGCCGAGCTTGAATCCTCTGCTCTTGCTTCCCCAGGTGCCCGGGAGTGAGGGGCTCGGGTGTGGCGGGGACACAGCCGCAGACCCAGAGGCCAGGCAGAAGCGCAGGCCAGAGCGCAGGCGCCGACCTCCACCTCCGGTTGCACAAGTGCCCCTGGGACCTGCTCCGCTTTTACAGATGCCTGGCTCACTTCCAAGGGCAGCACCTTTCCTTCTCAAGATGGATCTCCCATTAAAAACCGGTTTCTGGGAGCCCTGCGGCAAAGCCTGAGAGCCCGGCTGTCCCTCCGGGCGCCCGGCCCCGGCATGGAGACGCCGCCGGGCGCCTGCAACGGCTGCTCCACCGGCCTCGAGCTGCCCCGCACGCTGGCCAACGGCTCGGCCGCGCTCTCGGAGCAGCAGCAGTACGCCATCGGACTCTTCCTCTCCTGCCTCTACACCATCTTCCTCTTCCCCATCGGCTTCGTGGGCAACCTCCTGATCCTGCTGGTGAATATCCGCTTCCGGGAGAAGATGACCGTCCCCGACCTGTACTTCATCAACCTGGCGGCCGCGGACCTCATCCTGGTGGCGGACTCGCTGATCGAGGTGTTCAACCTGGACGAGCAGTACTACGACATCACCGCGCTCTGCACCTTCATGTCGCTCTTCCTGCAGGTCAACATGTACAGCAGCGTCTTCTTCCTCACCTGGATGAGCTTCGACCGCTACCTGGCCCTGGCCAAGGCCATGCGCTGCGGCCCGTTCCGCACCAAGCCCCGCGCGCGGCTGAGCTGCGGCCTCATCTGGATGGCCTCCGTGTCCGCCACCCTGGTGCCCTTCACCGCCGTGCACCTGCGGCACAGCGAGGACGTCTGCTTCTGCTTCGCCGACGTCAGGGAGGTGCAGTGGCTGGAGGTCACGCTGGGCTTCGTGGTCCCCTTCGCCATCATCGGCCTCTGCTACTCGCTCATCGTCAGGGTCCTGGTGACGGCGCACCGGCACCGTGGCCTTCGCCCGCGGAGGCAGAAGGCGCTGCGCATGATCCTGGCCGTGGTCCTGGTCTTCTTCGTGTGCTGGCTGCCCGAGAACGTCTTCATCAGCGTGCACCTGCTGCAGCGTGCGCCGCCCGGGGCCGGGCCCTGCCAGCGGTCCCCCCGCCACGCGCACCCGCTGGCCGGCCACGTGGTCAACCTGGCCGCCTTCTCCAACAGCTGCCTCAACCCCCTGGTCTACAGCTTCCTCGGGGAGACCTTCCGAGACAAGCTGCGGCTCTACCTGGAGCAGAAGACCGGCCTGTCTGCCCTGAACCGCTTCTGCCACACGGCCCTGAAGGCGGTGGTCCCGGACAGCGCCGAGCAGGCCGAGGTGAAGTTCAGCAGCGCCGTGTAGGGGGCGGGGCGGGGCGGGGCGGGGGGGCGGGAAGGGCCAGACGCCGTGCCCCGCGCCGCCCTAGGGCGCCCTCCCGCTGGTCACTCACACACAGAGCTGTCCATCCATCTGGGTCGTGAGCACGGGGCACGGACCCCGCACACGCTCGATCAGCGGCAGACGCTTCTGACACCCGCCAACGAGAGCGAGAAGGAGGGGGACACTGGAATGAAGTACCCTCGTTTCAAAGCAGACGTGCCAGAAATTTGCCATTTTAGAGGAACAGAACTCACGCAGCTGACGTGAACTGAAGGTGGTGGAACACCTTCCGCGCCTGCGTGTGTGTGTGTGTGCGCGGGTGTGCGCGCGCGTGGGTGTGTGTGCGTGTGCGTGCGTGTGAGCGCGTGCGTGTGGGTGTGCGTGCATGTGTGTGTGCGCGTGTGTGCGTGTGAGTGCGTGCGCGTGGGTGTGCGTGCGTGCATGTGTGCACATGCGCGTGGGTGTGCGTGCGCGTGGGTGTGCGTGCGTGCATGTGTGTGCACGTGTGTGCGTGCGTGTGTGTACCGGGCGCCACGGCTAAGCAGGAGGACGCCGGGCGCCCCGCACCGCCCGCCAGCCTGGGGAGGGACGCCTCGGGCGCCTCCTGAAGGGCAGGGTGAACGCAGCGGTAACAACGGTGACAACGCAGACCCCTCCCGTCAAAACGTAAAACAGAAAACCTAATGAGTCTGGGAATGTCCAGTCTTTGTCAATAAAGTACAGCCATGCCGATTCTTCCGAATTCTCTACCTGAGCAGTTCCCTGAGGGGCCGGGGGGTGGGGCACTCAGAGCCTCAGCAGCAGAACCACCCCTTCCTCACCAAGAAAGAGCTCCCCAGCGTCTGGAGGCGCCCTCGCCGCCCGGAGGACTCCGGGGGCTCCGGCCCAAGCCCCGGGACGGTGCCTGACACGGGTGCCACACGCTCTCTGTGCACCAGGATAATCTCTACTGCAAACACACCACACAGCCTCACTCTTCTAGGGGCTCTGCAGGGCTGGGCCCACCCGCCCCGCCCAGGGCCCCCTCCTCCCCAGAAGCACAACCAAGACGGGACGCGGCTGGCCTCGCCGGGAGGTCGGCGAACAATGTTTAAGTGACAGGAAGTGAGCCATTTTTAGTTTTAACAGTTCTCGATGAGTGCAAACCTCCGACAGAGAGTATCTGTCCCAAGGAAAGACCTGCGTTCAACAAGCGCCGTCCCCAGTGGCTCCAGCCCCACCGAAGCCTCGCCTTCCACACAGACGCGCACCTTACGAGGCGAGAGCTGTTATTAAGTTCCCTTAGCCCGCAAGTCCCCATCGCAGGAGCCCCAGCACTGAGGCCTCCATCACGTGCACACTTGCTCTCGTCCCCGCCGGGAGGGTGGTGATGGCCGGGACACGGACAGACAGTGTGTTAGTGAACGGGGCCTGTCCCTGACCCTCCAGCAAACCCAGGAGGTGCACGCGTGGCCCCAAGAGTCTGACTTGACCGCTGGAAACCTTAAGCAGTAACGACACAGCCGGGAACCAGGCCCCTCCCTGTGTGCTCGGCTTACCCTGGTCTCCAACAGGTAGGAGCAAACCACGCGGAAGCCACGCAAAGCCACCCGGGGTCACAGCCCCGTCCTTCCCCAGAGGTGCCTGACATCAGGATATCTGGGTGGGAACTGCGTCCGACCGAGGCCCCGAAGTGTTGATCAGGGACGGGGCAGCCCTCACTCCGTGGGCTGGCTGGGTGTTCACAGAACCGCCCCCCGCCGCTGGCTACTCAGAGGCAGCTTCCATCCCGCGGTCCCTGGTTCACCTGAGACCACAGAGCAAACCTGTCCTCCTCACACCTGACACACACCCCAGCAAGCACTGAGGCCTCGAGAGCTCTGTGGGCAGAGACACAAGTCAAACAGGCCCCCGCACAGCACCTGCCGCTCAGCTCTGGAAGCCCATTTCCTGATCTGCAAAACCAGCGGCACAACGGCCCCGAGGGCCCATTGCGGGGAAGACAGGCTGCGGGATCGCTGCAAGGCAGGTACAAGGCAGAGGCCCTGACTTAACCAAAAGGGGTTCTTACTGAACCGGAGCCCCTTCTCACCCGAGACCCCAGAGCCCTGGCTCCGGGGGCAGAGCCACGACCAGCGCCCCCAGCGGGCTCCGAGCACGCACAGCCGCCCGCCGGCTCACACACGTCCTTCTCGGAGCGTTTATCTGAGAGCGGAGGCTGGTTTCATGGTTTTCGCTGGAGCAGCACAAGATACAGTCAAGGCGTGCGATGGCTTTGCTGCTTCCTGGTAACCCCGCTCTGCCGGGCAGTAACGCGCTCCGAACCCGCCAAGAGCACGGAAGTGGAGAGCAGCCAGCACGGAAGCACAGCGTCAGCACCGGACGCGACTTCCGAGCGTCCTCTGTGCTTAACAGCTCACTCCCCCGAGCCGGGAGGCCCGAGCCTGGAGGGCCCTGGCGGAGGGCTGTGCACCCACCCCGTCGGAGGGAAGGCTGGGCCCTAACCTCCCTCTTGGCCGGGGTGTGGGGGCACCTCTGAGATGACCCTAAACCACCATGACCGAGCACATTAGCGAGGGCGCTGCCCTGACGGACGCGGAGACGGGAGGGGGAAGGGCAGGCGGCGAGCACCCGTGGGAGTGGGCGGGAACTGGAGTTCGGGCTTCAGCCCCAGTGTCTGTGGCAGGAACGTGCACGGGGGCGTGTGGTGTGCGTGTGCCTGCTGGGCGTGAGCACCTCGGACACGGACGGGGTGTGTGTGGACACGCTGCCACGGGCGCCTGTACCTTCCCCAGCCCACCCTGCCCAGGCCTGGGCCTCCAGCACCCCTACCCTCACAGGAGGCAGGCGCCTCGGGGTCCTGCACGGGGTGTCCCGCCAGGAGGCGACAAGCATCAGGACGATGACAGGGTCACATCACCAGGACACAGGGACCCAGCTCAAGGGTTCCCACTGGACGACCTGGGCAGTTTGAGCATCGAGATCATTAGACGGGTAAGTAACCATCAACTACTGAAAAACGAGAATCCTCGAGTCCATCCGATAACAAACATAAATATCACCTAAATAAACTGAGCAATGAAGTAAATACAAGAACCCACAGGAATGAAGGAAGGACTGAAGGGAGGAGTGAGTGACTATATGGGAAGGACCCTGCTCACAGCAGAGGCCGGCTGACTGGTCCGGCGGAGGGTGCTGGGGGCTCGTCACCCACGACTGTCGCGCAGCCTGGGACAGGCGAGACCCCTGACGCGGCTAAAGCAGGGGCACTTGGTGGACCAGGAGCCGGACGCCCGACCGCTTTACCGCGGGGAACAGTGACCAACAGCACAGAGACTGGACGGCCCTCGACTCGGGGCTTCCGAGGAGCCCACCCGACGGGAGTCCAGACACGGACCCCAGGGCAGGCAGGGCATCCCCACGTCCGAGTCCGGGATCACAGCCAGAACCTAATGGGGGGGGAAGCAGCACCAGGTCCGAAACAGGGATAGGAGGCGGCCTCCACCCACAATGCCACGTCGCGAGAGGCAGGGGGCGGAGGGCTGCTCCCGGTTGAGGGGCGGTCGGGACACGCGCAGCTAAACCAGAACGTGGTCCTGCGCAGGACGGCCCCAGGAAGAAAAGACGCTACAAGCGGGGGCTCCGCTGGTGGAAGTGCACCCCCCGGAGACTAAGGTAGCACATGGACGCTCGACTCCCCGAGACCGAGGGCCGCGCTGCCACTGCGGGGACGTGAGGTGATGCCCTCACGCTGAGGGGACACACAGAGGGAGCACGAGCTCTTTAGGCGGCAAAGCAATTGGGACAAGTGTGTGCAGTGCCAATTCCATGCCGGGGTACACACTCAAAGGGGTCGGAACAGATGCTCCAACAAGTACTTGTGCGCGAGTGTCCACGGCAGCTCCCGTCACAGTAGCTGGCGGTGGAAACAACCCAGGTGTTCACCGACAGGTGAATACAACTCGGTCCGTCCACACGGCCCCGTGGCCCCGGGAGGGCATGAAGCACTGACACCTGCTGCGACACGGGGGAGCCCGAACACACGGTGCTCCGTGAGAACCAGGCAGGAAAGGGCCGCGCTGGGTGAGTCCGCTGGCGTGCAACGCCAGAGCTGGCAGGTCCGCAGACAGGAAGCAGGCAGTGGGTGCCCGGCGCCGGGGGACGGGTGGGGAGGGGCTGCAAACGGGGACAGGGTGAGGCACGCGTCTCCCGATAGCGACCCATGACGGCCATACCGCCCTGTGAGCCGCTGAGAACCACTGTGGCTCCCGAGAGGAAAGGGTGCAGGGACAGTAGGTAAGCTGCATCTCAGTGAAGCGGCCCTGGAAAGAGCCGGGCGCAGCTCTGGGTCCTCTCCCACGGCTGCCTGCCCCGTGGACGTGCAGCCCTGCAACACGACTCGATGCCACCGTCCGTTTCTGCCCACAAAGGGGAGACAGGCTGCACCGCCTGAAAACGTTAAGGTTTAAGCCGTCCGGAATCCGAGAAGCTTCCGCTAACGTGTACTGCAAGTGTTCTCAATAAAGTTCTCTCTTCTTCCTTACTGCCTAGTAATTCAAGTTTTCTTTTCTTTTCCACAGTGGGAAACTAATCATCGGGGGTGTCTTTTAATGTTTTTAAATCAAAAATAAAGGGAAAAAGACTTCAGTAAAAACTATAGCTGAATTTACTAGGTCATGCTCCGGCGCTTCATAAAGCCACGGAGGCCGGTTTTGTCCCTGTGACGACTCTCTATGGGGCGCCCAGGGACCTGTGGGCTGGCAGTACAGCCAGCACCCGGGCGGGGCCGGGGGGGCATCCCTCACCCACCGCCTCCCCAGGCACCCCCAGCTCTCTGCGGCACGAAGGAAGGGCGCGAGGGCAGAGGGGCGCGGACCGACCGCCATCTCGCCGGGGCGCTGGCACCGGGGCAGCCTGCTCAGAGCCCCGGGAAATAGGCACGTCCCAGCTACTCCTGTGCCACTTCCCCACCAGCGACTTCCTGTCTGTGATAGAGTGCCTCCTGAGCCAGGGCGCAGCGGCCGCACAGAAGTGCCTCCTCTCCGGCCAGGTGAGGCGTCTGTCTGAACGTCTCCTGCATCAGTGGTGATCACGGAGACCTGCATGCCGAGCGCCCTTCTGGGGCGTCACCGAGGCCTGTCTGAAGAGGATGTTGGCACTTAGCCTCGCAGCTGGGGGGACTCCAGGGACAGCGGGGGGGGGGGGAGGAGGGAAGAGTCACCTGTGCCAACCCCGCTCCCCACTGAGTGCCCACCAGCCTTCTGGCCAAAGGCGTCTGAGCCTCTGCGCCCACCCTGCCCGCTGGCACGTCCTGCAGGCCCTCAGGGAACGGCTGTGGGCCCGCAAGACAGGGGTCCCGAGGAAGTGGGGGCACCGGCCATCAGAGCAGGACCTGCCCAGGCTCCTCAACACCAGGCGCTGAGGCCGACACAGCACCACGAGGCCTGGAGAGCCCAGAAAAGACTCCTGCGTCCCAGGACGATCCACGCGCCCCACGGGCACCTGCTGGAGCCTTTGCCTTCAACGCCCAGTTCAGTGTCGTCAGAAAAGGTCAGCTGCTCTGAGTTCATCTGATTTGTGCCATTGTCCAGTGGGTGGGCATCTCATCTGGGAACAAGGGTTTTAAAGGCCAAAGGAACAGAGAACAAAAGTGGACGAAAACCTGACTGTAATTCTAAGCCTTTGTAAGTGGGTGGAATCGATCTAAAACTTCTCACAAGAAATCAGCCGTAGGGAGTCCTGGAGGGTCCAGTCATTAGAAAGGGCGCCGTCCCCGTCTGTCCAGGGGGCTGGTCCCGAGGACAGTGGACATCGGACACGAGGTCTCTGAAGAGGGAGCGGACCCTTCACACAGAGTCCCTGCTCCCCCACTCCTCCCTCTGCCTGGACCCCACTGCTGCACTCACCCATCTCCTGCCGCCCGAGCTCCAGGAGACGGTGGGCCATACCCTGGTCTGGACAGGGCCCCACACGACGCGGGTCTCCTGCACGGGCTGCGCCCCTACATGGAGGGAGCCTCGGTCCCATGCCGGGTGGCCCCCCGCCGGACACATGTGGGTCCCCCGCCCCAGGAGACTCGGGCTCTTCCAGGGAGGCCACAACAAACTCCCACAGCCAACCAGACAGGAGGTGGGCCCCACCCCCTGCTCAGAACATTCAGTCTTCAGCAGACAGGACAGTTTTCTTTGCCGACTCAACAATGTAAACCGCCCAGAAATGAAGAAAATCACAGCAGCCACGGTTCCAGGTCGCTAGTTTCACCCTTCGCAGAGTCAACAGCAGCGGTTCTTGTCCCTGAAGCCACAGCGCAGAACTCTGCCCTGGGCAGCTGCCGTACCTTCCCTGGGCGTGAAGAGTGGCTTGCAGGGCACGTCCCGCTGAGAAAGTCCAGTGAGGTCCCCCAGAAGTCCCATCACCCCACCCTGACAACAGTGGTAACCTATACACTGGGCAACATGTGTAAAAGTCAGCCCCTTAAAGACATGGAAAATTGGAAAGGCCGGGGTCTCCCAGACCAATTTCTGGAAGAGAGCTTTAAACAGGGGATGTGAGTGATGGAGTTGAAGCCACCACAGGCCTAGCTGGGAAACGCCCATTAACAGTTTTTTGAAAGCAGCGGCTGCTGTGGGTGGGGGTGGGGGAGGGGGCATTGGATGAATGCGTCCAACGCGTCCAAGGAGGCGACACAGAGAGCAGGGAGAGGCCGCCGCGGCGAGTAGGGCGGGGGGCTTGGACCAGGAGGGGCGCACTTGGCGTGGTGAGAGCGGTGGGACTCTGGGTACATCCTGAAGTCAACAGGACGCACCAAGACTCCCGGATGGAAGAGACGTGGGACGTGAGAGCCAGAAGGACAGACACCATGTGGTGCTACTCACAAGGTCCTGGGAGAGTCAGGGTCGCAGAGACAGAAAGTAGGGGGTGGGGGCCAGGGCTGGGGGAGGGGAGGGGCGTCCGTGTTTCATGGGGGCAGAGCCTCAGTTCGGGACGACGAGAAAGTTCTGGAGACGGACGGTGGGGATGGCGGCACAACAGTGAGAGCGTACTTAATGCCCCTGAACTGGACACTGAAAAACGGCTAAAGTGGTTGATTTTATTATGTTATGCATATGTTACCAGAATAAAATTAACAAGAATAAAGAGAAGGAATTTTGCCTGAGCAATGATGTTGCCGTTGTTTCTCTGCGGAAGGTGGTGGATGGAACGCTCGCGGAGATGGAGACCTGGATTTCGGGCAGCTAAGTCTGAGGTCACGGTGAGGCACCCGGGCGTCTGCCGAGGGGCGAGGCTACAGGTGTGGCGCACGCGGAAAGTCTGCGGGAGCCACACACGTCGGGCGTGTGGCAGCGGCACCGAGAGCCAAGATGCCAAGGCGAGCGCGGGGCGGCGCGGGGGGAGAAGAGGGCTCCTCACGTGGATGGAGCAGGCGCCATGGAGCGCGCACCCCTCGGGGAGGGGCGGGGGCAGCCTGTGGCCGACAGTGGGCGAGGCCCTTGGTCCACGGCTGGCGAGGAGTTGATGGGGAGCGAGGGTGGGGTGTGGAAGCAGATGGTCCCCGTCGAGCCCTCAGGTGAGGCTGCAGCCCAAGGGCTGAACCAGACGGCGCAGCGAGGCCCCACCCAGACCCCCACGCCCGGCTCTTTGAAGCCCCAGAATTTTGCAGTAATTTGTTACACAGCAAGAGGTGACTAACATATAGGGCTTGTCCAGCAGAAACGAAGACCTGCAAATCCCAAGACCTTGCAATTCCACCCCAGGCCTACACCCCAGAGAAGCCGTGTCCACGTATGAGGGCGTCACCCGTAACTGCCAACAACTCAGAGGACCTAATGGATGAACTATGTTCCTGCGCCAATAAAAAGTAACAATCTAGAGCTGTAACAACAGCATGGAGAACGCTTACAATAAACGTTAGTCAGAAAAGCAAAATACAGGGGCTTCCCTGGGGGCGCAGTGGTTAGGAATCCTCCTGCCAACGCAGGGGACACGGGTTCGATCCCTGGTCCGGGAAGATCCCACATGCCGTGGAGCAACTAAGCCCATGTGCCACAACTACTGAGCCTGCGCTCTAGAGCCCGCGAGCCACAACTACTGAGCCTGCGTGCCAGAACTACTGAGCCCACACGCCTAGAGCCCATGCTCCGCAACAAGAGAAGCCACCGCAATGAGAAGCCTGCGCACTTCAACGAAGACCCAACGCAGCCTAAATAAATGAATAAATTTATTAAAAAAAAAGCAAAATACAGGAAAGCGGGGATGGTGGTGGGATGAACTGGGAGGTTGGGATGGACACGTATACACTAATATGTATAAAACAGACAACTAATAAGAACCTGCAGTATAAACAAACAATGATAAAATAAATTTTTTTTAAAAAGCAGCAAAATACAAAAGTAGAATGCAATTCCAACCATGTAAAGTTCAACTACAAGCAAAACCAAACTATTATTTAGGGATGCATCACACAAAATATTGATACAATCTAAAGAAAAGCAGGGGGATGAAAGAGGCTCTGAGTTTTGTTTCTCGACCCAGGTGTGGTTTCCTTTAAGCTGTATATACCTCCTATTTGCTTACTTTAAAATAAACTGGAAGGAAAGAAATCCACCATACAAAGTATGCCTGTCTGCGGCCATAAATGAAATTCTTCCACTTAAATCACAGCTGCTCAGTTTAAAACTCCAGGCTCAAATCAGAATTTAATACCGAAAGTCACTACCATTTCCCAGGTAAAGTGGTCACCTTCACTAACCCACACTCCCTGCAACTGTTTCTGAAAGTCAGGTCAAGTAAAGGCTGGAAATTAGATACGACGCTGGTAACACCAGACCCAGAATTAGAAACTTCAATGAGAAAAGGACAGCGATTCTTTTTTGCCTCAAAATACAGCCTGAAGGAAAGAATTTCCCCTCAGTGGGTAAGCCTGAGAAGAAAGAGCTGCACGTGAACAGAGGAGCGCCAGGGCGGGAAGATGCATTGGGGTGCAGGGGGGGGCAGCCCGCCACGCTGACTTAACCCAAGCCCCACCCAACTCCCGGGGGCCCCCCAGGGCTCCAGCCAGGGGAGAACGCCGGGCAGCAAGACACACAGAAAGTGGCACGTGGATGAGTGTCTTTCTTACAAACTACAGGGAAACAGTTTACACGCACGGGAATCTTGGAACCTCCCCGCCAGTTACAAATTCCCACTCCCTCTTCAGACACACGGGGCACCTGGGCGACCCGAGAGAAGAGGACGAGCGTGCCAGCAGCCCGGCTGCTCAGAAAACCCGCCTCCACCCCGGGGACCCCGATGGTTGGCAGGGCCCTGGCACTGGCTACGCAACCCAGGCTCCAGGGCCAGGAGCCCTGCTCGGCCAGATGGGGTGGAACGCACGCCCATGCCCGGGGAACACACTCTGCCAGGGCCGGAGCCCAGCCCACACTCACCAGCGTGCCTGCACACACATGTGCACACACAGACACGGACACACACACATGCCCTCATGACAAAGACCCGCAAGCACGCACTCACGCAGACGTGCACACGCGCACACACTCCCCGCGCGCTGTCCGCATCTTGGCTGACGGGGTCCCTGAGCCTGCCCTGGGGGACCCTCCGCGCCACCAGGAGGCACATTTCGAAACCCTGCTCTGGTCCCCCGGGCGTGGTGCTCCGTTAACCTCTCCCGAACAGAGCCCATTGCAGAGGGCCCCGTGCCGACCGCACAGCAGACGCTCAGGGCGAGGCCAGCGGCCGGCCTGGCCGGAGGGCTCGGGGTGCAGCTTTCTTTCAGGTGAAAGAAAAGCAAGAGAAGCTCGTGTGGAAAAGCACCGCCTGCCCCACACGGACCAACAGGACTCACCGCGCTTACCTAAGCAGGAGGAGACCCCAGCCTCCAGGGTCGTCAACAGGCACCAGGGTGACACGGCAGCAGATGAGGCGTGGTCACCTGGAGGCTCCGTGCCCCAAAGGCCATTGTCACACAAGTCACCCTTCATTTGTCCGTTGGTTTCCAGCGTTCAGCTGTATCGTCAGGCATTTACTGATGAGACTCTTGACCAAGTCTGACTTCCTGGTATGAAGTCCAGGACGCACACTTTCATTCATTACTTACGTTAAAAAACAAACTGCCCTCCCCTGCCCTCCCTCGCGTGAGCTCCTGTCACCGACACAGGCTGTGACTCCTCTGCAGCACAGAGCGGGGGAGGGGGCCAGGGGCTCCTGGGGGGTCTGACCCTGCAGCCAGAACTCAGTGTAAACAGAGGACTAATTCATAAAACTGCTAAATCCCAACAAATGTAGAAATTTGCTCGAATCAGTTTCTATGCCCCCTACACAAACACTAATTCCACCCTCCAGAAAGGACATACGTTAACACACGTCTCCTGTCCTCATCACCACAGAGCACACACAGCTGCCGCATACAAGCGTGTCCTCGAGGCACCGTGTCAGCTCTTTAGCACGTTACCTCGCGGCAGCCTAGGCGACCCCTGTGACCAGGCCGTACTGTCTCCACTTGACGGTGTCAGAGAGAAGCGTGGTGCCCAAGGTCACGACCACCCGGCGCCCTGCGTAAGCCTCTGTCCACCTGAGCCAAGCGGTACCAAGTCCTACCCCACAGCCCTGCTCTGAACTTGGAAGTGGGGCGGCGAGCCCTGGCCGGCGACCAAGGCGGGCACTTTCCCCGGCACCCCCCATCTTTCCAGTAACGGGTGCCTGTTCTGACTGGGCTCCTGGCTGCCCCGCTGCAGGTCACGGGTCCAGGCTGCCCGCAGCTTCCTGGTCGGCTCCTGAAGATGAGGCCACTGACCCTCGCTGTCTGCCCCCGCCCGGCACTAACGGCACACGTGGGGTGGGCTCCCACTGACCGTACACCGGGGCAGCAGCCCAGGGGCGGCAGGACGGCGAGGCCAGAGGAGCCGGGTCCCTGGACGACCCCAGGAATCAGCCGCCCCAGCCCGGGCCGCTTGCCTCCGCACTGTGAAATTCCCATCCTATGTAAGGCACTGGATTTTGGGGTCTCCGCGTCACGGCAGTTGGCCTGTGCCCTGACACGTGTCTGTCCGTAAGCCTCCGTCTGTGTCCAGTTTTTGGCCCTTCCTGCATGCTGAGCCCTGTGCTGGCACCCGCCCCATTCCTGGTCATGGTACCACACTATACACACCCCAGACCCAGGTCCCTCAGTCACACACTTCAGCCCCTGCCCCGTGCCACGTGGGGCCTGGTTCCAGCCGTCCCGCACCTCCAGGCCAGGCAGGCTGCTGCGTGGAGGCGCCTGGCTTTGGTGGCCACCGTGCTAAGCCCTCAAGAACGGGCAGGGCTCTGTCAGGCCAGCAGAGGCTCAGGATGTAAAGACAGCATCGTCAGACCACACCTGGCGTCGGTGGTGAGCAAGGACCTCAACCGCCACTTTCCTTTGCCTTTTAAGACATCCCCTCCGAGCACACACTCAGAGCTGATCCACACCTAGAGGCCGGGGCCTCCGGTACATGCAGGTGTGTCCTGACACCCACACCTCCACAGCCGCGCTCAGGTGTGCATCTGGGCAAACGTCCGTCAGTGTATGTTCCCGGGGTCGGCCCAGCTTAGACCAGCCGTCCTCGGCCAGCAGAAGCCCCCCAGGGGCCGTACGTTTACACCAGACGCCACTTCTGCCCCTCACAGCGGGAGACATGAGCGCTGTGCCTGGGAAAACCATCTTCAAAGCAGCAACTGTTTTCCCAGCTGTGGACACTCCATCCTGGGAAAGCTTTTCATTCCACTGCAAAAATACTTTTGAGAAGACTGAACAAATACTCGGCTTCATCTGTCCATTCTGGTATTTTAGACCCAAAACTGGAGAACTTTCTTGAGTACGTGGTCTGATGAACCAGTGACTAACATTCCTTATAATCATGAGTGAACCTTCTAACGAAATAAGCTTCCTGAACTAAATGTGGTGTCAGCTCACTTAACCGAGAACGATAAACCAAGTGGTTTCCTGTGAAACCAAGTGGTGTCCTCGTTCTGGCTGGTTCGGATCTCCCACTGGTGCCCACACGCACCCTGGAGTCCGGGAGGTCCCGCAACGTCCCCGCGGGCCACCACCCGGCGTCTAAGATCATGGGAATGAAAGCCCCTCATCCCAGTGAGGCCTTTGTGCTGCGTGCCCTGCGCCGCTGTGCCTACTTCCTGAATAAACAGCGTCAAAATCATGAAGGAAAGTTGAAAAAGGGAAGCTCCCCGCTCCTGCCCCCCAGTTCCGTCCTGAAAGCCCCACTCTTTCCCGCTCTGGTCCCTCTGTGAAGGCGTATCTGGCACAGGGGCCTCTTCGTGCAGGCTCGGTTTATAGTGTCATTTCCAACATCATCCTTAATTTAATTTTAAAAAACAAAGTCGTCCCCCACCTTATACAAGCAGAACACACCCACTGTGGAAAACACAGAGAACGTGGAGGAGCGCAGAGCGGTGTCGGCACGTTGACTGAGCCTGGGCCCTCCTCCCTGCCTGGCTTTCAGGTCTCCCCACCTCTCTTTAGCCCAGACGGTCTGTGACGTGAGTAACGACTAAACTCTCACTGGTTTGTAGTCCTTTGGCCATTTTGGGGTCGGAACCACACTCTGACCTGGGGTCAGGCAGCCCCATCCTTCTGCCGCATCCCTGGAAGCCCGGGGTTGCCCCTCCTCATCCCCGAGGGAGGCCGGGGCCGGGACCACCCCCTTCTGTGCGAGGAGGGCCCTCACGCGGCGATGGCAGGGCTGCCCGGAGCCTGGTCTCCTGGGGGGTCTGCTGGGGGGGTCTGCTGTGTCCTGGCATTGGGAGGGGGCGCTCCTGGGAGCCCCCCACCTTCCTACACTGACCGGGGAACCAAAGGGCTGGCACAGGCACCAACCTGGCGGCCGGCAGCAGGGCCCTGCAGCCTGGGAGCGGCCAAGGGGCTGTCTGTCTAGGGCAAAAGCCATAAAAATAACTTGGCTGGAAAAATATCTGAACCATTAGGACAGAGCCCTCAGCACAAGGGTTTTCTCAAATCTATACAGAAAAGGTGAACTTTGTAACAGAACCGGTAAAAACACACAGGCAGCTCACAAGAGAAAAACAAGTGACGGTTCACGGTAGCAATCAAAGAAACTGAAATCACAACAACCATGAGTGACCTTTTTCTCTCTGTCACACCAGGAAACATGGAAGACGTTATGACACCCAGGTCTGGTGCGGGCGCCCTCACACACGGAAAAGACACTGTGTCCGCTGTAGGACTCCGAGGACACACCCCAAAGTATAAACCGCAGCGTTCTCTCGGGGTGGCAGGATTCATCTGTCTGGTTTCTTCTGTATGTTTCTATTTCTTTTTTTTTTTTTTTTTCCATTTGGCCATGTATATATAACTCAGGAAAAATAATAAACATTCCTTTTTTAAAAGTACGTTTTGCTGAGCTATTTTCTGCTGACCACGAGGAAGCAAAGCTCACAAACACGGCCCTGGCTGACCAGGCGGCAATTAAAGCATTAGAAACCGACGTGTGGACAGCTGGACTTGGGGGCGGGGAGGGGACAAGGGCGACGGGTCTCCACGGCAGCGGGACGCTGAGCAGTTTCCAACTCTTCCCTAACGGTTCAGAGTCAACAAACGAGCCGAGAAAACCCATTTTAGAGACAGAGGTACACAAGCTCGCGGCCAGCCTACTAACAGACCACGGGCCCTAGGGCCGCAGCCCCGAGGAGCTCCTGGAAAAGGGGACAAGGACGTCACACAGCAGGGATGACAAGGGCCACATCGAACACGGACGCAGCAGCACGGTGCCGCCAGCAGGCCGGGAAGGCTGTCCCGTACGGCCCACCCAGCAGCATCCAGAATTGGTAAGGCCGACAGCACACATATCACCAAACTCTGGAAAAACGAGAGTTTAATTCTGCCCCTGCCAGTTCCCAGGACAACTCCAGCCGTCCTCATCAACGCGAGCGCCGCGATCAGAAAGACTGAAACATTAAAGCAGCGAGACGCCGAACACTAGTGGAGATGCAGAGAGGCCGGATCCCTCGCACGACGGGGGCATGTAAGGGGGCGGCCGCCCCGAAGGTGGGTAGCTGCCGAGCACCGACACGAGCACGGACCGCACGACCAGCCGTTATGCTCCCGGGCGGTTTCCCCGGAGAGAGGAACACACGTTCATGGACGTTCACAGCACTTTGGTGGTAAAGCCAAGACTGGAAACCACCCGAGTGTCCTTCACTGCATAGCGAAGGGCTGCAGAGCAGTGGCCCAGAAGCCAGTGGTGACAGCAGCTCTGTGTCATGACACCTGCGGTAAAACTGCAGAAACGCACGCGCGCCGGCAAAACTAATGGCATGTGAGAGAGCTCTGCGGGCGGCATCGATGTCCCTCCTGGCTGCAACACCACAGTCCGTTACCGATGGGGCAAACCGGGCACAGGGCACACGGGCCTCCCTTTAGTTTCTGCAACTTCCTACGCAACCTACAGTTATTTCAAAAATAAATTCTCTTTAACAAAAGCGAGAGTCCCAGGCCCTCAACACGAACGCTGAGCCCCTCGGCCACCCATCCAGGACCCTCCAGGCAGGCCTGGGGCCCAGCCCGGCGTTCAGAACGCGGCTCCTGTCACAGCGAGAAGAGTCCGCACCAACACCGCCCGACGCCGCGATGGAGCGCCACGCTCCAGGGCACGCGCGGTGGAGCAAGACCTGGAAGGACCGCAGCAGCCCCTGCCCACCAGGCGGTCTCACCTGAGCGCTCCCCATGCCGCGGTCCTCCTGTCATCAGTCCCGTGTGGGGCGGTGCCCACGGCAACCTTCAAACGGCGGCCAAGAGCCCAGAGGCCCCCGACCTTCCCGGGGAGGCGGCAGGTCGGTGAAGCCACGGGCCCAGGGAAGGGCTTCCTGCCGTCGGAGACCAGGAGAGCCTGGAATTCGGGGCAGAAAGATCTAGTGCCTGAGCGACCTCGGCCGGGGAGGGGCTGCCCTGCAGCCGGGGAGCAGCTCAGACTCGGGGTGCCCGGGAGGGGGTGTCCTCCCGGCTGTGGGGGGTACTCCGGCCAGGCCAGGGCCCCTCCACCGCCAATCTGGGGGCGTCAACGTCGTCCCCACGCCTGGCACTGCCAGCCTGTCCCTGGGGGCTCCTGCCCCGGAGGCAGCGCTTGGCTGCGACAGAGACCCCGGGCCACCGAGCCCCAGATGCCCCCCAGGAGGGGCTCTCCAGATCCTGAGTTGACTTAGACTAACTCTGCCGAGGGGTGAGAGGGGACGGCGACCAAAACCATCGACCGAAGTACAGAACCAACCATTTCTGGAAAGCAAAGAGCTGGCCGGAGGGGAGGCTCCTGGCGCCTAGGAACCACGGGCCGCGGCGCTGCTCGCGCCTGAGCCATTCGCAGGGCCGGGAGTTTGCTCGTGGGCTCAGGTGGCCTCCAGCAGCGGCGGCGAGGGGCCGAAGCGCAGCTCAGGGCCCCCGGGTGGAGGGTCAGAGGGCGGGACTGATCCGGGAGGGCCCCTGGAGCCACCTCATGCCTCCCGACCGGCTGCAAGCACCCAGCCCCCAGAGACGCCTTCTGACCAAGGGATCGGGGCTCCTGTGTCGTCCCTGTGTCACTGTGCGCACGTGTAAGACGTGTGTCTCACACTGGGCTGCGGTCAACGTTTCAGAGTGAATGATCTGGCCGAATCACATTAAAGTCTCTGGTTTCTTGAGGAATGCTCACCTTTTGAGACAAAAAAGATTCAAAAAGATGTGTCTGAGTTTATAAGCCGTAACTGGTTCTTTGGGGAGAGGCTTTTATTGAGGGGAGGGGTTGTGTGTTTTCCATCGCGTTTGTAGTCTGAATCTTACCCCGTGTTCTCCAGGCGTGTGTGGGGACAGAAAAGCCTGCACCATCCTCGCGGACACTAAGGGCTACCGGTGGCCAGGCTCAGCTCCCAAAGCCACCCACACGCTGTCTGCTACTTAGTGCAAATCAGAGGAAATCGGTGAAAAACATCAACTACTTCCAAGGTCAGAAGCCACTCACCATCAGATTTTCTATGTTGCATGAGATTTTTCCACCCAAACAGGAACCGATGTGGTTGTGAAGCTGACACTAAGCGACGTGGTAAGTTAACCACAGCTCCATCTAAAAACGAGTAGAATTTGACATACCTGCTACTTTTTGGCTACAAGTATAGGCTGAAAAAGCCAGTGCAAATGACTATAACTAGGAGGACACCTTGAAGCTCCCTAACCTCTACCCCACGCCCCACCTCGCCTTATTCACCTGCCTTTAGAAAACTCTCAGCAGGTTATCAGAATTCGTTGAAAAAAAGATGTAATAATTAACACTCCCATAACCTATTACATGTTAAAACATATAAATTAACGCAACATTAAATAAAATCTGTTTTTAGCAGCACAAAATCCCGATTTTTAATATGAATTTGCTGAACACGTGTCCCAATTTGATCTCAGGGAGCTGCTGCTAAGTTTTATCGGTTATAGAAAAGTTAGGTTAAGGGTCAACATGGAGAAGGTGAGAAAACAGGGAGAAGAAGAAAAATCAGAAGGTTGGCCAGGCCAAGAAGATCAATTTCAGAAAGGAACTCGGGCAGAGAGAATGTGCCCGGAAGGCAGAGGAGCACAGCACGTGGCTGAGTCAGGACTGATGGGGAGAAGCGGGAGGGCTACCGAGAACCCCAGGACATCTTCCACCCTGGACCACAACAGGCCTGCAGTCCTGCACAGACCCACCTTCACCACAACGGTGCATTTTAATGGTATGTTACACAGAAAACAGACAAACGAAGTCTCCACCAGGTGGGCTACAGGGACACTGTCCAGGTCACGTACTCACTGAGAAACAGGTTAGATCTCTCCAGAGAAAACTGTAAAACTTTCCTGAATGACATTAAAAAACCACCTCAATAAACCATGAAAGATTTCTCAGGAAATCTGAAAGTGGATTGCAAAATTCAAACCAAAAAGAAAACATGACAAAGGCCCAGAACCCTGTCCCAAAAAACAATAAGTACTTAGTGTACTAGATATTAAAACATATTTTTAAGAACTAAAGTATTAAACAGTGTGGCAAGGAGCAAGTTAAATTATGGTACAACAAGACAACAGAATATTATACAACTTTTTTAAAGGATAGGCTATTCCAACAAGAATTCTAAGACAATTCAATAAGAAGAGTATTTTCAACAAATGGTGTTGGGACAACCAGACACCCACATGCAAAAGAATGAAGCTGGACCCTTACTTCACACCATACACAAAAGTTAACTCAAAATGGATCAAAGACTAAAATGTAAGAGCTAAAACTATAAAACACAGAAGAAGATACATCTTCTCCTATAAATCTCCATGACCCTGGATTTGGCAATGGTTTCTTAGATATGTATGACACCAAAAGCATGGGCAACAAAAGAAAAAACAGATTAATTAGACTCTTCGAAATTTAAAATGTCTGTGTTTCAAAGGACAACATCAAGAAAGTAAAAAGATGGGAATTCCCTCGGTGGTCCAATGGTTAGGACTTGGCGATTTCACTGCCCGGGGCCTGGGTTTGATCCCTGGTCGGGGAACTAAGATCCCACAAGATGTGCAGCCAAAACAAACAAACAAACAAAAAACAACAACAAAAAAAAAAACAGAGAAAGTAAAAAGGCAATGGACAGAAGAAAATGTCTGCAACCCACATATCTGATAAAAGAATTGTACCTAGAAATCATAAAGAACTCTTACAACTCAATAAATGAGACAATTTTTAAAATGGAGAAATGTCTATTCAAACCCTTTGCCCCAAGAAAATATACAAATGGCCAATCAGCACATGAAAAGATGCCCAACATTATTGACCACTGAGGAAATGCAAGTCAAAACCACAAGAAGACACCACTTCACACCCAGCAGGATGGTGAGAATCAGACAGAGAACAGTGCTGGCGAGGACATGGAGAAAGTGGAATTCTTACACGAGGCTGGTAGTGGAACGAGATGTACAACAGGGCAGATGCTGCAGAAAAGTCTGGTGGTTAGGAGCTAAGTACAGAACTACCATATGGTCCAGCAATTTCACTCCTGGGTCTATAGCCCAGGAATTGAAAACAGGTATGTAAACAACAATGGGCACACGAATGTCCCCAGAAGCACCGTTCACAGCAGCCACAGGTGGACACAGCCTGACCAGTAACTAAACAGAATGCAGCGTATTCACATAAAGGAACGTTATCCAGCCACGAAAATTCAGGAGTGAAGCACTGACACACACGACCACATGGATGAACCTCGAAAACCTGATGCTAAGTGAGGGAACTCAGACACGATGTGTGACACAGGTCACATACTGTATGCTCCCTGTACAGGAAATCCCCAGAAGAGGTAACCCAGGGAGACAGAACGTGGGGGAACCGGGGCTGGGGCAGGGTCGGGAGGGAGCGCCCCGCAAGTTCAGGGTCTCCCTCCAGGTGAGGACGATGCCGTGCGGCTAGACAGAGAGGGACGGTCGGTCACACAACACGTTCGTGTGCGGAAGTGTTGCTGTAAAGTGGTTAGTTTTATATCCGGCCCGTCAGCTCCCATCACAATCCTGGACGTTTAATTCAGTCCCCAGACCCTCCTGAGCTCCGCCTATGTTAGCGTTGCTGTGTCCGTCTCTGTGCACCAACAAGCCCCATTTCAATTCTTAAATATATGAACTGAATCTCCTGGCAACCAGCACTTTAAAAAACAGAACTACCCTGAAAAGGACACGTGACTGTCTGCTTTAGAAAAAGCCTCCACATGGTCAGTTTGGATAAACAGATTAGTAGAACATAGAACATGATAGAACATGTTCTATCAAAAGGACAGAAAAAAAATGTCAGATCCCTGCCTCACATAACACAAATTTCAATTCATTTAAAAAACTACAAGAAGTGGAGAAAAATATAAGTAAATGTTTGTAACAGTGGAAGAGAGGACTTTTTAAGGGAACAAAAAAAGAACAAAAACAGACACCACAAAGCAAAACTGACAGACACTCACCTGCACACGACTGAAAGCCCCACGGAAACATCAAATTCAGGAGACAAAAGACACATGGGGAGAAAGTCCATGTATTAGACACACAAAAAGTCCTTTTTTACAAAAGGCAATCAATTCAACAGAAAAATAGGCGAAAGATGTGATGAGGAAATTCATAGAAGACAAATGCTTAATAACTAACTGAAAAATGTCCATCTCACTAGGGATCAGGAAAATAGAAATTAAAAACAGATTCTACTCTTCACCCACCAGATTGGTAAGAATAAAAGATGGATAGTACCCAGTGCAAGCTGTAATGCCAGGACATGAATTCTGGGGCCCTGAGGCATCATGTATCAGATTTCAAATGCTGCGTCTCCAAGAGAAGCATCACACAGGCACACAGACCTAAATGGGCCTCTCTCCAAGAAGACACACAGATGGCCGACAGGCACATGAAAAGATGCTCAACACCGCAATTATTAGAGAAACGCAAATCAAAACCACAACGAGGTACCACCTCACACCAGTCAGAATGCCCATCATTAAAAAGTCTACAAACAATAAATGCTGGAGAGGGTGTGGAGAACAGGGAACCCTCCTACACTGTTGGTGGGAATGTAAATTGGTGCAGCCACTATGGAAAACAGTATGGAGGTTCCTCAAAAAACTAAAAATAGAGTTGCCCTATGATCCAGCAATCCCAGTCCTGGGCATATATCTGGAAAAACACTAATTCGAAAAGATACATGCACCCCTATGTTCATACCAGCACTATTCACAATAGCCAAGACACGGAAACAACCTAAATATCCATCGACAGATGAATGGATAAAGATTTAGTACATATATACAGTGGAATACTACTCAGCCATAAAAAGGAATGAAATAATGCCATTTGCAGCAACATGAAGACCTAGAGATTATCATACAAAGCAAAGTAAGCCAGACAGAGAAAGACAAATACCATCTGATATCACTTATATGTGGAATCTGAAATACGACACAAATGTACTTATCTACAAAACAGAAACAGACTCACAGACATAGAGAACAGACTTGTGGTTGCCAAGGGGGAGGGGAGATGGGGGAGGGGTGGACCGGGAGTTTGGGATTAGCAGATGCAAACTAGTACATAGAGAATGGATAAACAACAAGGTCCTACTGTAGAGCACACGGAACTATATTCCATATCCTGGGATAAACCAGCATGGAAAAGTATATGAAAAAGAATGCATATGTATAACTGAATCACTTTGCTACACAGCAGAAATTAATACAACATCGTAAATCAACTATACCTCTATAAATTGAAAAATAAATAAATACGTACAGTCTACTCTCTGTCAATTATACCTCAATAAAGCTGTTCTGAAAAACCACACACACAGTAAGACACGACGACACCCAAGAGAGAGGCCGACAACAGCAAGTGGAGGCAAACACGCGGAGCACCGAGAGCCTCCACGCGGCTGGCGGGGCGCACGGTGGCGCAGCCTCCTCAGAGGACAGCTTAGCAGTTCTGTAAGGTGAACACACACTTCCGTACGATCCTTCCCAGTCCTAGGAATCTACCCAAGAAAAACGACAGCAGAGGCCCTTGTACACAGCACACTGAAAACAGCCCCAAACCGGCAACAACCCAAACGTCTAGACCCAGGTGATGGAGAGTACAGAGTGAAGTGTGACGGGTCCAGAGGAAAGGGGGACACGGGGGGCGGGGGGCGGGGGTCGCAGGCTGGCCCCCCCGGGCAGGGCCGGGGCCTCGGCGCATCACAGAGCCTCTCTGGTCTCAGGGGCCCACTCTCGGAACCCCTCTTAGCCCCGCAAGACCCCAGTTTACAGCTCCCAGGGGCTGACCGCCGAGCACTGAGTGCTCACAAAGTAGGAAACAAGAACAGTGGAACCAGGGAATTTCTGCTAAGAAAAACAAGTCGGGCTCCCAGGGAGCTGTCTGTAAAGATCAGCAACCCCTCACCCCGGCTAGTTTAACGACCAGAAGTCTGCTGCCAGACCAGAAACATTTCTTGAGGCAAAATACCATTGGTATGAAGTCATTTTGCTGAGCAAATTCTCAAGGCCATGAAGTTCACAACCTCGTCTGATGGTTCTGAAGCACTTGTGGGCTTAATGCCCATGTAATTCCTCTGATTTTTCCAGGTTGAAAAGGCAGGAGAAAAGATGCCCCATGTTGAGCTTTGCTTCCTTTCCACACGAAGGACACGGCGTGGCCTCCTACAGCCCAGCTGCCCCCGTCACGTGTCAGCAGGGCCCACGAGGACACGACAGACGCACATGGCTGCGCTGGGCCCTCGGGAGCCCGGGGCTTGGGGGTGGCGCACACCGTGTTCCAAAGGCACAAAGTGGCGCCCATCCCTCCAAAAGAACGCGTCACTCCCCACTCCAGATGGTCACTCCAACCAACGGAGGGCCATCTGGTCAACACGTGCGAGCTCTTCCTCCCTGGACGTCAGCGTTTACAGCCAAGAGCGAGCTGGACGCACTCCCCACACGGTCTGGGCCAGGCGGCCGGGGAGCGTGGTGACACCTCAGCCCGTGTCCTTCTACGACCAGAGTCAGGAAACCCAAGAAGGGCCTCTCCTCCCCACCAGCTGCCCAGGGACCATGCCCGTGACCCGGCCTCTCCGGCCAACTCCCCTGTGAAGCGGCAGTGCACCCACACCTCCGCCCCTGGCATCTCAGGGCTGCCAGAACCCAAGGTCAAAGTGCTTCTGTGAACGGAAACGTGCTTTGCAGACATAAGAGGTTCTTCTTAGCGAGACCCAGAGCCAAGAGCTGAGCTAACCAGCCCTTGGCTCCCCCCACTCCCCCCTCCCGCTCACCCATCTCCCCCAGATCCCCCCACTGCCCCCCAGATCCCCTCACTCCCCCCACACCCCCACAGCTCCCCCCACTCCCCCCCCAGCTCCCCCCACACACCCTCAGCTCTCCCCACTCCCCCCCAGCTCCCCCCACACCCCTCACTCCCCCCCCAGCTCCACCCACTCGGCCCCCCCCATCTGTAGACAGCCTGAGTGTATTTACAGCAGCAGGAGGCAGCCTAGGTGCCCCGTCCAAGGCGGCAGTCACTGGCTCCAAGGGTGACAGCTGCTCTGGTGTCTCCCCAGCCCCCAGGTCCGGCTCAGCGTCTGGGGCGGTACCTCCCCAGGGAGGGCGGGGTGGGGGGCTGAGGCCTGCAGACCCCTCACCCCCACACAGCCGTGCTCGCTAGACCAGTCCTCCCGACCCTGTCAAGCCGGAGCCTCCTCCGGAAGGGGTCCGGGGACGTGAAGACAGAACCGGACCCCATCTGCCTGGCCCTAAGCCCAGCTCACGGGGAGGGTTAAGAAGCTACCAGACGGGCAGACATGGGCCAACTCCGAGACCCCTGTGCTCGAGCACCACCCTCGGAAGAGGAAAGGCCCTCGAACCCCCCACCTCGCGAGCCCCCCCAGCAGGACGGGGAAGAGGGCAGGCGCGGGGCAGGGCATCCCGGAAGCAGCAGCCGGCAGCACAGAACCAGCGCCGGGAGGACTCGTCCCCGCCTCGGGGGCACCACAGGCCACCCCCTCCTCCACTATCGCAGCCCACGCACCCCTCGGGTCAACGGCAGGAGCAAGAAGTGGACGGGGGGGCTCAGCCGCACAGATGTCACACGCTGTGGACAAGAGCACCAGGGCAGCGGGGATGGGACGGGACAGGAGAGGGGTGGGGCCCCCCCACCAAGCGCCCCCCCCGTGGGGCTCCCAGTGTGTGAAGCACCCCCCCTCGGGGCTCCTTCAGCCCTCCTGGCGCGGGCTCAGGGCCTGGGCTGTGGGAAGTGACTGCACAGGGACCCGAGGGTCCCTGGACGGGCATTTCCGGGAGGACAGTGCCATGGCCCAAGAGGGGACAGCGGCTCCTTGGGGCTCCTTGCGGGGGCTGGCGCAGGAGCTGGGGCGGGGACGGTGCAGTACTTTTCCACGGGCTCCCAGCGACGGGAACGCGCTCTCCAGGCCCTGGCCACCCACCCTCTGCAGGCGGAAGGGTCCCTCCTCTAACAAGGCCTAACACAGCAGCTCCCCAGGTTCCCACGAGAGCGGAGAGCGAGCGGGTGAGAGTATTCTGATGAGCAGAGACCAGGATGTGGTCTCGAGGAAGCACAGTCTCCATTTCCTCGGGACACCAGCCCCGAGCCCAGCCCCGACCGTGCAGGGACCCACCCGAGACCCCCCAGCGCCCCTGGGGACCAAGGCGAAGCTGCAGAGCACAGACCCCATGGGGACCATGTGCACAAGTTACTAACCAACCAACCAACCAAAAACCGAGGCAGCAAGAGAGACCGGAAGGAAACATACCCAAATTCTTCTTCCTGCTTTTGTTTTCCAAATTTCTTTTAATCAACATGTACTTAAATAACAAAAAACAATCACTTTTTAAAAACTGCCTGAATTTAAGAATCATTACCCATCTCAGGCAGAACCTCTACGCTGGGCCAATATCTATCATGAACCCACACAGTTTTGGGGGCCCTGCCAGTGACCAGCGGCCAGCAAGCAGAGCCCCCCACAAAGCTAGAGATCATAACACACCTACAAGCCACCGGGACCTGGCACTCGGAGCTCGCTTTAAAGAAACTGGGGGAGTCTAGAAAAAGCAGGAAGCTGTCCAGGAAAGGCCCAAGCAATTCACATGTACTGGAGCTTCTGCAGGGATTGGGGGCCAGACCACCGAATGGGAACTGGAAGAGCTCTAAAATACCAGTTTCCCTCTAGGGTCTAGAAACCAAAAAGGCCTGACAAAACTGGGGCTCCAGTGGCAGAGAAGGCGAGGACGACGAGAAGGGGCCCAGGGGACACGGGACTGGCTACGAGCCCGGGTGAGAGCAGGACGTGGGGGCCAGCTATGCGGCCTGGCTGGCTGACCTGGGTCCTGTAAGCGCGGGCCTTCTGCACAGGGAGAGGCGCCCTGGCTCGGGTGGCAACAGACCTGCGGTTCTCGGCCAGAGAGAAGGCAGAGAAAGGGGCACCCAGGACACGTACGGTCCTGAGTGCCGGCGTGGCTTCCTCCCCGACACCCAGAGGTGGCAGCTGGGAGACGACCCCCGGACCCAGTGGAGCTGCTCTCTCAGCACAGGCCCTGCACCTGCCCACCCACCACGGAGGAAGAGTGCCGTCACGCGTCCCCCTGGCACAGAACTGCCCAGCCAGCCGGTGTCCTGGGGGTCGGACCAGCAGTCCTGTACGGAGCCCGCAGCACGGTGGCCTGGGATCCACCCCAGGGCCCGGCTGGGCCTGCAGTCGAGGAGGCGCTGGCCGACAGGCAGGCCCTCCTGCCCCAGCCCCTCCGCTATATGAAGGGGGTACATGCGCCCCGAGTCTCAGCAGCGTGCACGGCCCAGGCTTGAAACAAAGGCAGAGCTGGAAACACTGGGGCGTAAGAGTGACCAATCCGGGACTTCCCTGATGGCGCAGTGGTAAGAATCCACCTGCCAATGCAGGGGACACGGGTTCAAGCCCTGGTCTGGGAAGATTCCACATGCCGCGGAGCAACTAAGCCCGTGCGCCACAGCTACTGAGCCTGCGCTCTAGAGCCTGCGAGCCACGACTACTGAAGCCCACGCGCCTAGAGCCCGTGCTCCACAGCAAGGGAAGCCACCGACCGCAATGAGGAGCCCACGCACCACAACGAAGAGTAGCCCCCGCTCGCCGCAACTAGAGAAAGCCGCGCGCAGCAACCAAGACCCAACGCAGCCAAAAAAAAAAAAAAAGAGTGATGAAACCCACCAGCCACGCACCACCCATCCTGTCGGGGGATTTCCATCGTTTCCTTTCAGAAAGACCCGAACGAGGACCTGATCTAGTCGCCGATTAACGGTAGATACTCACAGGTAAGTCTGACAACGGCCCAAGTCACTCGACACGCTATGCGGGCGGCTCCGACAACACTTCCCTCCCCGTGGCCCAAGGACGAGCACAGGGTCACCAGGTGCTCACGTGGGACGCGGGCTCGAGGCCACACCAGGTCAGCCTCACGCACAGTCGGCACCTTCACCCACCACTCAGGGCCCAGAAAAGCCGCCCCTCATGACATGAGTCGCCCATCAACTTTTACTTCATGTTGAATAACTTGTCAAGATTTGTAACATCTTATGCCGTTTTGATCAACTACACACTAAGAATTGCAGAGTCAGCTCAATATAGAAGAAAAATATTAACACTCAGACCTGAGTGGTAACAGCAAACAAATTTAAGCGTAGACACATGTTTCTGTGGCAGATCTTGAACACTTTTAGATGTGATCTCGTAAATACAGACCCCAGGCCACGGCCCACGCAGTGCCATGTGAAGGGCCCTCCCTTGTCTGACGGGCTCAAAGGCCCAGCTGCGGCCAGGCCAAGTGAGGCCTCCACCGGGCCACCATGCCATCGAAACCCTGTCACACCGGGGACCCCAACAGCAACCTGAGGTCTGGTGGCTGAAGAACGGCAGTCGTGCGGTTCCAACCTACAGTTTACTGCAAGTCTTATTTGCCCTACAACTGCCTCTAAAAGGCACTGGGCATGTCCATGGGGGCCTGTCCACCCCCTGACGCCTGCCATGTGACCACCGAGTCCCCCTCCAGGTCCGGAAACAAGGCGAGGCCAGCGCGCCCGCGTCACCTACCTCGGCTGGGGCCCCCTCAGTGCCCGGCGGGGCCGCAGGTGCCAGAGGCATCTCTCTTGCTGCCGCCTTCTTCAGTTTTTTGTTCTTTTTCTCTGTCACTTGGCTATCTTTTCTCTTCTGTTTTGCCATCCTACAACAGAGAAAGTAAACTATAAAGACACAGGAAATAAAAATTCTCAATTAACAGAGAGGGGAGGGCGTTATAAAAGATACAAAGCTATTTCAGAAAGTGTGGGAAACATACAGTCACTGTTACAAATTCAAACTCCTTTGTTTCATCACCTGTGGACAACTTACCATTGTGGTGGATTTCCTGTCTTTTTTCTGAGTGTTTTATTTAACATAGCTGCCATCACACACGAATTATATACTCTGTTTCTAACTCAACATGAACATAAGCTTTTAAGAGTAAAAGAAGGGACTTCCCTGGCGGTCCAGTGGTTGGGACTCCGCACTTCCACTGCAGGGGGTACGGGTTTGATCCCTGGTCGGGGAACTAAGACCCCGCCTGCCACGCAGTGCAGGCCCCCTCACCAAATAAAAGAGGAAAGGAAATAGCATTTTTAGTGAGAGTATCCAAATTTTCCAAAAGTGAAAACTGTGAACGTTTGTCTATTCCCTAATTAATGACTATCTGGGATTATTTTCATTTTCTCCTATTACGGAGTAACTCATACTTCCCCATCAACTAGGGATGCTGCAGCCCTACACGGGCTGGCAGTGACCACCACGCAGTCACTAGGCCCTCGGTCACCTGTGGCTGGCGGTGGCCATGATGAGTCCGGGGTGGCCCCCTTGGACCGTGGAAGCAGCCCCGACCGGGGCCGCATTGAAGGAGCGACACAGGTCCAAGAGGCTCTGATTACATCTCCCTCCTCAAGCACAGCAGTATCTAGAACTCTACGTACAAGGACAGAAGAACGCCCGTGAACGTGAACTGCAAACCCAGCTTCCCCTGTGGGACCGGATGATGGGAGCCAAGGGAAATGGTCGCGGCACCAGAAACTAGGCAGGGGTCGGGGGAGAGGCCTCCACCTGAGGGGCACTGGCTGCGGGGACCTACGAAGGGCGTCGTGAGGGCTGGGGATGGGGGGAGGCCACCCGCAGGGCCCCAGGCCCACCCTGAGGGAGACACGGGAACTGACCGGCTCCTCCCCACCCCTGCCCCCTTTGGATGGAGCCCAAAAGGAGCTGAAAACACAGGAAAGTTTCAGAGTCCCAGCAGCTACAGCGTGAGCACCCCGAGGTGCAGGGTAGAAGGCGCTTTGGCACAGAGGCCATGGCCAGCTCGTACAAGCCACGCACACACACACACGCACGCGCACGCTTGTCACACGTCAATCAAGCAGCGGATGAGTAAGTCAGCATAAACCGGGAAACGGAATCCCACTCAATAACTGAAATCAATGAGGTAGCGTTACATATACAGGATGGAACAGAACACTACGAATAGTATTACACTTTCATATTTATTTAAGAAAATAACAACAGAGAAAGCTATGCACGTACTTACAGGCAAATGTCTGAAGGACATAAACCAAAGCTTTCCCTTTCTATCTAGGGATGGGATTGCAAGGGACTCTCCCACACCCACAGCTCAGTTTCATTTTGCTTTTATCAAGGTTTTATACTTGAAAAACTTCATTTTTTTAATACTAGTCCTTTAAAACTTTATCTACAAGGCCTGCTAGTATCAGCTTTTATTCTAACAAATTACAAGAACGTATTTTGTTTTATTTATCCTAAAGTCACTCCACGGGCTTCATTTACATGTATGTGTATTGTATGTATTATTTAGATGCAAGCATGTAACATGTATATTACATACACCCACAATATTCACGCTCATGTCTCTATAATACAGGTATTTTCATTTCGGACATGCTGTCCCAGGCTGTCTGCACGGGAATGGACACACAAACCCAATGCCTTCTTCCTCTGACACCAGAATTCATTTTGGACTCCATTCACAAATGCTCGAAAATGCAACTCGTTCATTCCACAAGTGTTTATCGAGAGCCAGTTCTGTGCCAGGCACTGCTGCACGCTGAACACAGAGCAAAGAGCAAGGCAAGTAAGAGCCTTGATCTCGAGAAGCCTCCTTCTGGTGTGAAATCCAGACCTATTTAAGTGAAAGAGCCAGCGCTTTCACACAGAGATAAACGCTGCCGAGAAAGTAGAACCGGGCTGAGTGAGCAGGTGCCCCCGAGGCTGGCAGCCACGGGGCGGGGCGGCGTCAGGGGCCTCTGAGGGGCCAGAGGCAGACAGACTCCTCTGTCAGGTGTGAAGGGCTGGAGGCGGCCCCGGGCCAGGGAGCGTCCAGAGGAGCGAGGTTCGCAGGTAAAGGAGGGGCGCCCGGAGCAGAGCTGCCTGCCCTCAGGTCCTCTCACCCAGGCATCAGTCTCACCGAACCACTTACTGAGACCTTAACTTCCCCCAAAGCAAAACTTTCCACAGGGGCAGACAAATGACATCAACATGTCAGCGGGGGGGGGGGGGGGGCGGAGCGCGCCCAAGTCACCAGCAGCCCCACCCCAGACAGGCCCCTGCACTCCGTCACTCGTCGGTCACCGCCTCCACCACGGAGTGCGGACCACGTGCAGGAGCGGCTCCAGGCTGGACCACGCAGCCCAGAGGGCCCACCCACAGGCAGCTCGCGTTCCGCTGGGGGAGACAAACATGTCAGAAAATGAGGATGATGCCAGGCAAACAAAAAAGGCATGCAGGAAAGGGCTACGGGAAACGGCGATCATGACGGAAAGGGCTACGGGAAACGGCGATCATGACGGAAAGGGCTACGGGAAACGGCGATCGTGACGGAGAGGGCTACGGGAAACGGCGATCGTGACGGAAAGGGCCCAGAACCCAGACTTGAGCTCTGAACACCATTCTCTATAAAAAAGAGCCAGCCTGCCTTAAGATTCCCCGTCTGGAGCAAGGAACGTGTAAGGTGAACCAGAGTATCAAGCTGCACCACGAACCAAGCCAGACAATCACAGGGCCACGGCGGAAAGGACACGGAGCCAGGGTGAAGGGCCCCTCTGTCCCCTTTGGGGCCGTGACTGATTACAGCACACCGAAGGAATATCACTACTGTGCAATCAGAAAACTGCCAGGCGCCGAGGTCTTTAATTAAGCCTTATCTTAAGAAAGTATCCCAAGCCAGAGGCTGCAAGCTTCAATTAGCAGTGTAATAAGAAATCTTGAAAGAATGAGACTGTTGACACAGGGTTTTGAAAAGACAAAGGGCTCTGCCAGCCAATTACCTTGTTGGAGAAGTAAGAAAAGTTTAGCAAATATTTACACACCGGTTACCATAAAAGTTAAATCTACATTCATTCTGAAAGTTATCATTAAAAAGTTTAATCAGGGGGCTTCCCTCGTGTCGCAGTGGTTAAGAATCCGCCCGCCAATGCAGGGGACATGGGTTCGAGCCCTGGTCTGGGAAGATCCCACATGCCGCGGAGCAACTAAGCCCGTGCACCACAACTACTGAGCCTGCGCTCTAGAACCGCGAGCCACAACTACTGAGCCTATGTGCCACAACTACTGAAGCCCGCGCACCTAGAGCCCGTGCTCCGCAGCAAGAGAAGCCACCGCAGTGAGAAGCCCGTGCACCGCAACGAAGAGTAGCCCCCACTCGCCGCAACTAGAGAAAGCCCGCACACAGCAACGAAGACCCAATGCAGCCAAAAATAAATAAATAAATAAAGTTTAATCACTAAGTCTATTTGCTAAAAAGGGGGGAGAGACTTTTCCATATTATAAAAAGCTTTCTTTTTTAGTCCCAAGAGACGGTGATGCATACCTTTGAGACGAGGAGTGTTTGTTGTAGGAAAGACATTTCCTTACATTTACGGTCAGCTGGTCTTCAACAAGGGGGCCACAACAATTCAATGGGGAAGAACAGTCTTTTTAACAGGTGGTGCTGGGACAATTGGATATCCACATGCAGAAGAATGAAATTGGACCCCCTACCTCACACTATATAGAAGAATTATTCAAAATGGAGCAAAAACCTAAATGTAGAGCTAAAGCTATAAAACTCTTAGAAAACATAGGAGTAAGTCTTTATGACCTTGGATTAGGCAACAGTTTCTTCATTATGACACCAAAAACATAAGGAGAAGAAAAAAAGGTAAGTTGGATTTATGAAAATTGAAAATTTTGTGCTATAAATGATGCCAGCAAGAAAGTAAAAAGACAACCAACAGGACTGAAGAAAATGTTTGCAAGTCATATCTGACAAGAGACTTGTATCTAGAATGTATGAGGAACTCATAACTCAACAAAAAAGGCCAACTACTCACTTTAAAAATGGACAGGGACTTCCCTGGTGGTCCAGGGGTAAAGAATCGGCCTTACGGGGCTTCCCTGGTGGCGCAGTGGTTGAGAATCTGCCTGCCAATGCAGGGGACACGGGTTCGAGCCCTGGTCTGGGAGGATCCCACATGCCGCGGAGCAACTGGGCCCGTGAGCCACAATTGCTGAGCCTGTGCGTCTGGAGCCTGTGCTCCGCAACAAGAGAGGCCGCGATAGTGAGAGGCCCGCGCGCTGCGATGAAGAGTGGCCCCCGATTGCCGCAACTGGAGAAAGCCCTCGCACAGAAACGAAGACCCAACACAGCCATAAATAAATAAAAATAAATAAATAAATAAAAATTAAAAAAAAAAAAAAGAATCGGCCTTACAATGCAGGAGACGCGGGTTCAAGCCCTGGTCAGGGAACTAAGATCCCACATGCTGTGGGGCAACTAAGCCCACGCACCCCAACTACTGAGCTCCCGTGCCCCAACTAGAGAGCCCGCGTGCCGCAAAGTACAGAGCCCACGCGCTCTGGAACCCACGTGCCACAGCTACAGAGCCCACGCGCCCTAGAGCCTGCGCGCCACAACTAGAGGGAGAAAACCCGCATGCCACAACTAGAGAGAAGCCCGAGCACCACAACTAGAGAGAAGCCCATGCACTGCAATGAAGAGCCCACATGCTGCAACAAAAGATCCCGCACGCCTCAACAAAGATCCCATGTGCCGCGACTAAAGACACAACACAGCCAAAAATAAATACATAAAAATAAATAAATCTTTAAAAAAAAATAAAAAATTAAAAAAAAATGGACAAAGGACTTGAATAGACAATTCCCCAAAGAAGAGATACAAATGGCCAGGAAGCCATGAAAGAGCTCAACAATGGTCCTCATTAGGGAAACGCAAGTCAAATGACACACTTCACACACACGAGGATGGTTAAAATCAGACAGATAATAGGAAATGTTAGTGAAAATGTGGAGAAATTGGAGCACTCATCACTGCTGGTGGGACAGAATATGGTGCAGCCACTTTGTAGAACAGTCTGGCAGTTCCTCAAGAAGTCAAACAGTTGGGACTTCCCTGGTGGCGCAGTGGATAACATTCCACGCTCCCAATGCAGGGGGCCCGGGTTCAATCCCTGGTCAGAGAACTAGATCCCACGTGCATGACGCAACTAAGAGTTCGCGTGCCACAACTAAGGAGCCCACGTGCCGCAACTAAGACCCGGCACAACCAAATAAATAAATAAATATTTTTTAAAAAAAGAAGTCAAACCGTTATGTGACGCAGTACTACCTATAGATGTACATAATCAGTGAAATGAACAGATCCACATAAACTCTGAACTTGATTGTTCCCAGCAGTGTAAGTCATAATATCCATAAGGGGGAAACAACCTAAATGTCTATCAACTGATGAACAACTGAATTCTATCCACACAACAAATTATTCAGCCAAAAAGGAAGCAAACACGGACACCTACTACAGCATGGATGAACCGTGGAAACACGCGGAGAGAGAGAAGCCAGCCACAAAAGATTACAGACTGCATAATTCCATTTATATGAAATGTCCAGAATAAGCAAATTACAGAGACAGAAGCAGATTAATGTTTGCTTAGGGCTGGGCAAGGGGAGGAGTGGGAGTGACTGATTGGTACCAGGTTTCTTCTGGGAAAAGAAACATGTTCTAAAATTAGGTTGTGGTAATAGTTGCACACCCTGTGAATATACTTTTAAAAAACCCCTCTAATCCCAAATTATTTGCTGTAAATTAAAACACATAATGCCCCAGTACTGTTTGTAAAAATAAACAGGGAAAAATACGGTTTCCTACCACCACCATTTCAGCAAATGTGCCTGTGCCGTCAAAGGCGTTCCTTGCGTTCCCCGGCCTGGTGGGACCTCCCCACCCTCACTCTGTCCACCGGCCGTCATGGGTGGCTTGGCATTGCTGTGTCACAGCATCGAGACCCTTTATTGTGTTTTCTTTCCTTACAGGCCTTTCTGCAAAAATCCCAGTGACTCAGATTAATTTCTATGAGCAACACCAACTTAAGATTTCCCTGTACTTGGTGGTCAGGAGGACTTGGAGGGGCAGGAATTAAAGCTAATCATCATCGCAACCATCACTAAAACTGGCCTTGATTGAGAGCTTCCCGTGTGCCAGGCCCTGTTCCAGGTGCTTTCCATGTGTTAACTCGTGTACTTCTTGTGACCAATGAGGTGGGCACACAGATGAGGACACTGAAATCAACAGGGGAAAATCAACAGATTGGGCCTAAAATTGGTAAATCAAAAAAAGTCACCCAATTTGCCTATTATTCAGAAATATGGAAGTAATTCCAGTAGAAACAGTGGAAAGATGAAACTGTGCTTGCCTCTGAGGAGCAGTCTGCCTGCTGGATTGTGTTAAGTTCCAGGACCACTGAGTTTCTTAGCCATATGCACACATCACTTAGTTAATTTGATAGATGAAATGTCTTTTACAAAGATTTTTAAAAATTACATTATTCAGCATTAGCCAGAGGATGATGAAAAGGACATGGTCATGCCCTGCTGATGGAGAACAAATCGGTAACAGCCGTTCTCGAGGGAATTGGATAACATTTAATCAAGTGCTTTGGCCCAGTGGTTCTATGTCAAGGAACTTACCCTAATGAAATAATCACAGACAGAGATTTATGTACGGATGATAATGACACGATATAAAGGATGATACTACCTCTAATATTAAAAAGTGGAAAACGCCGTAACTGTCCAACAGCAGACTGAGGGATGGAAGACTCCTTCACGCCGAGGGACCGGCCCACACACCCGTGAACAACTGTAATCTCAACTGTCCCATCACTCGAGTGGGTGCTCACGACACAACATAAAGTGGAAGGATGGACTATAAACCTGTGTATGTGCAACACGACCCTCGTCTTTAAGAACAATTACGTGCAGATATGCACAAAGGAAAAAACTAGAAGGTAATACATTAAAACACCACCATTTTAGGGGGTAGAATTATAAGTGTTCTTTTTTTTCCTTTATACTTTCCAGCAATTTCTACAATAAAAGAAAAGACATTTTTGGGAATTCCTTGGTGGTCCAGTGGTTAGGACTCCGCGCTCTTACTGCCAAGAGCACAGGTTCAATCCCTGGTCAGGGAACTAAGATCCCGCAAGCCATGTGGCACAGCCAAAAAAAAAAAAGAAAGAAAAGACATTTTAAGATATCAGCTCAGAAGTGTGCAGTGAAGCAAGCAAATAACCCCACGAGCAGAAAGCTGACAGCCCAGGTCAGACCAACAGGAGGAAGACAGTGAAGCGCTGGGCTGGGCTGCAGTCACGGATTAGGGCAAGCCCGCACCAACAGGCTGAGGCTGCCGGGCTCTGGGCTGAAAAGAAACTCCACAGGACCTCAAAACAATACATCAGCCTCAGGGAAAAAATCTTTTTTAAAATCTGCAAGTATCACTCGTAGCCCCTAACATCCCCTCTCACCCGGTGCGTCTAAGTCACCTCTGATGTGAGCCAGCAGGTCCAGGGAAGGCCCCCTGAAGGAATCCACAGGAATCAGTGCCTGGAGACCCAGCTCGGGCGCCCAGGACACGGCCACGCTCCTGTCCGCCCTGACCCAGGACTATTCCAAGTCCCCACTCGGATGAACGGCCTCCAGCTTCTGCTCTTCTGCTACCTGACCCCACCCCCTCCCTCCTGTGGCCTAAACCCCGTAACACCAAGCATCCCACCCACCGAGCCCCCCTCGGTGCCCTGGGGCTCAGCGATCCTCCAGCCTCACGAGGACCCACAGTCCCCGACCCGACATGTTTCAATGCCCCTCACTGCTCATGTTCCCCTTGCCACAACTTCACTTCCACGGCCCATCATTACAATCGCGCCTTTACAAACACTCTCAGCCCCTCTCCTGGCAAAGCCCCAACTCTAGCTCTGGTTCCTGCCTGGCCGGGAAGTCCCCAGGGCCACGCGGTCGGTCTCACTGTACATGGCACAGCCCCAGCCTCCAGGGGTGCCCAGCAAGCCCCGCGCCCAGACGACCGGCTCTTCCTCTCGCCTCTCAAGCTCTCAGACCTCCATCACATCCTCCCCTCCTGCGTTCATTCCTGATCACTGAGCTTCCAGAAGCTCCCCTCAGACCCTCCCACCCTTCCCTCGTGCTACAGTGCAGAACCGCGCCTGCTCCAAGCAGGGCCAAGCCTCTGCCGCTCTGATCCCAGGGGCATGTGTGGCTCTAAGCAATTCCCCTCCCCCATCAGCTGTCCTTCTACAGAGTCAACTACAAGGTCCCACATCTAAAAACCCTGATTCCACGTGCTCTCCACCCCGTTTCTGGTGCTTTCTGCACGAAAACCCTCAGGAGCTGTCCACTGGCACGGTCCCTACCTCCTTTCCAGCCACTCTCCCATCAGGCTGCCACCTGACTTGGCCAGATGGTTCTTACTGAGACCACCAACGACCACCAAGGACACCCGTCTGCTAACGACAGACTCTCTGATCACAGCCTGGCCGGGGTCCCTCTGAGCCCTCCTTCATCAGGCCTCAACCTGGGCCTGTACAGACTTGAATAGTTTCTAGCAGCTCAAGGCCATATCTTTACAGTGACTCTAGCCCCCCTAAAAAGCGCCTCCCTGAGAAAACTCAAGGCTACCAAGAGGATCCAGCCAACACCTGAAGACAGAGCCCCGTCCCCAGCCCCAGCTCTGTGCGAGGGCAGGAGCCTAACTTCCCGAAGCACGGCCCCCCCCAGGTCAGCAAGCCCCGAAGGGTTTCACACCACCGACCCCCTTCTGCTCACTGTAATTATCCAGTTCCCAACTCACTCTACAGAGTGCCGCCCCCGCCCCCCGCCACTCCCTCACCCTCCCTTTAAAACGCCCTCTCCCCTGCACAAGTCCAAGGCCCCTGCTGCAGTAGTTACCCCTGGTTAAAATGCGACCTCACCACTTACACCACCTCCAGTCCGGCTCTGCTCGTCTTTGTTCACCACTGACTAGACATAACTGACCTCACAGCAGCATCTGCCACAACTGGTCCCTCCTCTTGACTGCCCTTTCCTCTCCGTTTCCCAGACACACCACGCTCTCCCGCTTTCCTCCCACCTCTTCACCTCCCCGCCCCCTGGACACAGAAGGGCCCCGGGCTCAGCACTCCCCCGAGATCTCACCTAGTCGTGTGGCTTTAAACACCAACCACAGGCTGATGACGTCCCCATTTCTCCCTGAACCGCACAACTACACTGTCAACTCATGTGTATCACCTACACACACATCGTCTCAAACTAAAACGTGTCAAATCCACACTTCCCATCATCCTCCACAAACCTGATCTTCCTGCAGGGTCTGTCCCCTCAATAAAAGGCCAGCTGGTGAAATGCGTATTTCAGCTCAAGCTAAAAACCGTAGTGTCACCCACAACTCCTCTTTCTCAAACACCCACCCATCCCACAGTAAACCCCGGTGGCCCCACCCCCAAAGCACATCCATAAGTGGACCTTCACTGCCCCTACCGTGAGCATCCCGGTCCAAACACGTCTCCCACCTGGATCATTCGAAAGTCTCCAACTGGTCTCTGGCCTCCGCCCCGCCCCTAGCCCCTCCAGGCCATTTCCGACTCAGCATCCTGAAGGGCTTGTGAAATACCTAAGCCGGGTTAGGTCTCACCAGTTCTGGGACCCTCCCCCAGGGTTCTCCTCCCCTCCCCCGCCCGGAGCCCCGCCCCGCTTCACTTCTCTCCGCCATGCTCAGCAACGTCTCTTATCCTCATCAGCACCGCTCCCCCCCAACCCCAGGCGAGCTCACTGGCTCGGGGCTGCTTCTACCGGAGCCGCGCGGACACGCGGGAGGCACCCATGGGGCTGTGGGGAGGTCCGGCGCGGCCGGCGCTCGGGGCCCTGCGTCCTCCTCGGGCCGCCGACGGGAGGACAGCCAAGCCCCCCGCGCGCCCCCGTTTGCCCGGCAGGCCTCGTACCCAAGCGGAACGCCCCCGGCCCGCCGCCCTCGCCTACCTGCGTGTGGCTGCCGACGCCGGCTTCCGGCAGACGCGGCGCCCAGGTAACGCGGTCCCGCCCACCGGAGCGGCACCGCCTATTGGCCGGGGCCCGCCTCCGTCTCCCCGCCGACCAATGGCGAGCGGCAGCCACGAGGGGGTGAGGCGGGGCCGGGCGCGGGCCTGTGGCGTCATCGCTGGGCGCCGCTGGGCGCCGCTGGGCGCCGGGAGC
Source organism: Balaenoptera musculus (assembly GCF_009873245.2). Taxonomy (NCBI): domain Eukaryota; kingdom Metazoa; phylum Chordata; class Mammalia; order Artiodactyla; family Balaenopteridae; genus Balaenoptera; species Balaenoptera musculus. The sequence goes on along the minus strand of NC_045799.1, from coordinate 87,825,344 downwards.
CGCCGGTTGCCAGGCAACCCTCCGGTCGCGGGCTAAGCGGGTTTTTCCCCAAGGTTCCCGGGACTCAAAGCGGACGACGCCTGTCCGTCTACGGGGCTTGGTCTCAAACAGGATGTAGATTATAACTGCTGTCACTTAAAAAGTGGGCGCAGGGTTGCGAGGTCGCCAGCGTTACACCTGCGCGCAAGGTTGCCAATGCAGCGGTGTGTCTGCAGACACCTGTAACCCAGGTTAGGTCACCTGGGGAGGGGATGAAGGCAGACGCGGGCCCAACCGCGGAGGGTGTCTGAGGTCGGAGGCTACGCCACGCCGGTGAAACTAACCACGAGTTAAATCGTTGTTCGGTTCTTAGAAATATTTTATAGTCTCGACACCGAAAACGGTAGGGAAGGGAGAGCCGGTGCGGCGGACTTTTAATCTGGGGACAGCTGGACGGGGTTGTGCCATCAAGGGGAGGTTCTGGGGGTGGGAGATACGACAGCAAGCCAGGATTCTCTAGTTCCACTCTCTACGGACAACTAACTTGTTTCTAATCGAATAACAGACACACTGCTTTTCTCTCGTGCACATACGTGAGAGTCTCTGTAAGGCACATATGGAGACCGGGCCACAGGTATAAGCATGTCCAACTTCACCGACTCCAGGAAAAACCATTCCGTTTTCAAACTGCTCCAACTGGCTTCATGACCACTGAAATAGAAAGTTCTCATCCATACATAAGCTTGACTAATATAGAATATAAAAATATAAATATGTTTACCTTGTATTGTTTACTTTTGCTTTTATTTTTAGTTCTGGTAACGTAGGGCCGTAACCAAGCAGAACTCCATGGAGCCTTCCTGGAAGGGAACAGACCCCACTTGCCCAATGTCCTCCGCCTGCCTCTTGTCTGTAGAAAAGCTTTAGTTGAAGAATAAGTTTAATCTGAGAAGTGAGAAAATGCAGAAAGGAAAACAGTCAAGCAAGACAAAATAATAATAGTTTAGCCATTAAAGTCAAGGACCTTTGGTTTCTCCTCAAGGGCTATGGATAATATTCTGAGCCATGTCCTTTGAGCTGTTTTGCCGATACTGAAACCCCACCAGGTGGAAGAAGGTAACTGCATGCTGCCCACGAGCATGTAGAGCCCAGACCCGTTGGAACCAGAAAGCTGATGATGTTGACTCCCGATTACCTCACCACCAACCAATCAGAAGAATGTTCATGAGCTGGTCATGCACCCCACAACCCTCTCCCTCACCCTGTCTTTAAAAACCTTTCCCTGAAAGACTTTGGAGAATTCAGGTCTTTTAAGCACTAGCTCTCAGGCCTCCTTGCTTGGCACCTGCAATAAATCCTGCATTTTCCTTCACCACAACCCAGTGTCAGTAGCCTGGCTTTTCTGCCCCCCTCCTCGGGGCAAGAGGACGCAAGTTTGGTTCAGTAAAAGGGAGAGGTGACTCAGATCAGCCTTCCATTGAGAACAGCTTAAAAAAATGTTCAAAAATATATGTAACAAATACATATATATTGATGACATCAGAGTGCTAATTTGACAGTGAAATATTATGGGACCAATAACAAGGGAAGAAAGAGGAGCCCAGAGAAGTGGGCCTTCCAATTGGGGCCGTTTTTCACTCAAGGGTCAGTCAGTTCGGAAGAAACAGCTGAAAGGCTGAGAACCCAAACAAAGATTTGGTCAGCTTTGCGGGCTTAGGGCTGCCAAAGGGGAGGGTTCTTCCAAGTGTCCCATCTTTGGGTCGAAACCCTGAAAGGCTACAATGTCGGTGTGAATATGAACAGAGACCAGCCCTTGCAGGAACTTCATAAAATCCATTCTGAATTCATTTCAATTTCTGAAACTGCATTTAAGTGATTCAGGGTTTACTATTGGTGCCTCTAGCCTGCTGAAAGAAGAAAAGTTAAAGTGTTTGTAGAAGACCATAATGTCCTATACCCCAAATTATAATTGCTCATATAGCATGACCCGTGCTCATAGGAAATAGCTACGTACACAAGGAGACAATGTGATAGAAAACCAAGAAAAACCACCACTGTCAGCATGCACTGGATTGCTGACACACCCACCCAACGTGGCTTCATGGATCTGAAGGCAGACCACCCCAGTTACTACTGGACCAGGTTCATTTTGCCCGAAGCACAGCATGCCAAAACGCTGAGATGCTGCGGTTTGCAGGAAATCAGCCAAGCAAGGAGACGGGAGAACAAGCCTCAGCACCACCTCCCCGAAGGCAAGGGGCTCAGGGTATTCATGGGATAAAGAAGTAGGGCGGTCTGAGGCCTGGGAAGGGTGGGGAGCGTGGGCAGAGGTGACTGGAAGAAGCTGGGATAATCTTGTTCCGCAAAGGTGTAACTAAGCCACAGGCCTCTGCACGTTCAAAAATGGGAGCACGGACTTGAGGGTGGAGTTTTCAGCTCTCTGACGTCAAAAGGTCGTGGAGAGGACCGTGGCCATTGGAGGGTCGGTGGTCCCCCCATCCATTCTTAACCAGCTCAGCTGGAACCAGACACAACTGACTCCAAGTTCCTGAAAAACAACTCAGGCGAGCATCTCATCGTTTAGGGTACATGCCGCTTGGAGGACATGCAGTCTTAAAATGACCTTGACCAGTGGAGCAGGTAAAATGGATCTGACCCCGGGTCTCACAGTCACGTGCTAACATGATGCCCCTGGTCAGGGGCTCAGTCTCTACTAAGCCTCGTAGCACATCAGGAGCTTCTTAGCCTGATGTGTGATTCTCTGCAGCAGAGGCCTGGCTTTGCTCCACACTCTGGGGGCCTGTGCCAGAGACCACCCCGCCCCCTGCCAGGGTCTCACTCACCGCGTGTGCCTCTAGCACTATTGGATCTTCCAGGTTATGTGACCCAAGTGCAGGACCACTTGTACTACAAACTGGATCTCTAGCTTTGGGCCCCACTCAAAACCAGCCCATAAATGGGTGGTGGTCACATTAAATGTGATCTATGCTGCCTGCAACCCAAAGGGGCCGAGCAAGGGCAGCGGGGCTCTTTCTTCGTGACGGAAGATTGCGTCGTTCTCTGTTTCTGCACAAAATTAACACAAAATTTAGTGGCTGAAGACTACAGACATTTATTAGTTCACAGTCTCTGCAGAGCAGGCACACGGGCGTGACTTTGCTCTGTGCCTTGGCCAGAAGGGCTCTCACAAAGCTGGGGTCAAGGCGGCCGCCAGGTCTGTGGTTTCCTGGGTAGGCTGGCCTGGGGGACGGTCCATTTCCAAGCTCACTCACCTGGCTACTGGGAGGATTTGCTCCTCGGGGCTCCTGGGGCTGAGGGTCAGCTCCTCGCTGGCCGTCAGCCAGAGGGCTCCCTGAGTCGCCTGCCCCGCGGGCCTCCCCACAGGGCGGCTTGGAGCACGGCATGGGCTTCCCCCGGGGCAAGCGAGCAAGAGGGGCCCGGAGATGATGGAGTCACTGTCTCGTAACCTAACCTCAGAGGGGACACCCCATCATTTTGCTGCATGTGGTTCATCAGCAGCAAGTCCCTCGGCCGGCCCCACTCACGGGGAGGAGGTTACAGAAGAGTGGGCGGCTCATGGGGGTATCGAGAGGCTTCCTAGCAGGGGGTGGAAGGTGCAGTAGCAGGGGCCGGGCCTTGTAGGGGTGTTCTAACTCCCCCAGACCACCAGTCCCCTAGAACCTCAGTGATGTGGCAGACCCAAAGCCCGGGGCTCTGACGCACACGTCTTAGGGGGGCGTCCAGAGCCCACACCACTCATGCTCCGCCAGCTCCGCCCGGCCTGACACCATCAACACAGTGACCAGAGGAAGGTGAGGTCCCCGTCCATTAGACCCAACAGGGAGCAGGAGACTTAACGTGGCCCTGAGCCGACCCACCAACACGCGCTCCGTCCCTCCCGCGGGAACGCAGACAGGGACAAACCGGGTGCCCAGCGCCGTGCTCTGTCTGGACAGACACAGCACAGCTTATAATCATGGCAGCTGTGGTTTGGGGCTGCCGCTTAGCCGCCTGACTGCAGCTGACTGTCACCCACCACGACACATCTGGAAATCACTCGGATCTGAGGGGCCCAACCTCTCAGTTCCACCCAGGACCAGGTACCGCTTCTAACGGACGCGCCTGGCCAGAGGGCAGATCCGAGTGGCTGCCATGTGGCCTTTGCTCCACAGGCCGGAGCTCTGACGGGAAGCTTCTGTCGGCTATTACGCAAGCATCCCCCCATCAACCTGCATTTAGAGACGGGCGACCCGAGGGAGTCTGAGCGGCCACACGACCTGCCGTTAGACAGGCTCGGGCCAGGACCCCACTTACCACCTGGACGCCGTCAGGCCACTGGGACCAGTGTCAACTCCAAGCCTGTGTCCACCGGCCAGCAGCTCGGGGCCGCGCCCTGCTCCACTCGGGGGCCCCTCAGGGCGTCGGTGCCCGTGGGGAGGGGCGAGTGCACAGACACCCGCCAGCGGGTGAACGGAGGGACGAAACGTGCTCCATCCACGCGACGGGCTGTTACTCGGCCACGGAAGGCATGACCTTCTGCTACGCGTCACCCCGAGGATGAACCAGGAACGGGTGACGTCGTCAAAGAAGCCAGTGCTGAGGACCAGACAGTATGATCCTGTCGCTAGGAGGCGCCCAGAACAGGCGAATCCGCGGAGACGGGACGGAGACTGGAGGTGGCCGCTGGGGGCCAGAGGGACGGGAGAACGGAGCGAAGGCTAACGGGTACACGGTCTCCTTTGGGGGTGGAGAATGTTCTGGAACCAGATGGTGGTGGTGGCGCTGCAACATTGTGAATGCGCTAAATGGCGCTAAATTACCCACTTTAAGATGCTTAGGGTGGTGAGTTTTATGTGTTTACAATACACAGTGTGTGTTCCTCCTTTAACGTGGTTTTGTTGTTCACGTGAAAGAGACCCGTGTTCATCTGCTTCTGTTCGTCTCCAGTTCTAGGCGCCTCCGGCCCTCTGCGCCTGTGTTGATTTTGTTGAATATGGAAAAAGCTCACCGGAGGGTATCGTTCCCTCCCCCGCCCCCGACTCAGGTACCCAGTTTCATTCGTTTCTGCTTTATCCTGTGTTTCTCCTGGCAAAAGTAAGCAGGTATGCGGGTATTTATCCCCTCTGTCTTGCCCAAAAAAGTAGCATGCTACGCACTCCTTTACACCAACAGTACATCCTGGAAATCTTGGTTGGTTTACCGACATCCTCTCCGTCCTTTCCTACAGTGGGGTGGGGCGGGGGGCTGCCACGGTCACTTACCCACCGTCCACGTGAGGGCAAACGTGGAGATCGCCTCCAATTCTGCAACTGTAAGCCAGGCTGCAGTGCACGTGCCTCTGAAGATTGCTGGTGGTAAACCAGGTTGGGGTCCTAGAAGTGGGACCGCTACGTAGACATTCATCTTGCCAAATTTTCCTCTGTAACGGTTGTGCCATCTGGCATCCCCACCAGCAGGGTGTGGAAGTGCCTGCCGCCTCCCAGCCTGGCCAGCAGAGCCGCTCAGGTTTGCATGTTTGCTAATCCAACCTGAGGAACAGGAACCCGGTGCAGTTTCCATTCGCATCTCCCAACGCGTGTGAGGTCAGACACCCCCTTAAGGATCCACCCTTTCCGGTCAGTTCACATCCTTCACCCATCGTTCTATCTGGCTTCTGGTCCTTCCCCCTCAATGTTCCAGTTCTTTATGTGTTAGAGAAATCCACCTTTATCTGTGATGTGCGCTGCAAACACCATCTCCTGATGCGAGCATTCTGCATCCCGGGAAGGCCTCCCTTCCCCTCACCTGACTTCTGAACCCGAGTGAGAAAGCCCCTCCCACACCCAGGTTCAGAGAGACCACCCGTGTTTTCTTCTAGTACTGGCTTGGTTTCATTTTTTACATTCAGATTTCTGATATGAGTCCTTTTTGGTGGGTGATGTAAGGTATATGTCGAATTTTACCTTTTTCTAAATGGCTGTCCAGTTGAACCAACACCAACTTTGAGAAAATCCATCTTGGCCCCAGTGCTCTGAGAAGGCCTCCTCTCACACACTCTGTCCAGACGCACCTGGCCGGGCTCTGCACTCCCTCCTGTTCCTCCTGCACCAGCAGGACACTGTCGTGATCACGGAGGCCGCAGGGGCCCTCACGGCCCCCTTTCCAGGGCTGCCTGTGCTGTCCTATCACGTTGACTTCCCCTGTAAACTCGAGTATCGACTGGTCTAGTTCCAGAAAACAGCCTGTTGGTATTTTTATTGGGATCATCTTAGATTTAAAATTAATTTAGGCAAAAGGGACACCTTATGTGGTTGACTCTTCCTAAGAACAAGGACTTTCTTTCCACTGATTTGTGTCTACTTTTGTGTCTTTCATGAGTGTCTTAAAATGTTATCTCATCTAGGTCTTGCATATATCTTAAGTTTATTCCTAAGTATTTAATCTTTATTGCCATTGTAAATTGGATTTTTCTTTTCCATTCTATCTTTTTTTTTATAAACTTATTTTATTTTTTTTTATTTATTATTTTTGGCTGTGTTGGGTCTCTGTTGTGGTGCACAGGCTTCTCATTGCAGTGGCTTCTCTTGTTGCGGAGCAGGGCTCTAGGCGTACGGGCTTCAGTAGATGCGGCGTGTGGGCTCAGTAGTTGTGGCTCGTGGGCTTAGTTGCTCTGCGGCATGTGGGACCTTCCGGGACCAGGGGCTCGAACTTGTGTCTCCTGCATTGGCAGGCGGATTCTCAACCACTGCACCACCAGGGAAGCCCCCCATTCTATCTTCTGATTATCATTTGCAGGAATGAAGGCTATTGGTTCCTGGGAAGCAGGCTGCCTGCCCGGCCCGTGTCTGTGGTGGGCAGTGCAGGTGGCACAGCTTAGGTGGACGGGAGGAAGCAAACACTTAGCTAATGGCAGCCAATTACCACCCAGCGAGTGATTTACAACTGGGCACGGTGTATGCCAACGCCTGGCGGCTCTCCCTCTCCCTGGGGTCCCATAAGCTTCTCCTTGACCGTGACGGACACAGTGACCGTGCTAATGGCTCTTTCTCCAGGCAATGTCTGCATAAATGTACAAGTAGCTTCAGTTTAGTTCAGAACGACAAAGAACTCTCCAGAATGTGAAAGTAACCAGTTGCTCTGCCATTGGCATGGGATTTTAAAAAGACCATTTTTAAAGGTAATTTGTGTAGCATTTATCGCAAGAAGATCTTAGCTTTTAACGCATTCTAAGGACGGCTCGTCATGTAGATAGGGGTGTGCGTGAATTCTACACACGTGGGCTTTAGGGGAGCCCCCAGATGCCCTAACGACAGGGAGGGAGAAGTCAAAGGAGAAGAAACTGAGGACAAACAGCAAACACGCCCTTCACACGACATTTAACCCCTCCTGCAGCACCGACGCTCCCCTCTCGGCTCTTCCAGGGCATCTACTCACCTCGTACAGCAAACTGTGATTGCTGTTCTTACAGCCTTTCAGTGACATAAAGCAAACAAATGAACATTTATCCGGGGAACGTTCACACCGGACCAAGTAGAGAAGTCAGACTAGTCCCCCTCTCACCACCCTCCCCGAACACACCACGTCTCACGACATCTGCCAAGTTGAGTAAGTGTCCACGGTCCTCATTCTCAAGCTTAAAACTTGGAAAACTAAGAACATTTCCGGAACTCATTGCAGAACCTACCTGTCAGATTTGGTCGTAGCATTACTGCCAAGAATGAATGGGGAAGCCGGATTAAAGATACATTTAAAAACATCCCCGATCACTTTTAACATGAATGACCTGCAAACACTGACTTGGGGCGGATGGGCTGATCGAGTCTGTCCTTCCCAGGATCCCGGGCCCCATTTCCAGCAAGAACTAGGGTCCTCCCTAGTCCACAGCTCTCAGTTCTCGGGAGGCCCTCTGGTGACACCTCGTGGGCACTTCTGATACCGCAGCCACGCACCACCTCGGCCGGGGGACCAGTCACCGGACACTGGGCCGGCAGCCTGGCCCCACGCCCTGCTCGGAACTGAGAGGCAGGACCGCAGCCTCGGCCGGGGGGGCGCAGCTGCACGTGGGTGAAGACCCCAGCCAGTGGGAGAAAACACTCAGCTGATCCCTGGCTCTCCCTCCCCACGAGCCAGACCCTCCAGAGACGCAATGGACTCCCTGAAAAGGCCGACCTGACGCCCACTCGTCCGGTAGGGCAGTGGTGGGCCCACCGCCGGGCACCGAGGCCCAGACAGAGCCTGCACACCTGGAGAGCCCTGTGCCTCGGGGCACCTGTTAGAGTGCCAGCCTCGCCCTGTCCCACCTGAGGCTGCCATTTGTAGGTGCAGAAACTGCAGCCAAGGTTACACAACGTGCTCAAGGTCACTCATCAAGCGGCCAAGCAACGACCTCATCATCCCACGTCTTGCAAACGTTTCCACTGAAGCGCCCCAGCAGCAAGGAAGTGAGCCCTTCCCGCCCAACGGGTGACCACAAACCACACGACTTCCTGCCAAGCCTTCTCTCAAAAATGCATGCAAACTTGTGACACTCAAAGGAATTCTCTGAACTTTCTCCTCATGTTAGCACTTTCTACGAAAATTTAAAATACACTTGTGGCTTCCCCGTCCCTCGGCCACGCCCACTGACGCCCTTAAACTGCTCGAATGGGCAATTCTCAGAAAATGCTTAACTTTACTAATGTAAGACGTACCCTTTTAAAGCACGGTGACACCATGTTTTCATCACATTAAGAAAAAACTAAGCCAATGAAACAGCTGATGAGGGTGTGGGGAAACTGATGGAGAGGAAGCTGGCGTGACTTTCTGGATGGCAACTTGGCACCTTCCACCAAACTCTGAAACACGTCCCCTCCGGCACAGCAAGGCCGTCCAGGAAACCCTCTCTGAGCAGCCGGGCAGACGAACGATGACAACGCCCAGGTCCTGGGAGACCACGCAGCCGTAAGGATGCCTGTGACCTTGACTGCTTTCCTGACCTTTCACCCTCTGCGCCACTTAAGTGTCTGTTCACACAGGTCCTTAAGGAAAATACTAACTTCTCAGAAAGCTCTTAAATACACTTAAATACTCCAATCACAGTTAAGAAACACAAGTGGACTCCTAACTTGATAATTCCTGATAAAATGTGCACGTCTTTTGTCCTTTAGTTTGGATGATCAAGAATGGCGCTAAAATGAAGTATGACGTGAGCCCCGCCTACCTACTTTTAAAATTTCTAGTAGCCACAAATTAAAAAACAAAACAAAACCAGGTAAAACTCAATTTAATGTTTATTTAATCCATCATATCCAAAATACTGTTTCGACCTGTAAATATTATTAACAATGAGATATTTCACTTTTTTTTTTGGCATTGACTTCAAAACCCAGTGTCTCAATTTGGACATTAACCTAACATGAGAAAGACCTGATCTGTATTTAGATTTTATAAAATTTACAGCTGAAAAACCAGATTCACATATTCATGTTCTTGACATACTCAACACTGTTTCCTAATAACTGAATGAAGGTAACAGCTCTGCGGCTACGCTGGACGCTGGCTTCACGTGCTCCCTAGTGGCCAGTGACCGCTGCACTGGACCTGGACCACACAAAGTGCTCCGTCCACGTAGTCCCCAGACCCACAGCGTCAGGAACTCCGCTGGGGTGGGGTGGGGTGGGGGGCGGTGGCACTGCTCTAACAGGGCCCCGCGCGATTCTGGCACAGCTGGAGAACCATGGGTCCAGATCTAACGCCACTGACAGGACAGGGTGTAGAAAGAGCTGGATAACCCACCTGTGGAATGGGAACTGAATACACCCCCCAACCATTATATATATGTATATTTAACATGGTTATTGGAGTATGATTGCTTTACAATGCTGTGTTAGTTGCTGCCACACAACAAAGTGAATCAGCTATACGTATACATACATCCCCATACCCCCTCCCTCTTGCGTCTCCCTCCCACCCTCCCTATCCCACCCCTCTAGCTGGTCACAACCATTATAGTTTGAGGCTATGAAACCAAAAAAGAAAGAGTAACTGCTTGGATTTTTGTTCATCCGCAAGCAGCGGGCTGTCTGGAACGCACGGCTGGACGCCCTGGGGTTACGACTGGGATGTATCTCTCTTCATCCGGTTCCCTGAGGTCCCGGGAGAGGACGGCTCTCCTGACAGGCCCCAAAGCCCTCGGTGTCACCCCAATGCCTGCAGTCAGAGGGTCACAGGCTGTTCTCTCAGTGGAACAGGAGCGGCGGGCTGGGGCCACCTCCGGACAAGGACCCCTAACAGGGAAGGTGTAGTCCCGCCCCCGTGCCTGGGCTCAGACGGCTGATCGCCACACAAGCCACGTGAGGAAGACACAGTGAGATCCACTGTCGGTGGTTTAAGGGACAGAGGTTAAGGGACAGAAGCCCCTGACCGGCTCAGCTCGGGGCAGAGCTGCTCGCGGTGGGAAGTGTGCAAGTGCTAGAGCATAAAAGTGTCCACAAAGTGCAAATCACGTTCGGAAAGAGGCCAGTTTGAACACAGTCACATCGTCACTTTACTCTCCACCTGAAAGAGAAGAAAACAGCTTATGTTCTTAGGTTTGTCTTGATTAGCCAGAAGCGGGTGATCGTATAAAAGACATTCGCCAAACACAGTGCTTCAGAAAGCAGCTATAAAGTGTCACTCTCATCACCCTGTGCTGGAGGGACCTGTGTGCGCACCCAGGGCTGACGAAGCCCAAGGTCGGGCGCACGCCCCCCTCCACCCCGTCCGGCCGTGACGGAGCGCGGAGCTCCAGGTGGCCAGTCATGAGCCGCACCACGACCGCTCGGCACTCACCGGCGGGACAGAGAACCGCCCCGCCTGACACAACGGCAGCAACACCGCGTGCCCCCCGCACCAGTACCTGAAGCGCCGAGCCAGCCAGCCGCCCGGCCCCTCGCGTGAAGCCCCCGACAGCCAGGCATCCGAGGCCCTTGCCGCCAAGCACCTGCGCAGAAGGGTCAGGTCAGTGCTCAGCCAACCCCTCCCGGTGCCGAGAGCCACGCACGCAGGGACGAGGTCACCCCCCAGCCCGGCTCGGGCACAGACACCATGAGAAACAGCCGAGTGGAAGTGACAGGTGACTCGGGCTTCCATTTCTACCCACGGAAGGTGGGGGCAGACGCGTCCACCGACCCGAGGAAGGTTCTCCCTGTTAATAAGCGGTGAAGGGGCTGAACTGCCCCCATCAGAAGGTGGGGTGGAGTCGACACCCAGGACCTATTTGGAGGGAGGGTGAGCTCGCCATGCGCCGACCCCACAGACCAGTGTCCTTATGCAAAGGGGACACTTGGACAGCACCGTGCACAGGGAGAACGCCGCAGGAAGGTGAAAGGCCAGGGTGACGTGTCCACAAGCCAGAGGACCCCGTGCCTACGGGAAGCACCCTCGGCGAGGGGGAGGCCGGGGGAGACCCTCCCCGTGGCCCCGCGCGGTGAGCAGGCACTTCTGGCTCCAGAACTGCAGTCCCAGCAAACAACGACTAGAATCGGCTTCAATTTGGAATCCACTTTTAATTAAGATCACATTCCCCCAAACCCCTACAGCGAATGGTCAACACCGAGAGCTGAGCGTGCCACACGGGTCCAGGTCGTCGCAAGCGCAGGCAGGCCGAGCCGGGCCTCTCCTCACCCGGCCGTGCCGGCAGGGGGGCCCCCGCGGGCGCAGCCGTGGTCCCGAGGGTGTCTGTGCTGAACGCAGACGGCGCCGCGACGCTCGGCGCGAGCCACCCGCAGCATCTCCTTCCGCCTGCAGCCCTCTTTCGAGCAGCGGTGCGAGAAAATCTGAGAACGGACAAGTTGCTTCAGTGTTCCGGCAGCCTCGCCGAGCAATCATTCAACCAGCCCCCGCCGCCCCATAAGAGCATCGGCACTTAAACTGGAAACGGTCCTTAGCTAAACAGAATGAAGGCGCCGGGGTTTCACTGAGGTGTCTCTCTGTCAGGTAAACAAGGAAATACTAGTTTAGGAGACAGAAAGGTTTTAACAAGTGGTAAATACTAAAGCGGCATTTTAAGTTGGGGTCTCATGCGAGATGCTTGGGGGGTACTCCCAGGAAAAGAAACAAGACGGGGGGGCGGGGGACGGGGACACGGGAGGGAAGGAGGCCGGGCACGAGGCGTCACGCACAGCCCTAGAGGGAGCTGGCGCAGCCGTTAGTTACTGCGGGGTCTTCGGGGTGATATCAACTCCCAGGCACTTCCGACTCTGTGCGGGTGACAATGGCAGGGAGGAGGGGGGCCGGCAGCCTGGGGGCAGCCCTCTGGCCAAGAAGGGCGAGTGACCCGAACGCGTGGCAACAGTGCAGGTGCCAGCGGGCCCGGGAGACGAGGAGAGGCAGCGCAAGGTGGGGAGTGAGGGTGGAGCCGGGAGGGAGGAGGACCTGGTCACCTAGGGGGCGGGGGGGGGGGGGGGGGGGGCACATGGGCGGGGCCGTGGTCGGAGCGAAGGCACAGGGTTTTACCAAAGCTTCCGGAAGGCTCGGAGGCACTGCACGGCAAGCGTGTGCAGCAGGAACGGGCTGGAGGAGATGGGGCCAGGAAGGGGTCGGGGGGCGCCAACCAGAGGGTCTGGGACGGAAGCTCAGGGACAGACTTCACCCTCTCCTGTTCCAGGTAATTTGTCATAATTGCATTTGTTCTGTATTTAGTGTAACATACAGAAACCGTGAGGTAAGGTGGTCAGAAGCCAGTGCCCTGGAGATAAGCTCTAAAGGCCAAGACAGCAGGGGGCGGCGCACCCCGCATCCTAGGGAAACCACCCAAATAAACCCGGAGGCCCCAGAGAGCGTGCAGTGCTGGGCTGGGCCTGGGGACGCGTGCGGGGCTCCGAGAGTCTCCAGTCCGAGGAGTGCACCAGCTGCCACGGGCCATCTACCAAGGGCCATGTCCAACCCGAGTCTCCTTGGACTCTGGTTGAGGATGGAGAAGTGACCACAGGTGGCGGCTCCGACTCCGCCTGAAGTTCTATAAATGTGACCACAAAGAGATGTTCTGAAAAAGGATGAACCCCAAAGGGCAAAAGATAAAAAGAAAACAGCCACAAGATTTTAAATTTCTTTTTTTTTTTTTTTTTTTTTTTGCCTGTGCCACGCGGCATGCGGGATCTTAGTTCCCTGACCAGGGACAGAGCCCCCTGCAGTGGAAGCGCGGAGTCTTAACCACCGGACCGCCAGGGAAGCCCGAAACAGCCACGGGGTTTTAGGAAAAGCACACGGGCGAGCAGTCACGGACTCAGCAGACACGAAAAGGCTGAACCGTGAGCCGGCAGGGAGGGTCAAGCAGCAGCGTACCTGTGACACGGAATCCCCGAAGGCTCAGAAATCGACAGCAGCAGAGGCAGCGCGGGTGACGCGGGACCGGGCAGAGGCCGCGTGGCTGGGAGGCGCACGCGCGGGGTCAGCTGCGGACCTGGCGTGTGGGCACGACTGACCACGACGTGGGAAAGACCACCTGCACGTGGGTCACACAGAGAAAAGGGAACTTGAGGGGAAAACGGAGGCCGGCCCGGGAGGTCCAGCCCCAAGGAGCGGGAGCCCAGAGGAGACGGCGACTCCCGGTCTGGAAGGGTCGCCAGGCGGAAGCTGCCACACGCGGGGACAAGGAGGACAGCCGGGCCCTCGCGGGAACTCGCTGAACAGCAGCGGAAGCGGGAAAAGCACCGACGCCAGCGAACGCCCAGGAGAGTCGCAGCCGGGGTGCTGGAGCCCGGCGGGCAGCGCGCCGTGGGACGGGCATCTCCCACCACCCCAGGGCGAACGAGACAAACGCGAGCTGGAGCTCAGGCCCGTGGGGGAGGCAGACGCCCCAGTGGAGCGGGCGGCCGCTCCTGACTCCAAACGCACAGACGCGGGACTTCAGAACGAGCACCGACACCGCCAAAGCAGGAACGCCCATGTCTGACTTTACATCCTTGACATTTCCCAGGCGGAGCTTAGGAAAAACCACACACTAACAGAATGATTCTAGAAAACCACATTCACTTTCCATCTTGGGAGGAATTCCTGTAATGAAAGCAAATCCTAACACAGACCCTAATATTTAGAAAATATGTTTATATAACTGTAAAAACCCATGCTGTTCACAACCCAGGAAAACACCGATCAATTGTTAGGGTTTTATTTTGTACCAAAACTATGAAAACTAATTAGCCTGGTTGGGTAATTGGCCTTCTTTCCCCTGGGGAGAAAGCAGCCCCCGGCGGCTCACGTAGACTCCGCCCTCACCTCCTCTTTCTTCCTCCCAGGGTGACGTTTACAGCCTCCATCCATGTGCGCACCGACCACCACATCTGGGATCTCGTCCTTTTTTACTGGGACAGGGCTGTTACAAAGTGGGCACACTGGGACCTGAACATCCTAAAAATAACAAATATGATATTCCAGATTCAGACAATCAAAACTCACGCACACACACAAAGGCACGGCGGTACAGCACACTTACAAGCAAGCAGAGTACAGACACTGACGTCCGAGCCCCACGAGAGCAGAGCGTGGTTAGCACGGGGGTCGGCAGCAAGGCACCCCCAGGGCTGGAAAGCAGTTGCCGTAAGTGGAACCCAGGAGAACTGAAGAAACAGACTATTAACCACCCGCAGAAACGACCCTGAGACAGAGGGCGAGCGCAGCCCAGGAAGGAAGCTGGTGAACCAATCCAGAAGGACAGGCTCAGGGCAGCAGGGCCATCTGTCCAGCACCGGGTAGTGAGCAGTGAAGCTGCCCAGTCACCTCGAGGGTCGGGCTGCCAGGAAAACCCTCCAGCCGTGCAGAGCCTCAGCTCCTTCGCCTGCCAGGGGCCTTCCTGACGCTCCCTGCAGCTTCCGCCGTGCCCACGCAGGGAGACTAGCTCAAGGGCACAGGCGGCCAGGCTGAGCTCTCAGGCTCAGAACCACCATCCAAGCCCAGCACTGGGGGGGCTCCGGAGGGAACGCCCAGCACGGTTAAAATCCCTCTGGGCCAGGGCAGGAGCTGAGCTAATTTAGCTCAAGAACACTGAGGTGACATGTGGGCGAGTAACAGGTAATCACAGAATCGCGATGCCAGCTGTCTGGGAACTGAGCTGGAAAGCCACCCAGGGGTGCTCCTGCAGCTGGCAAGTTGGCCAAGTTAAGAAATAAAGCATCATTCAGTCACCTCTAGGCAGACTCTCCCCATCCAGGGACACAGGAAGGTCAAGGCAACAGACCAGGTAGTTTGGCTTGGTCACCGGTGCCAGGTGAACATGAGTCACCCTCCCCCGCCCCCATGAACCAGCAAAGGGCCAGACCCCAGCCGACACCGGTCAAAGGGTGTAGCACTGTCACCCGCATTTCTAACTGCCACCCTGGGGAAGCAGCAGAGTGCTGACTGAAGAGCTCATGAAAATGCTCCCTGAAGCACCCAAAACAAAGTGAGTTCAGGCTGGGACCACCTGAAAAGTCAATAACCAAGGTCTTAAACCTCTGGACTCAGGCAAGTCTGTTTCCTTACAGCCATCTTCCGGCTTCCACCACGAACTGTCTGAATCACCTAGGGAGGACGCCAAGGCTGCAAAGGTACCCAGATAAGCAAGCATTTACAATTCTTCCCAGATTCGAGCCCCCATCAAGCGCTGCCCTGCGTTTCTTGTGCCCCATGAAGACAGAGCTGTTTTTCCCTGTGTGTCGAATAAAAGGAACTAAGTGTTTTAACACGTAAAGTAAGCTCTGAAGGTTTAGATACAACAATTTGATTCCAGGAAGATAATCTGTTGCTTTAGAGCTGTGCCGTCCAGAGCTTCCTGCAATGATGGAAAAGCTCCACATCTGCTCTGTCTACACACGGCTCCTGAAAACCTGAAACGTGGCTGGCGTCACTGAGAAACAGGACTTTTAAGATTTATTTAATTTTAATTAAGTTTTATCTACACGTGGCTAGTGTCCACTATCTCGGGCAGCGCAGCTTTGGGAAATGAGGATGAGAATCTTTAGAATGAAGCATGACCAATTACCTTCTTGAATGCAAAGGGACATTTATGTGCAGCGTAGGTAAAATGATCTTTACAGAAATCTTGTTTACATGCATCACATTCTAACGGAAGAAAATCTAAAAAACACACAAAAAACAGTAAAGTGTTTTAAAGACTAGAACAGAAGAATCATAGATCATATTAAACAGGTATTTACCTTTGCTGAGTTCATATTATGCCTCTCAAATACATCCTCGAGGTACCACATGAGAAAAAACTTGGGGGCCATGACTTTGACAACGCCAGCAACACTGAAGAACCGGCATAGCTATCCTTTCCCAAGAGATCCCACCTCACGTGGCACCACGTATCTAAGCAGAACATTTAAATCCACTCAGTGCTGGCAGCCAGCCTTGCACCTAGCTGTACAGAACCAAAACCTCAGGCCAGCATCTCATTACTGAAAAGCCAGAAAGGCCAAGGCCCAGAGAACAACAGCTAATGAAGACAATGGCCAGTTCTTCTCCCAAATAGATGACAAGACACCCATTTTCTGTTAATGTTCTCTTAGAAGTGCTTACCTAGCTGCTTGCAAGTTTTTTCTGAACAATGCTTCCCCAAATCAGGGAACTCCATTATGAGAAAATGTCCAAAACACAGATGACAGAGTGAAATGTCACCTGCAAGAATTAGAAATAATTAGGAGGAAAGCAAGGATGGTCTGAATTTCAGTCACCAGGGTTTATATCGCACAGCTGATATAAGTAAACAAACACCGCAAGGAGCATTAAACGCTCAAGTCATCTGGGCTCCCGCAGGGGCCTAAGTGTCACAAATTCTTGTCTTTCAGCAAAGAGAAAATGGGAGTTTTAGCGTAAGTACAAGCTCCTTCAGAATCAACCCCCTTAGGAGACAGATTGTTTTTCAGTTCTTTTAATTCCTAGTTTATCAAGCTCAACCCGAATTTAAGTTTTCATTAATCCATATTTTGACTCATATTGACAGGGACGTCCCATATTCAATTACACAGCTACTAGGGAAAGTTACAGCCTCGGTGAACTTTAAATCGCAATTTCATCTACTGAATATACTTGACAAACAAAACTCTGTTACCAGGTGCTAAATCACGTTACTTAACTACACTCTCCCGGGGACATTCGACTCAGTCCCCTGTTGCTCTCTTTAACTCCCTTATGCATTGAGTTTTACTCAGAATTTATTCCTTACTGACAATCAACCAGGAGTTGACCAGGGGAAGGGGAAGGGGAAGTCGTTAACTCACCAGCGGAAAACAGGTGGACAAACAGTGATGTCACTGCACTTGAGAGAAAACTGAAGTCCACGGCACGCCTCACAGGGTCCCTCCCCTCCGTGATCCGGCACCCACCAAACCTCTCAAAACTCTTGTCCCTCCCAGAATTCACGTCCCCAGAGCCTCTTCCGGACCTGCCCATCAGCTCTCCCGCTCCCGGGAGCGTTCAGGGTGCCTGGGATACTCTGGCCACAGCTGACATCCGCTCACGCCCTCAGGGCCCAGTTTAAAGCGTCACTCAGGGCCTTTCCTAAGACCCTCACCTGGCCCCACCCAAATCCCGTTTCCTCTGCTCTGTAATTCCTTTCCCAGGACCCACTCGCTCGGCTCCCCACTGCAGCTTCGTTCCCTACTCTCGGCTCCGCGAAGCGCAGGGCCCAGGTCAGGTCTGCCCATCCTGGATCAGCAACGCCCAGCGGACGTTCGGAAATCAATCGATCGAGGACCGACGAGACGCAGAACTCAATCCCGACGTGGTCGCGCTCTCGGCGCCGCAGCCGCGGTGTGAGAGCCCCGTTCTGCTAGGACACTAACGCCCTGCCCGTCCGAGGTTCGCGGCCCCGTCCGACCCCCGCCCGGCACCCCCAGGCCGACCCCGTACCTGGCCCTCGTCGGAGGCCTGGGCAGCCGCAGAGGGGAGCGGAAGGTGGCAGAGACCAAGAGCTGTCTCCCTGTCCGCGGTCAGCCGCGGGGGACAAGGCCAAAGGGACGAAGAAAACAGGATCCGAGCGACGGCCGAGGCCGGTCCGAGTCCGCGGGAGAGCCCAGCATCGCGCCGCCCGGACCTCCCGGCCATTTATTCGCAGCCGCCGGGTCAGAGAGCCCCCCGCTGTCCGGGCGTCTCCGGCGCGCCCCCGACGACGTCACCGCCGAGCCGACCAATCGCGCCCTCCGCGGCCAGGCATTCCCGGCGCGCCCCTGGACGTCACCGCTAGGCCGACCAATCGCGCCTGCCGCGGTCCCGTCGGCCCGCCCACTCCTCGCCTCTTCTCGAACAGTCCGGCGGCTTCTCGGGCTGAGGAGTCACGGTGAGGCGGCTCTGCGCAGGCGCACTGGGCCGGCACCCGGAGCGGGGCGCTGAGTCAGGGCGGGCAGGGCGGGGTGCGGAGGGAGGGTACCCAGCGCTGGGCGCCACGGAGGTGGGGGCGCGGGCGGCCAGTACCCGGCGCGAGGCTCCGCCGGAAGTGCGTCCAGCCGGCTCACGCACACAGCCACTGATTTTGCAGTTACAGATGAACTTTAGCTTGTGGGCAAGTTCACAAATGTGGAAACCACAGCCATGAAGGATCGACCGTGTGTGTGTACGTGTATGTGCGCATTTTCCTTACCCTTGTTCTGGACCACGTGAGAGCGTGGTGTGGACATGATGCCCCATCACCCCCCCCCCCCCGCCCCCAATACTCCCGCGTGTGTTTCCTACGTGGCCACTCCAGCCACCCAGCCCGGAAATCAGTGGTGACACTATGTTAAGGTCCGACCCGCAGACCCCATTTAGGTTTCTGCCAACCGTGTCGTCGATGCCTCTTTCCTCTGTGCTCCAGGAGCCCGTCACCAATTACCCGTTCATTGTCTTCCTGTCCCCGACAGCTTTTATTAAAGATCACAGACTTTCATTCATATAACGTGACTCTCAGGCAGGGTACATCCACGCTTCCTCAGGAGCAGGCTCAGGTCATACTTTCTAGGTGGTTACATCACAGAAATGGTACTGCGCTCATCGCCAGCACAGGATTGCAACCCCTCCTAGAGTGGGTGACGTTAATCTTGACGACATTGTCATCCCGATGTTTGATAAGTTTCTCCACTTTTTCATTTGTGAATTAACTAGTATCTTGTAGGGAGAGATTCCGAGATTCCACCATTGTGTTATTCTTCATGAACCTCTGACCACCTTGACTCCATCTGTCGCTTCTGCCTGGATCACTATGATCATTGCCAAACAGTGCTTTTAAAAATTTCCATCATTTCCTCTACATTTATTAGTTGGCATTCCACTATAAGGGAATGATTTGCCTTCCCCATTTATTTTTTAACCCTGACTTTAACCCGAAGAACCAGAATTCACACCCAGCATCAGGGAAGGTCAGGAGAAGATGTGAGAGTGGATACCCTGGGGGTGTAACAGGCGAGCACTTGGCCCACCTCTGCTGTTCCTGGTCCTGATCCAGCCAAGACCACACCAAACTGTCGTGAGAACAAAACACCATCAAGTCAGAATTTTTAAATGCAGTGTTTTTGTCATTAACTGAACATCTGCCTTCATACAAAGAGAGATGCCAAAAGCATCTCAGTAAGTTAGGTGACCACCATCCACCTAAGTAATTTACCACATCACGATAAAGGGGAGGAAGGACCTTGTACTACTGTGACCCGGGGGACGGGAGGGGAGGCATACCTCGGAGCCTTAGTTAGCAAACCTCAAGAAGTTCTACTTGAGAGAAGAGGCCAGAGCGCGTGTCCAGACACACGATTCTCTATCAAGAGACCACAATGCCCTTCACCAACGGCTCACTGTTGTGACCCCTGTTTTACCTGCGAGGAGACTGAGGCACAGAGGTGACAAGGGACATGCCCAAGAGGAGCCAGGATTCAAACCCCACCCCAAGTCCACATTCCTAACTCCCCTCTGCTACCTCCACCGGCCAGGGGTGGGGACGGAGACGCAGCCAGGTGCCAGGTCATAGGACCCAGAGCGTCATGAAAAAGATTCAGGGCTTTATTTTGAGTGCAAAGGGGTATTGCTGAAAAGTTTTAAGCATGACCTTGAGGGGTGGGCAGGAGACAATATGTATAAAGTACACATACTTTACACAGCTGAACGAAAAATAATTGCAACTTTCTCAGTTTTCTAAAGTTGAGCTCCACTTTCCTTTGGAGCCCCAGATGCCTGCCGCCGGCAGACATGGGGCCTGTCCCGTCACCGGTCTGTTCAGATCCGGTTGCTTTGGTGACCTCGGTCACTGTCCAGCTCAAACCGCAGTCATTTCAAGCCTTCTTCCTACAATCCCTCGTTCCCGTCTCCCTCCGTGGCGCCTGGGCTCGGAGATGCGCATGTAACCCCGTGGCAGTGAAGGGTGGAGGCTCTGGCCTCTGCGGGTGATGACCTGTCCACAGCCTTTGGTCAGGTGCCAGCACCTGCTGCCCGTGTCAGGACTTCCGTCGTGACCTCTCATCCCAAGCTTATCACATGCACTGTCCTGACCCCCGGTTTCAGGTTCAGTGGCCCTCTCCGCCCTCCACGCCAGGGCACGCGGGGCTGGGGAGCTCCTCTAGCTGTGTGCGGGGACTGCGGCTCTGGGGCACCAGCTGAGGCCCTCTCCCTGCCTGGCGGCACCCCAGGCACCATCCACCGCACTCTCCCTGTGCTGGCACAGAGAAGGTGCGTGCCTCTCCCAGAGGTACAGGTGGGGGCCCCACGCCTTCAGAGCACCCCCTCCAAGCCCAGGTTGTTTATCATTGCAAGTCCCACATCTGAGGGCTGCAGGATGAGCCGGGGTCCCTTCTCAGGGACCTAGGCAGCATGACAAGCTTGGCGTCCTCCCTTTCAAAGCCCGTCAGATCTCTCCCCAGCCCTGGAAGTAATGTTCTCCTTATGCTGCGGGGCATTTCTCTCACATCATCGCCTTGGGTTTCTTGCTCTAAGGGTGAATCTCACAAACTTTGGTTCATGGTTCCCTTTCCTCTCCCTTGAAAGCCTTGCTTCTAAGACTAAGGCTTGCTATGAGCTCTTAAAAGTTTAGGTTTAAAACTCAAATCTGAGCAACGATTTCTTTGGTCTAGACGGACCCTTCCGTGGAGCCATGAGTGTCACTGCAGGGCCTAGCCTTTTTTGTGTTTTAAAAAATATTTATTTATTTATTTATTTATTTGGTTGCACTGGGTCTTTAGTTGCAGCTCGCGGGCTCCTTAGTTGTGGCGTGCGAATTCTTAGTTGCAGCATGCATGTGGGATCTAGTTCCCTGACCAGGGATTGAACCCAAGCCCCCCGCATTGGGAGCGTGTAGTCTGAACCAGTGCGCCACCAGGGAAGTCCCAGGGCCTAGTCTTGATGGAGAAGAGAAAACACATTGACGTTATACCGGCTGCACACATTGTACTTTAAAACGTGTTCATCCGCAGTTTGTGGCAGACAGGCAGATGGGGGAGAGGCCAGAGCAGAAGCTGGGCGAGCAGGTAAGAGGCTGCGGCTGCAGTCCAGGTGACAGAGATGACAGTCACCATGGAAACCATGGAAACACAGAAGCCTTACCCACCTTCACTGCTCCCCTTGTAGGCAGGGCATCAGCATGTGGTCCAGGGA
The DNA here is from genome assembly GCF_009873245.2 of Balaenoptera musculus. Lineage (NCBI taxonomy): Eukaryota > Metazoa > Chordata > Mammalia > Artiodactyla > Balaenopteridae > Balaenoptera > Balaenoptera musculus. The sequence continues at coordinate 87,803,840 of NC_045799.1, read as the reverse complement.
GAGGGGCTTCTGGGAGAAGATTTCTTTCCTAGTAAAAGGGAGACATCCATTAGGACATAACCCTCTTCTAGAAGGATTTTTTGTGACGCTTGAAAATAGTGGCCTTCTCCTTAACACGAAGGGCAAAGCTTAAGGATCAAGTCAAACAGAGACGGCAGCACAGAAAGGTGGAGAGAACCTGGGTCGTTGATTACATTGTTGAGCTGACCATCAGTTTCCCTGCCTCTGGACTTCTTGTAACCTGAGACAATTTTTTTTGTAGCCAAAGCATTCTTACTGACACTTGGAAAAAAATGTTTCAATTTAGGATGTATCGGTATCTGCTATGGGACAAACGGGGGAAGTTGGCAAATAAGCACATGGATACATGAGTGGAAGTCAGAGAAGAGGTCTGGCCTGGAGAAACAACGTTGGAAATCGACAGCATAAAGGTGGCAATTAAATCCATAAGTGCCGAGATTGCCTCGGGAAAGGACACCCGCGGAGGAGGAGAGGGTCCGCCTTAGCAAAATCCAGCGTTTCAAGATCAGAGAAAGATGTGCAGGCCTAGCTGACCGGGAATGAGAGGAAGGCCTCGTGGAAGCCGAGGGAGGAGAGAGAACCTGGGAGGGAGCATGGGTCACCTGCCTCCTGCTGCCGGGGGACAGAGGGAAGCCTGCGTGTCTGTGTTTTGTGACACGTCGGTCACACGTTGGTCACTGTTGCCTTTAGAGCGGCCCCAGAGGTAGGGGCACACGGCAGGCTGAAGTGGGGTGAAGAGCAGAGGGGACAGAATGGTGTCTGCGGTAAGGAAGTGGGGTACAGGCAGGAGAAGCCATTATGCCTGAAGAAAGGATGAAACCTGTTCCCTGCCCGCCTGCGTGTCCAGCTGCTTAAACAGGCGACTCTCTGCTGCCCGCTTCCCCCAGGACTCTCTCTCCTCGGCCTGGACACACAGTCAATATTACCCTTACGTTTATAATTCATATCCTCAACAAATATTTATTGGGTGCCCGCTGTGTGCACAGCACCCTGTTTGGCCTCAGGAAAATATAAGAAAGATTCAACTGGGTCCCTGTCTCTTCCCATGAGCTTACAGTCTCAATCTTGGAGGAAAAAAGGACCCCCATCCTGAAACAATGGGGCATTAAGTCTGAACACTGTGTTTGTGAGCTTGCAGGCCAGAGGCGGTGATCACTGGGACTCAGAGAGTAACAGTGTCCCAGGGCGAGCCTGAAAGAGTGAAGCCAAGTGTCTAGGAAGGGCTCACGGGTGGGGGGCTCCTGCCGGCCCTCGAAGGTGGGGTGGTGGGCTGGGGAGGGGGGGCTGCCCAAGCCAGAGCTGTGTCAGCAGGACTCCTGACTGCGGGTGACGGGAACCCCCTCAAAACAGGCTTTCCCCAAGGGGGAGTGTATAGGCTCCTGGCCTCGAGATGTGCTCGGATCCAGGAACTCAGATGGGGCCCTGGACGCCCTCACCTCTGAAAGCCCCTCCACTCTGTGTGGTGGGGACGGAGCTGCCAGCAGAGTGAGCGACCGTCTCCCAGCATCCGTGCCAGAGTCCTAGGGCGGACGCTGACGTGCTTTCGTGGGTCACGTGTGAGGTGGCAACACGTGATGCTGAGACGCTTTTCAGAGTGAAAAGGGGGCGCTGTTGGTGACTCTGTTGGGACAACAGGCACACGCAGGGACTCTGCCAGGAAAACTAGAAGACGAAGTCTCCTGCATCGCGTGTAATTGATGTGGCCACTGCCGCCGCCGGTAGACACCCCACCAGAATCACACACAGTGGGGAGGGACCTTCCTCCAGCGTAATAGTGCCGATAACAGATGAAGGATGGGCCAGGAGGCTGGGATCGTGAAGTGAACGCGTCCACCGTTCGCAGCGAGGTGGCGATTCAGGGAGAGGGCGAGAAGACTGGAGAGGGACGCTCAGTGCTTGACGTCGAGCTAAGCGGACACAGACAGAGACACCTGAGCCCCACCTGACGGGGAGGAAGGCAGGACGTGGTCCAGGAGATCGACAGGTGAGACTGATGTTCAGGAGACAAGGCCGGGGCTCAGGTGCAGGACGTATCGAGAGCCTCAGAGGGGAGCTCAGGTCTGTTAGTTCGTCCTGAGCCGTTGCGGGTACTCGTGCGGAGGAGGTGGAAGGAAAGGGGTCTATTCTCAGCAGAACTTCCTGGCTGATGGGCATGGAGGACGGAAGGAGGAGGGCGCCCCGAGTCTCAGGCTTGGGGAAGCAGAGGAGCCGGCAGGAACAGGGAGGTGACCGAGGGTAGCAGTTTGGAGACGAGATAAGTCTGCTTCGGGTCACCTTGAGCTGTGGAGAAGTTGTACGAATAGAGAGAACACGGAATTAGAGTTGGAATCTGACTTGAAGCCAAGACAATGGATAAAGTCTCCAGAAAAGAGAGTGAGAAATGGCCGGAGTTGAGTGTGAGGCGAGTGGCAGGTAGGCCACGGGAGGGAGAGGAAACAGAAAGAAGCTGTGGGAGATTCGGGGGGAGGGGAGGGGACCAAGCGCCAAACACTTGGCTGAAATCCAGGGGGCTGGAGATCCTTCCAGGCGTTTGGCCAGAAGGACATGGATGACCTTTGGGAAGGTCATTGCTTGCGGTGCAGCTCTCGGGGCAGGCTGGGTCACACTGCGGAACAGACGCCACCGGAAACAGCAAGGTTTATGTCTCGCCCAGGCTTCGCGTCCTCAGTGCTCAGACAGGCTCTGCTCCACGCCGCCCTCACCCCGGCAGGATGGAGCCCCGGGAGGGAGGATGGAGCCCCGGGGGGATGGAGCCCCGGGAGGGAGGATGGGGCCCCGGGGGGATGGAGCCCCGGGGGGATGGAGCCCCGGGAGGATGGAGCCGCCGCTGTCGGAAGCCTCATCGCTAGTTGCTTCGGCAGAAAGGAAGCCACGGCGCTGGGGCCTCACGCTGGCCATCAGGTCCCCTGCAGGCGAGCCTCGCAGCTCAGTGGCCCCGGCCAACCGCAGGGGCCAGGCGTGCAGGCCCCCACGTGCCTGCAGCAGGAACGGAAATCGCTGTTGAGAGGAAACGACCCGCCAGAAAGTAGCGGAGGCAGAGGCCAGGCTGCGGGGTGGGGGGGGGGCGGGGGGGGTGGGGGCGGGGAGGGGCGGTGCAGGGCGCCTGCTCTCTCAGAGACACTATACTTTTTTTTTTTTTTTAATATTTATTTATTTTGGCTGCACTGGGTCTTAGTTGCGGCGCATGGGATCTTCGCTGCAGCGTGCGGGCTCTTAGTTGTGGCACGCATGTGGGATCTAGCTCCCTGACCAGGGATCGAACCCAGGCCCCCTGCATTGGGAGCGGGAGCCTTACCCACTGGACCACCAGGGAAGTCCCTTCGACACTCTTCTTGAGGTCAGACCACAAGCCTCCTGTGCCCTTTAACCCCTTGCAGGTGACGCTTACGCACCTCGCTGTGGTAACCAGGTGCCGTCAGGTGGCAAAACCAGGGAGAGATGCTCTGATGACTTAAGACTTTCCCATAAGGCCTCGGGGAAGGTCTCGGCACGGCCTCCCCGGGAAGGCAGGTGTCTCTCAAATTCTGAGTAGCCACATATACGTCTGCATGTCATGGCGTCATAACGGATATAGTGATGAGTATAGCCCGAATGAGGCCGGTTTTCCTACTGGAGCCTGTCCTGGGAGCCCTGGTCTCCTAGTGAACAATGCGTGCTTCGGGGGGGGGGGCATGCTCCCCCTGCGGCCCTGGGCTGTGGCCTCGGACAGTGGAGATGCTCTGGCCTCTCCCTGACATCTTCCTAGGAAACCTGAGAGTCTCAGGGGGAGATTGCTACGTGGATAGAATTGCCGACAGAAACCAACCTCTGTACCCCCTAGACTCGGTGCGGAGCACAAATATTTCATAGACACAAAGTCAGCTAGACAGAGAATTTAATTCTGGAAAGTGATTATATGATAAACTGCAGGAGATGCAATACATGATTTGCCTCACAACACATTTTTAAGAAAGCAGAAGCCCCGTGGAATAAAAATAAACTCGTTCAGGTTCCCAAGCGAGCAGGAAGCAGCTGAATGCAGCAGAGATGACCTAATGTTTTCTTTTTCTAACTCTTAATTTTGTGATGTGATGTTATCTAGCTTATGGGACCCCTTTTATCCCAGAATCTGGGTCACATGATTCTTGCCTACTCCATTATTTGATAATAAACCGGTGCAAGGGCTTCAGTTCCAATATCCTCCAAGTATTGTCAGAAAAGGCGAGCCTGCAGAGCCCTTTGTTCGGAGCCTATCGAGTCCCCAACAGGAAGGGGTGAGTGGCTGCTTAGTGGCAATTGTCCATGTAAAGTTCTGTATATGAGCGGAAATGCAGATACAATGTTAGAAGAGAGAAGAGTGATGGAGCGTGGAGAGCGGGGTCAAAACACTCACCCTTGTAAGGACCTCTTAAACCTCCTTTCAGAGTCAGTCGTCCATTGAGCAACCAAGGCTGCTCAGGGATCACATCCTTTTCATTTGGTGGTCACTCATGTGATGGGAGTGGATCAAAGTTCTCCTCTTCCCACCACGAGGAGTCTTTGGCCCAGTCCCAGCCCCTGCAGACCCTGCTGTGGGCTGTGTGCCTCCTTGACATGCTGCCCGTGGAAGGCAGGCAGGGGAGCCTGGGCCGCCGTGCGTGAGTGGACAAGTGGGAACACAGACGGGACCTGCAGTTCTGTTAGCAGTGTTACCAACGCTTACCTCCTAGTTTCCAGAAATGCTGACGCCGGGGAAGCTGTCGCGGGGTGGGATTCGGGATCCTCCGAGCTGTCTGAACGACATTCTGGCAATCTGAAATGATTTCAGTGTGCAAAGTGGAAAACGAAGCTGCCTCTGTCTGCAGATAGTAAGACTTGTTTCCTTTGCAAGCCTGCCTGTTGAAAAAGCACCCAGTCACCGTATCTTGGAGCCGAGCAGGAAGGGCAGCTGCCCTTTCTACTTGGTGGGAAGTGAGACTGTATTTCCCCTCGTAACTACTGGGGGAGACATGGAAGCACCTTGAGAACTGTATAGGTTAACCCGAAACTTCAACATTCCACAACTTTTGTAACTGCAGCTAAAAACATCTTGATCACAATTATAGCCAATTATTGTTGTACTCTGATGCTTTTGCAAAAAAAAAGAAAAAGAAAAAAAAAGCTTCATCTTCAAAAAGATTCATAGAAAGGACTTTTTGACAAGTACAAGTTTATGATAACTTTCAGATCATACTGCTGAACTGGGTAATAAATTAAAGAATTCTAATGGAAAACCTGATGGCTTCATAAAACTGTTAACAGAAGATTAAAATCAAGGATTAGTCACATAGGACTAATCAAACTGATGAATATGTTTATAATTTTTTGGTTTTTGTCTGAAATATTACTGGGTTTTAATCTGTGTTTTCCAGATATAAGGACACCCTTCCCCTCAAGGTAATTATGACTTACAGCAATTTGGTGAATTATACCTTTGTAAGTAGAATTGAAACATTTATCTTTTCTCTTTACCTGATCCCTCCAGAAATTGGAAACTCTTAGATTCCCAGCAGTTTTATTAGGTAAATAAGGAAGGCCCCCTCCTAATAGGTACAGGAATCTCAAGGCAATTTGGGGACCTCAAAAAGAGAGGAATTCACCCAAATCTATAGATGTCACAGGTGGAATCTGCGACAAGCCCTTGGTGTGGCTTTTCTGGACTTGAGAGACCTTTTAAAAGTTCAGTCTGAGATTTCTTATGAAAAGTTCCAGCACAGCCAATTTAAAAGAGCCTATGTGGTCAATTAACCAGACTTATTCTGGAAACAAATTAGTCTTAATATGGCTATGTTTGGTAGAAATGAGGGTAATTTTAAAGAGAAAAAGATTACGTTTCAGTGGCTATTAAATTCTAGTTTTGTTAATCGAGGTCTGTATTTACTGCCTGGGACTTACTTTCCCAGATAACTCCTTGTTGTCACATTATATCATTGTAAAATTTGATTGAATTATTAAAAGACACCTTAAGTTTGTTTCTGAAGCTTATCACAGTAATCTGTCTTTGGATGAAGATCAGATGCCCCATGACTGACAACTAGGAGATTATTCACTGGAAAAAGACATCAGCTAAAGGACTCTTTACAGCCATGTTGGAAAGTACCATATCAGGTCTCTCCTGAATGAACTTCAATTCCTGTTTCTGACATGTGACTTCAACTAAGACCAGCACTACCAGACCAGGACAAGAAGACGATGACATCTGAAGTAGACAGCTGACCCAAGATGCTGGACCAGGCCCGTATGCTAATTACTTTGACAATTGCTCACACTCTTCCCTTATGAACCAAATGTATTTCTTCCTTGGCCTCAATCATAGGCAAGTTTCAAAAAATCAATCCGATTGCTGGGTTTGTGGCCAATTACCTATGCCCAGTACTCCCAGGTTGCCTTGGTGGGTTTCTCCTCCCCAAGGCTCTAATTGGATGAAATTTTATTTTAAAAGAAAGAAACTCTAGCACCATGCAAGCTAACATTACCACCAATATCACTATGTGAGACCCTCTTACCTGGCCAATTTAATGACACCCGTTCTGAACTTGGCCATAAATACTCTTTCACTAGATGTTAAATATTGGATAGTGCTTAACAGGACCCAGTTGACCTATGGAACAGGTTAATGGTCTTGGCTTTACGCAGGTTGGTTAGGAAGATGAACGATAGGTTTCCCTTGGGCTCAAGGTCACCTACAAATAGCCTTGGAAACAGCCCCTGTCAGTCTACCTTTAATGTGAACACACTGCTTTCTATGAATTTTCCAATGGTATGAGCATTTGGCTGCAATATTTGTTAACTCCTCTTATGACACGTGAAGAATCAGATTTCTGCTCTGAATGATCCTCTTCCCAGTTTAGGAAAAATACTAGGAAAATGGTATGGTTTAGGAGGATCTTGGCTTAAACCTTTACTAATGACATCATTACTCCTACTGTCAAGTTTGATCACATCTATAGTTCTCTATAAATTAATGAACATGTACAATGTACATCCAAGATAAAATTGGCATAAATCCTACTGGACAACTTGGAATTGACCATTAGTCCTTGCCAGACATCTTACTAGCACAACCCCTTAAAAGGAAAGAAAGAACTGGACTATTAAGATCTGACATCAAGGGACATGATGGACCCAGGGCAGGTAAACAACCACCGTATCATCGAGGGACCAAACATTTGATCACCTATGCTTTATATCGAAAGATTAGTGGTAGATAGGGGGAAATTAATGAAACAAAATTCATATTTTATGCCAGACAATAGAAATTAAAATTTTTTCTTTGCCCGTTTGGGCCTTCTCCCTCCCCTTTAGTGTGTATTGTGCATCTGCATTAACCAGACCTCCTTAGGAGATAACATTCTCTCCCTCTCTCTTTTTTTTTTTTTGGCCACGCTGCAGGATCTTAGTTCCCTGACCAGGGATTGAACCCAGGGCCATGGCAGTGAAAGCGCCAAGTCCTAACCACTGGACCCCCAGGGAATTCCCAAAATTTTCTATTTCTTAAATCAACTACTGATTAATTTTTTTCACTGACAGTTTCAATATTCACCTTATATCACTGATGGTATTTCCACATCAACAGTGTTGTTCTTGATTTTTAAACGTTGTTCCAATCTGAGCCACTACAAGTCACTGTCTCAGGATTCCTGGTCTGAAGTCCATGAGCACACAGGGTAAAGTCCAGGACCAAGAGCAATGATGCAAAGTCATCTTTTTGTCTTCACCTCTGTGTTGGTTCCTGAGTGGGTTCTGAATAAGTAATAACCAGCCTGGTTTCCCAGTAATGAAACATTCCCTTCCTGGCCTGGCCCCTCTGATACCCCCAAATCACTGCATTAAATATTAAAGCTGCCTGTGCCCTGGCAGCTCCATTCTGAAGGCAGCAGCGAAGTTTCTGTGGAATAACTCTGGCTGGCTGGCTGCTAGATTTGTTCATTATTTTAGTCTATGCATATTGGCTAGGACTGCAATATTGTTTCTTTTTCCCACAAATATTAGTCTGAAATTGAGAGAGACCTGATCTCCAGTGCAGCCTGGAGAAAGAGGAGGGCTGTCATTTGTTCTGGTTGCCACACCTAAGGGAGGGCTGTACATCACCCTTTAACCTAGCTGGGACATTCAGGCCACCCCAGCCAGGGGTCTGCTGAAGACCTGCTCATACAACATACTTTGGTGGGTGCTGTCGGGGGTGGGGAAAAGCATAAGATTTGAGCTTGTAAGCTTCATGGAGAGTGAAAACATGTACATTAAATAAAAAAGAAAAAAAAAAAAGACAGTCCAACCCAAAGCAGCGCCTGGTGCAGAGAGGATGCATGACAGAGACCAGTGACCAGGATGTCACGTCTAGGGGAGCACGTCCCTGGCTGGAGCCGTCCAGGGAGCTGCCTTGGGAGGTGGTGGGATGAGATGGACCTTGGGGAGGGATGTAGGACTTTGACAAAGGTGCAGGGAAGGAGGGGTCACTATTGTGGATGCAGCGTGAACAGAGGGAGAGCATGTGGACCCTCCAAGAGCATCACTCCTCTCATGCAAGACTCTTGGAGCAGATCTCGGCGATGCCAGTGGTCAGTGGCCACTGCCGGTGGTGCCCGTCTGCCCTGGGTGTCACAGTCTTGGAGGGAAATAGTCTTCATGGGTCTGAGATCTGAAGGAAGGTCCTGACCCTCAACATTTTCCCCAGAGGGACTCAGGTTCACTCCCAGTGTTATTTAGGCAGACTTTGTTCCTTTGAGATCAGGAATCGTCCTGTCTCTTTGTCGCTGACAGCCAAGCCCATGCCAAGCTGAACCGCGTTGATTTGGCCATTTCATGACACTGTGATTCGATCTAGAGAATTCTGCCTGAGGGGAAGAAGCAACGGGGGACGGGTGAAAGCGTGTGCTCAGAAGGGGGGCAGGGGAAGCAGGTGCGAGCCCGCTGGGCAGCAGCCCCTGCCAGCCCCCCACCAAGGCCCCAGCAGCACCAGCAACCCCTGGGTGGTTCTTTGGAAAGCGCTCCTGTGTCCTTCTTTGCCAGCAACTGAAACTATAAAACAGACACTAATTGTAGCGGTAACTTACCAGGCCATTCCGCCACTGTCAGGGCAGGGGCTTCAGGGCAATGAGCCTCGGTACAGGACCCGTGTGTCCTGCGGTGCCCTGGTGGCCACGGGCCCCTCCTCTTAGGTGCTACGGGGGGTCCTGCGTCAGTGGCTCAAACGCCTGCAACCCCTTGAGCAGTGGCACCGAGGCTCTACCACAGGAAAGGTGAGACCCCCAGGAACACGTGTCCACCCCCTCCCAGAGATGAGCGGGCGGCCTCTGGCAGGAGGCGTGGTGTCGGGGCTGCACGGGGAGCAGCTGTGCAGAGGGAGCCCGCGCTGGGGGCCGCACACCTCCCACCCCTGCTCCACGTGCCCCGTCCGCGGGCCACCTGCCGGCCAAGCCGCTCTGCTCCTGGCTATCAGGCCTCCTCTGTGGTGGATGCCATCCACGGGGGACCACGTGTGACCTGTGTCTATGCCCCCGTGCAGCGGTCTGCCCACGTGCCTCTTCTCAGACCTTGACATGAGCCTCCAATCTCTCCTTCCAGGACCCTGACCAGACCACGCCACTGACATCCACCCATGAGCCGAGGGGTGGTCTCACCTTGGGCTGCTGTTCTTCACCCCACCTGGAGGACCATGACCTGGATGACCAGCTCTGCTGCCTGAGACTCTGTCCACGGGGAGACCCACCCACCTTTCCAGGCCGCCGGTGAGTGGGCTGGAGCGTGGCGGCCACCCACGTTCACTTGCACCTGGTACTGAGCGGCCGGTCCGTGGCCCAAGGGGTAGCCTTTTCTTCCTCCATCAGCGGGTCGCAGAGGTCCCTCACGTGACCCCAGGTGGGGGCTGGGGGAGAGGCACGGCCGCTGGAGCCTGTGGGAGCCTGTCCCACGCGGACCCCCCACCCTGTGAAGGACCACTGCTGGGTCCCACAGAATCCCACAGAATCCATCCCATGAGGGAAGCTCTGGCTACAGGCGCTGTGTGTCCCTGGTGGGAAGTCCCCTCTCCGTCAGGGCTGTTGGCGGGGGTCTCTGCTGCAGGTGACGTGGAAGCAGGGCCGCAACCAGCCTCACTGCAGAACCCTGGGAGTCTGCACTGGGATTCTCCTATTGGGCGAGTCGTGAACTCCAGACGATGTCCTTTCTGACCCCGGATACCCAGGGCTCTAGGCTCCACCAGGTTGTGCAGCTCCGGTGGCAGGGCTGCTGCAGCCCTTTGCTGCTCTGGGCCCTCAAAGCTGGCAACATTTGGTGTCACCCCAATACGCGGAGGAGCACAAAATATGCTCCCTCTGGAACCAGGTGCAAGACTTGACTTTGGAAGGCCTTTTCAACATGCTCCAGACTAAGAGAGGTCTGAAAATCTCCCTGCTGTGCTGACCCTCTGAATTGTCACAGGGCTTCTCTCCCACCCTCTGCAGAGCAGGGGTCTTGCCAAGGCCTCCAGCACACTTGCCACTTCTTGCTTATCTGGCCCTGGTCACACGATGCCTTTGATACAGTGGACCAGTGGGATGGTCTGCAGAGGGTCCTGCTGGCCCAGGTCCCCTTGGCCTCCTTTATAAAGATGGGAGAGTTAGCACCGCCCTGGTGCCACACTTCAGATGCAGGCTGCTGTCCTCACCACGCGAGTGTGGACCACGTGTGATCCTCCCTGCAGACAGGGACGGAGGAGAATGCATTCACCAGCACAATGGCTGAAATCACACACCGAGACTGAGTGACTCTTCTCCAGCAAAGACACGTCTGTTACAAAGCTGTATTGGGGGCTTCTCCTGAGGTAGGTTTGCTGTAGACCACTGCCAGCTTTCACCATTGATTTTGTTTTTGTAGGGCCAGAATAATTATTCTTAATTAATTAATTAATTTTTGGCTGCGTTGGGTCTTCGTTGCTGTGTGCAGGCTTTCTCTAGTTGCAGCAAGCGGGGGCTACTCTTCTGTGCAGTGCGTGGGCTTCTCATTATGGTGGCTTCTCTTGTTGCGGAGCACGGGCCCTGGCCCTAGGCGCACAGACTTCAGTAGCTGTGGCACGCGGGCTCAGTAGTTGTGGCTCGCGGGCTCTAGAGCGCAGTCTCAGTAGTTGTGGCGCATGGGTTTAGCTGCCCTGCGGCATGTGGGATCTTCCCAGACCAGGGCTCGAACCCATGACCCCTGCATTGGCAGGCGGATTCTTAACCACTGCACCACAAGGGAAGTCCCAGAATAATTATTTAAATGGGGACACAATGAGGACTGCTAACCACCCCCTTTATCCTTTAAATCTCGAAGGACGGCACTCACCTCTGCAGTCTCCCAGGAATGCACCATTATTTGGATCTACTATCTTGGCAAGGGCGCTACAGTGTCAAGGGCATCTCCTGGGCTTTTTGTCCTATGACAGTTCCATACATGCCAAGGAACCAAAGTTAGGGTTCTTCCAATTACCAGCTCTGCACCTACAGTTATATATTTGGGGAAACGACTACTGGCCGAGACCAGATGACCCACTGGCATGATGAGATTTTCAATCCCCAAGTCTTAACAGGGCCACGTCGGCGTATCCACTTCTCTGAGTTTTCTGATTCCTTCCTCCACCATTGCCACAGCAGCTACGACATGTATGTTTCCATCAGTGTGGGTCATTGCCTTTTCCAAGCTTCCAAGAACCATCCTAGGAGCACATCAGCACTGTCTCCCCAGCTGTTAAATCCTGCGAGCTGGCAAGTGTTTCCATATTGATAAACCCTCCCTTGCCCCAACTGATATTCTGCCCCTTGATCCAGCATATCCTGATGGCATCTCTTGGCTAGGTCTTATGGCTCCTTCAGGACATAAGTTCTTTCTTCTTTGCCAGGCCCAGCACCTCCTCGGCTGGGTTATATAGCGACTTGCTTCTCAGCTTGGTGGTCAGGAGGGAAGGTGAGGACTGCTAGCCTTCAACAGGGTGGAATGGACCACATACGCAAGCCCAGAGCATTCAGAGGGGCCTGGGGTTTGAAGGTTCCGGTGCCTCACCCGAGTTGTTCCCATCCCAAGTTTCAGGGCCGCACTCCCTCTAGTCATGGCCCTGACCTTGGCAGAGGAGACCAGCTGGGGCTGAGAAGGCAGACTCCCCTGGAGCTTTGCTGTCCTTATCGTTAAGTCCTGGGCCTGACTCAGTTCTTCCTGCAAGATGTGGGGTCCCTTTGGGCTGCCAGAGAAGCCGGGGGGTTCACCCGTCACCTAAGTTGGTGGTTAGCCAACCTCAGCCTCTCCTTACCTCCCCACCAGGAGTATCCAGCAGCAACCACCGGAGCCCGCGTCCTTACGCTGACCCCTCCCCCATGCCTCCCAGGTGCCCGAGACAGCGCACCAGCTGGTGTGATCCCTTCTACCTGTGTCCCTTCCCACTTTACCACTGTTAAAAGTTGCTTTTTTAATTAGTAGATTTCATTTTCTTCTTTTTAAAATTTAAAAAAAAAATTATTTATTTCATTTTTGGCTGTGTTGGGTCTTTGTTGCTGCACGCAGTCTTTCTCTAGTTGTGGCGAGCGGGGGCTATTCTTCATTGCGGTGCGCGGGCTTCTCATTGCGGTGGCTTCTCTTGTTGCGGAACATGGGCTCTAGGCGCGCGGGCTTCAGTAGTTGCAGCACGCGGGCTTCAGTAGTTGTGGCTCGTGGGCTCTAGAGCGCAGGCTCAGTAGTTGTGGCGCACGGGCTTAGTTGCTTCGCGGCATGTGGGATCTTCCCGCACCAGGGCTCAAACCTGTGTCCCCTGCATTGGCAGGCAGATTCTCAACCACTGCGCCACCAGGGAAGACCTGTTTTCTTTTTTTTTTTTTTAATTATTTATTTATTTGGCTGTACTGGGTCTTAGTTGCCGCATGCAGGATCTTTAGTTGTAGCATGTGGGATCTAGTTCCCTGACCAGGGATCGAACCTGGGCCCCCTGCATTAGGAGCACAGAGTTTTAACTGCTAGACCACCAGGGAAGTCCCTAGATTTCATTTTCTAAAACAGTTTTAGGTTTCCAGAAAACTTGAGCAGAGGTCTCCCATATACTCCCCTCCTTCTGCACAATTTCCCTGATTATTACTATCTGGCCTCAGTGAGGTAGATTTGCAACAATTGATGAATCAATATTGACACACTATTATTAACTAAAATCCATAGTTTATGTTCAAGCTCTCTCTCTGTGTTTTCCGGGTCTATGGGTTTTGACAAATGGATAATGTCCTGTATCCACAATTACATTATCATTCAGAACAGGTTCACTGCCCTAAAAACCCCCTGTGCCCACCTGATCATCCTTCCCCCTCAAACCCCTGACAACCACTGATCTTTTCACTGTCTCCACAGCTCTGCCTTCTCCACAAGGTCATAGAGTTGGAATCACGTAGTCTGTAGCCTTTTCAGACTGGCTTCTTTCACGTGATGTGCATTTAGGGCTCCTCCATGTCTTTTCAGGGACTGACAGCTCGTTTCTTTTTAGCGCTGAATGATACTCCATTGTCTGGATGGACCACAGTTTATCCGTCACCTGCTGAAGGACATCTGGGTTGCTTCCGGGTTTTGCAGTTATGACCAAAGCTGCTGTAAACATTCATGTGCAGGTGTTTGCATGGACGCATGTGTTCGGTTCAGTTGGGCGGACACTGAGGAACGTGACTGCCGGATCGTGTGGCAGGAGCATGTTTAGCTTCGTAAGAAACCACCGCCCTGTCTTCCACCAGCAATGACGAGCGTTCCCGTTGCTCCCCATCCTCACCAGCATTTGGTGTTGCCCGAGTTTCGGATTTCAGCCTTTCCAGTGGGCGTCTAGCGGTGTCTCACTGCTGTTTGAACTTGCATTTCCCTAACGACGTCCGATGCGGAGCATCTCGTCACATGCTTCCTTGCCACCTGTGTATCTTCTTGCCGAGCTGTCTGCTCAGATCTTCCACCCGGTTTTCAGTTGGGTTGGTTGTCTTCCTGTTGCACTTTAAGAGTTCCGTGTCTATCTGGATGCAAGTCCTTTATCAAACACTTGCTTTCTAAATATTTTCTCCCAGACTGTGGCTTGTCTTTTCACTCCTTTAGTATGTTATTCACAGAGCAGACAATTTTAATTTTAATAAAGCCCAACTTATCAATATTTCCTTTCATAGATCAGGTTTTTGGTGTTGTATTTAAATGTCATCGCCAACAAAAACAGACGCATAGATCAACGGAACAGAATAGAGAGCCCAGAAATAAAACCACACACCTACGGGCATTTAATCTTCGACAAAGGGGGCAAGAATATACAATGGGGAAAAGACAGTCTCTTTAGCAAGTGGTGTTGGGAAAGCTGGACAGTCGCATGCAAATCAATGAATTAGAACACACCCTCACACCATACACAAAAATAAACTCAAAATGGCTTAAAGACCTAAATATAAGACATGACACCAAAAAACTCGTAAAAGAGAACATAGGCAAAACATTCTTAGACGTAAATCAGAGTAATATTTTCTTAGATCAGTCTCCCAAGGCAAAAGAAATAAAAGCAAAAATAAACAAATGGGACCTAATCAAACCTATAAGCTTTTCCACAGCAAAGGAATCCATAAACAAAATGAAAAGACAAACTATGGACTGGGAGAAAATATTTGCAAATGATGTGACTGAAAAAATATACAGGCAGCTCATACAACTCAATATAAAAATACAACCCAATCAAAAAATGGGCAGAGGACCTAAATAGACATTTCTCCAAAGAAGACATACACATGGCCAACAGGCACATGAAAAGACGCTCAATATCGCTAATTATTAGAGAAATGCAAATCAAAACTACAATGAGCTATCACCTCACACTGGTCACAATGGCCATCATCAAAAAATCTACAAACAACAAATGCTGGAGAGGGTGTGGAGAAAAGGGAACCCTCCTACACTGTTGGTGGGAATGTAAATTGGTACAGCCACTATGGAAAACAGTATGGAGGTTCCTTAAGAAACTAAAAATAGAATTACCATATGACCCAGCAATCCCACTATTGGGCATATACCCTGAGAAAACCATAATACGAAAAGATACACGCACCCCTATATTCACAGCAGCACTATTCACTATAACCAAGACATGGAAACAACCTAAATGTCCATGGACAGATGAATGGATAAAGAAGATGTGGTACATAGATACAATGGAATGCTACTCAGCCATGAAAAAGAATGAAATAATGCCATCTGCAGCAACATGGATGGACCTAGAGATTGTCATATTAAGTGAAGTAAGTCAGAGATTGTCATATTAAGTGAAGTAAGTCAGACAAAGACAAATACCATGTAATATCACTTACATGTGGAATCTAAACAAACAAACAAAAAAACAAATGAACTTATTTGTAAAACAGAAACAGACTCCCAGATACAGACAACAAACTTATGGTTACCAAAGGGGGAAGATAGGGGGAGGGATCAATTAGGAGTTTGGGATTAACAGATACACACTACTACATGTAAAATAGATAACCAACAAGGACCTACTGTATAGCACAGGGAACTACACTCAGTATCTTGTAATAAACCATAATGGAAAAGAATCTTAAGCTGTACACCTGAAACTGACACAATATTGTAAATCAGCTATAGTTAAATTAAAAAAATAAAAGTAAATAAAACTTCATTGCCAAACCCAAGGTCACCTAGATTTTCTCCTATGTTATATTCTAGAAGTTTATAGTTTTGCATTTTACAGTTATGTGGTTTTAAGTTGTGATCCATTTTGTTTGTTCATTTTTGTGAAAGGTGTAAAGTCTATGTCTAGTTTTTTGTTTTTTGTTTTTTTGGTTTGTGGATGTCCAATTGTTCCAGCACTGTTTGTTGAAAAAACTATTCTTCCACCATTAAATTGCCTTCGTTCCTTTGTCAAAGATCAGCTGACTGTATTTGTGTGAGTCTATTTTGGGCTCTCTATTTTGTTCCACTGATCTATTTGTCTAATCTTTTGCTAATACCATGCTGTCATGATTACTGTAGCTTTATAGTGAGTCTTGAAGTCAGACAGCATTAAGAACTTTAACAACTGTTTCCCTGCACATGCCAGGGATGAACAGGGTTCAACCCACGACCTCCAGTGAGGGGTCCTCATCACCAGCCTCACTGCCAGCTGGCAGGTGATCTGGTTCAAAAGGCCCATTTAAGAGTCGACTTCCCGGGATCACTCTGGTGCCAACTGTGGTTCCCTGGACACAGACTCTGAAGTGGAGAGTGGTGTGTAGGGGCTGATTGAGGGGTGCACTCATGAACAGCACCTGTAAAAGGACATGAGGGAAGTGGGGGAGGGCAGAGGGCGAAGCTGAAGTACAACTTGGGTGCAGCAGTGAGCACACTAGAAGTTCTGGAGCTGGAATGCCCCACAGAGGAGCCCCAAGTGAGGCAAAGGGGCTGGGCCACGGCACCTCTGCAGCAGCTAGTCATTCCATGTGGGCTTCCGGGAGGAGGAGGCACGCGTGAGGAGCTTCTGTTTAGCCCAGGGCAGCTCCCTTGGAGAGCGACGCCGCCGAGCCACGATCCTCCGCCTTGAGGGTTCTGGACCGCGCCACACAGCATCCACCACCGTCTCGGCAGAAACGTCGCTCACCAGAGAATCCCTCTCCGCTTACAGATGAGGCTCGAGCTTCTGCGGTTTGCCCAGACCACCTGCTGTTAGACCTTTTAAGACAATAACAAAATCTGGATGCCTATCTCTGTACCATGAAGGGTACTAACCACGGAGAATTGAAAATTAATCTACATTTTGAAATATTAACCCAGCACTTAGGATAGGAATTGTGATTTCTTGTCCAAGGAGAGAATGGAAAGGGGAGGAAAAAATATAGAAGAGTTACCTGAAGGGCTTTCTCAGGTAACTCTTTCTCTAAGCTGGTCTCAGGACCTCCGTTTGCAAGAATACCTTCTTGCCTGGTGCCAAGTCAGACTTGGTCATATTGTCAATAATCAAATTGTCAGGAAAAGTTGAGAATTGCTTAATCAAGTAAAGGACAAAGGCTAGGATATGAACTGCTCATCTGTCAGTATGAATAGGAGCAAGGATTAGAAATTAGTTGGTGGCTTAAACTGATATTTTTAGAACTCCACTTGAAAGGGATAAGGATTCTAAAAACAGGAAAATCGTAAATGCTACATAAGTCAGTAAAGGATCACGGTTAGCCCCATGTCCTTCGTAAAGAAACTATTTCAAATTATGTGGGAGGATTTAGCTGTAAAATTGCTTGAAAAGCAGAATTTGATCTGAGACAGGCAGCCTAGATTTTTGAGAGGAAACACGCCCATAAGTTGTGCTGGAGATTTTAAAAGATATTATATTTATGACAGACAATGAGGATGCTTTGTGCAGCCCGCCTCTGTGAAGAATTTGATAATGTTCTACTTAAAGATTTATTCTGAAGGTAAGAAGTGGGAAAAGATGTAAAAAGAAATACTGCACACTGAATTTTGAAGACTTTTAGTATGAAATAAAAATGAGAAATACCTTAAAAAAAAAAAAAAAAAAAAAAAGAAATACTGCATTTCCAAAGCACTGCATCTCCATGCAGACACTCACTCCTGCTACATTGGTGGCAAAGTAAGAATGATTTGTTCATTATCCCCCTTGCCATGCGTGGAGCCTAACACAGACCAGGGCCTTGCTTATGGATTAATATGCGCATGAGTAGGCAGATTATTCTTGTGTCACCAATACCTCTTTAAACAGGAAGCCTAACGAAGCAGTGAGGAATGACTCCTACATGTTGCTAAAACGAGTCGCTTTCCCCTTCCTTTTAACTGGAAAAAGCAAGGGCTTCTTTCCATGAAGGTAACCAGCTTCACAGAGTCCTTGGTGAAGACTTTCCCTGTGGATGAGGTCCTCTGAAGAGACAGCTGGTGAATATCCCCTGGGCAGACAGAGGCACTGATGGGCAATGGGAACCTTCATCCAGGAGCACATGAAGATTCCCATTAGTCAGGGGTGAGGTGGAAGGAGGTGGGAACGTGGCCCTAGGGGCAAATGGGGACAGCCACTAAGGATCTGGGTTTTCAGGAGGTCAGAGACCCAGCACGTGGTCAGGAGTCCCTAAGTCAGGACATCCGGGCAGGGCTGCCAATAAGACAGGTGTGGTGGGAGGTCCTCTGACCTACAAATCCAGTCCTCTGTGGTTCTGTCAGGGGCATATGGGGCCCAGGAGCAGATCCAGATTTCCAGGTGAGCATGGTCAGGTGGCCTACCTGTCAGGAGTGGAGACCCACAGAAGAAATGAATATAACCCAGGTGAACCATGGTCAGGAAAAAGAACAGAACGTCCCCCCTCACAACTCCCATTCAGCATCATACTGGAAGTCCTGGCTAATGCAATAAGACAGGAAAAGGAAATATAAGGTATACAGTTTGGGAAGGAAGAAATAAAACTGTCTTTGTTTGCAGATGATTACAGGAATCCCCCCAAAATGACAAAAAAAACCCTCGTGGAACTAATAAGCAATTATAACAAGGTTGAAGGATGTACAATTAATATACAAAAGTTCACTCCTTTCCTATATACCAGAGTTTGAAGTTAAAAGTGCAATACTGTCTGTCATACACAGTGAAGTAACTCAGAAAGAGAAAAACAAATACTGTATGTTAACACATATATATGGAATCTAAAAAAAAAAAATTGTTCTGAAGAACCTAGGGGCAGGACAGGAATAAAGATGCAGATGTAGAGAATGGACTTGAGGACACCGGGAGGGGGAAGGGTAAGCTGGGACGAAGTGACAGAGTGGCATGCACATATATACACTACCAAATGTAAAACTGATAGCTAGTGGGAAGCAGCCGCATAGCACAGGGAGATCAGCTCAGTGCTTGTGTCCACTTAGAGGAGTGGGATAGAGAGGGTGGGAGGGAGACGCAAGAGGAAGGGCATATGGGGATATATGTATACGTATAGCTGATTCACTTTGTTATACAGCAGGAACTAACACACCACTGTAAAGCAATTATACTCCAATAAAGATGTTAAAAAAAATAAAATTTAAAAAAAAAGTGCAATACCATTTACAAAGTGAACCAAGCAGCTGAACCTGGAATTCCCACCTTAAGCCTTTGCATTTGCTGTTTTCTCTACCTAGAAGACTTTTTTTTCCCAAGTGCCCACATGACTCACTCCTTCACATCCTTCAAATCTTCTCTCAAAAAGCTCTCTTCTTGGAGGATTCTGGGAAGATTGCAGAGGAGGAAGCACCAGGGATCTGTCTCCTCGCCTAGACAACAACTGCACTGGCAGAATCTGTCTGATGGAACTATTTTGGAACTTTGGAGTCTACTTAAGGCTTGCAACTTCCAGGAGAAGGCATAGACAGGAAATTGCAGTTCATCTGGGTCAAGTTCAGCTCTTAACATGGTAGCAGCTACACATCCCCCACCGCTAGTCCAGTGGCAGACACCTGTGCGTGGGTTTCTGGAGAAGCTTGCACGCAGCTTGTGGGAGCCAGGGTGGCTATCCATCAAATGTCGAGGATCTGTCCTCGGATTGCTAACTGCTGCTTCTGACCACAGATGTACAAAGAGGAGGGCAGTCACTCTTGTTGCACCTCCCCCGCCCAATTGTTGCAAGCCCCTCCCCTTCTAGCTGAAGTGACTTCCCGGGGATTTAAAGTGCTGGCACACTTCCTCCTCTCCTTCATTTTTTCTCCTTTTGGGAGCCAGACATTAAAGACGAGGACATTCAGAAGCAACTGCACATACAGGGGAAATTAGAACATTACTGTGCATGCCCAGGGAAAGGCACAGCCTCAGAAATGACCGGTGAAGACATTCGGTTTATATTCCCAGGGTGATCCTTGGCACAGAGACAGGCTACAACAACAACATCAAAATGCAGCAAACCCTGGGGAGGGGAAAGAACCTAATTTACAGAGTTACCACATTATTAGACTCAAATATCCAGTTTTCAACAACAACAAAAATCACGAAGTATACAAAGAAACAAGAAAGTATGGCCCAATCAAAGAGAAAAATAATCAATGGAAACTGTTCCTAAAAAAGACCTGATAAAAGACCTATTAGACAAAGACTTTAAAACAACTGTCTTAAAGATGCTCAAAGAACTAAAGGAAGATGTTGAGAGAGTCGAGAAAATAATGTATAAACAAAATGGAAACATCAATAAAGAAACAGTAAACCTAAAAAAACAAAAACAAAAACAAAACAAAACAAAACAAAAAAGAAATTCTGGACCTGAGAATCATGGTAACTGAAATAAAAAATTCACTAGAGGGATTCAAGGGTAGATTTGAGCAGGCAGAAGAATCTGCTAACTAGAAGATAGGACAATGGAATTATTGAGTCTGAGGGACAGGAAGTAAAAAGATTGAAGAAAAGCAAATGGAGCCTAAGGGACATGTGGGATACCACCAAACAGACCAACATATGCATTACAGGAGTCCCAGGAGGAAAAGAGAGAGAGAGTGGGGCAGAGAGAATATTTGAAGAAATAATGCTGAAAACTTCACAAATTTGATGAAAGACATGAATATAAATAAACAAGAAGCTCAATGAACTCCAAGAAACCCACACCGAGACACATTACAATCAAACTTTCAAAAGCCAAAGACAAAGAGTCTTGAAAGCAGCAAGAGAGAAGTGACGTGTCTCATACAAGGGATCCTCAATAAGATTATAAGCAGATTTCTCATCAGAAACTCTGGAGGTCAGAAGGCAGTGGGCCAATATATTCAAAGTACTAAAAGAAATAAAACACTGTCAACTAGGACTCCACAAAAAAAATGAATTCAGCAATATAGTAGGATACAAAGTCAACAAATAAAATCACAATACACCTATTTATACACCTTTGTCTGAAAAGGAAATTACAAAAACAATTCCATTTACAATAGCATCAAAAAGAATAAAACACTTATGAATGAATTTAATCAAAAGATGCAAGACTTGGGGCTTCCCTGGTGGCGCAGTGGTTAAGAATCTGCCTGCCAATGCAGGGGACACGGGTTCAAGCCCTGCTCGGGGAAGATTCCACATGCCGCGGAGCAACTAAGCCCGTGCGCCACAACTACTGAGCCTGCGCTCTAGAGCCCGCGAGCCACAACTACTGAGCCCGAGTGCCACAACTACTGAAGCCCACGTGCCTAGAGCCCGTGCTCTGCAACAAGAGAAGCCACCCAATGAGAAGCCCACGCACCGCAACGAAGAGTGGCCCCCGCTCGCCACAACTAGAGAAAAGCCCACGTGCAGCAACAAAGACCCAAGGCAGCCAAAAATAAAAATAAATAAATTAAAAAAAAAAAAAAAGATGCAAGACTTGGAATCTAAAAGTACAAGTGAATCTACTTGGAATCTAAAAGTACAAATGAACTTAATTACAAAACAGAAGTAGAGTCACACATGTAGAAAACAAAATTATGGTTACCAAGGGGGAAAGGGCGGGGAGGAGGGATAAATTGGGAGATTGGGATTGACATATACACACTACCATATATAAAATAGATAACTAATAAGAGCTTACTGTATAGCATAGGGAACTCTACTCAATACTCTGTAATGACCTATGTGGGAATAGAATCTAAAAAAGAGTGGATATATGTATTTGTATAACTGATTCACTTTGCTGTACAGCAGAAACTAACACAACATTGTAAATCAACTATACTCTAATAAAAATTAATTAAAAAAAAAGAAAAAAGATGAAAGAGTTGTACAATGAAAACTACAAAATATTGCTGAAGGAAATGAAAGAAGATGTAAATAAATGGAAACACATCCTATGTCCACAGACTGGAAGACTTAAAATTAAGGTGTCAATACGATTTAAGGTAATCTGCAGACTCAATGCAATCCTTTTCAAGATCCCAATGAAGTTTTTTTTTTTTTGTAAAAATAGAAAAATTCAACGTAAAATTCATATGGTATCTCAACAGGCCCCAAAGAGCCAAAACAATCTTGAAAAAGAACAAAGCTGGAGGACTCATACTTCCTGATTTCAAAACTTACTACAAAGCTACATTGATCAAAATAGTGTATACTGGCATAAAGGGACATATAGAACAATGGAATAAAATAGAATAGAGAGCCCAGAAGTAAATTCTTACACATATGGTCAAATGATTTGTGACAAGGATGTAAAGACCATTCAATGGGGAAAGGACAGTTTTTTCAAGAAATGGTGCTGGGAACACTGGATATCCATGTGCAAAAGAGTGAAGTTGGACTCATATAATGCCATACACAAACATTAATTCAAAATGGATCAAAGATTTGAATGTAAGACCTAAAACTATAAAACTGTTAGAAGAACAGAGGACAAAGGCTTCACAACATTGGATTTGGCAATCAATCTATGGATATGATACCGAAGGCACAAACAAAAAAAGAAAAAATAGGCAAATTGGACTTCAGGAAAATTAAAATTTTGTCCATCAAAAGACAGTATCAACAAAGTAATAAGGCAACTCAGAGAATGGGAGAAAAATCGTCAAGCCATATATCTGATAAGGGATTAATATCTGGAATATATAGAGACCTAAAACTCAGCAAGAAAAAAACAAACAACCTGATTTTAAAATGGGCAAAGGACGTGAATAGATATTGCTCCAAAGAAAATATATGAATGGCCATAAGCACATGAAAAGATGCTCAATATCACTAATCATTAGGGAAATGCCAATCAAAACTACAATGAGATACCACCTCATACCTATTAGAACGGCTATTATTAAAAAAAGAAAAAGAATGTGAATTCCCTGGAGGCCCAGGGGTTAAGACTCAGTGCCCGGGTTTGATCCCTGGTCAGGGAACAAAAATCCTGCAAGCCTCGAGGCATGGCCAATAAATTAAATAAATAAAATTTAAAAAAGAAAAAGAAAATCACAGATGTTGGCAAGGACATGGAGAGACCTGAACCTTTGTGTACTGTTCGTGGGAATGTAACATAATGCAACCACTGTGGAAAACAATATGGGGGTTCCTCAAAAAATTAAAAATAGAATTACCATACAATCCAGAAATTCCACCTCTGGCTATATACTCAAAAGAATTGAAAGCAGGGTCTCAAAGATACACTTGTACACCCATGTTCATAGCAGCATTATTCACAATTGCTAAAAGGTGGAAGCAACACAAGTATCTATCAACGGATGAATGGATAAGTAAAACACGGTCCATCCATACAATGGAATATTATTCAGCCTTTAAAAAGGAAGGGAATTCTGGCACGTGCTACAACATGGATGAATCTTGAGGGCATTTCACTAAGTGAAATAAGCCAGTCACAAAAAGACAAATATGGTATGATTCCACTTATATGAGCACTTATAAGTACTTAGAGAAGTTGGAACAGAGAGACAGAAAGTAGCATGGTTGCCAGGTGCTGGGGAAGGGGGAGGGGGAGGTTAACACTTAACAGGGACAGAGTTTTAGTTCTGCAAGATGGAAAGAGTTCTGGAGGTGGATGGTGGTGATGGCTGCAGAGCATTATGAATGTATCAATATATAATACCACAGAACTGTACACTTAAAAATGGTTAAGGGACTTCCCTGGTGGCGAAGTGGTTAAGCATCCGCCTGCCAATGCAGGGGACATGGGTTCGAGCCCTGCTCCGGGAAGATCCCACATGCCGCGGAGCAACTAAGCCCGTGCACCACAGCTACTGAGCCTGCACTCTAGAGCCTGTGAGCCACAACTACTGAGCCCACGTGCCACAACTACTGAAGCCCGTGCGCCTAGAGCCTGTGCTCTGCAACAAGAGAAGCCACCGCAATGAGAAGCCCGCGCACCGCAACGAAGAGTAGCCCCCGCTCGCCGCAACTAGAGAAAGCCCGCGTGCAGCAACGAAGACCCAATGCAGCCAAAAATAAATAAATAAATAATAAATAAATTTATTTTAAAAAATGGTTAAGATGGTAAATTTTATGTTACTTGTATTTTACCACAATAAAAAGTCTGTCTTCTCAGTGAGGCTGAGCTTCCTTGCCCTACCTACCTAGACTCACCCCCTTCACAATATTCCCTGTATCCCTATGTCCATCTCCAGGAATTCTTACCCTTTAACACACCATCTCTTTACCTATTTACCTTGTAGACTCGATGTGTTTTCCACCAGAATGTGGGACAAGGATTATCATTTGTTTGGTTCATGGCTGTATCCCCAGCCCCTTGAACACCCTGGTACATAGAAATGTTCAATAAATATTTGTTTAAAATAGCCCTGTTCCCAGAGAAAACCATAATTCGAAAAGATACATGCACCCCGATGTTCACAGGAGCACTATTCACAATAGCCAAGACATGGAAGCAACTGAAATGTCCACAGACAGATGAATGGATAAAGATGTAGTATATATATACAACGGAATACTACTCAGCCATTAAAAAGAATGAAATAATGCCATTTGCAGCAACATGGATGGACCTAGATAGTCATACTAAGTGAAGTAAGTCAGACAGAGAAAGACAAATATCATATATCACTTATATGTGGAATCTAAAAGAAAAAAATGATACAAGTGAACTCATTTTCCAAAACAGAAATAGACCCACAGACACAGAAAACAAACTTATGGTTACCAGGCAGGAAAGGGGGAGGGATAAATTAGGAGTTTGGGATTGACAGACACACTGCTATATATAAAACAGATAAACAAGGACCTACTGTATAGCATAAGGAACTATATACAATATCTTGTAATAGCCTATAAAGGAAAGAATCTGAAAAAGAAAAATATATACATATGTATGTATTGATATAACAGAATCACTTTGCTGTATACCTGAAACTAACACAACATTGTAAATCAACTGTACTTCAATAAAAAATAAATAAAAATAAAAATTTAAAAATAGTTCTGTTGTGTCACATACCGTGCAATCCACCCATTTAAAGTGTACAATTCAATGATTTTTAGTATATTCACAAGATTGTACGAGCATCACCGTTAATTCCAGAACATCTTTATTATGTCAAAAAGAAACCCCCTGCCCACGAGCAGTCACTCCCACATCCCCCCAAGTCCTCCAGCCGTAGGCAACCACGAATCTACTTCCTGTCTCTACAGATACATATAAATGGAATCACACAGCACAATCAGACAGTCTTTTGGCTGCTTTTGTACTAAGCATAATATTTCCAAACTTCTTTCACGTCGCCCGTACCAGTACTTTCTTTCTCACTTTGCCATTTGGCTCTGCACACCATCTTTCATCCAACTTGGCTTAAATTTCACCTCCTTGGGTAATCTTCCCAGACTTAAAGCACCAAAATCCAAGGCGTCCAGTGCAGAACCGCACCTCTGTTTCAGAAATAGACACTGGCCTGCTGCTGACGGCCAACTCTCTCAATAAATCTTAAGGGCTAAACTCCTTATTCTCCGAAGACGCTCATTCCTAGTTTTCTTTTACTAGGGGTGCTTTTCCATTTTGACTTGCTCCCAGAGACATCGGGGAACCCCTGGAAGTCAAACCCATCTCACTCCTGCCACCACGTGGTCAGAGGCAAGCATGACACCGATTCGAACAGGACCGGACCCCAGGCGGCTGAGAAGCCGAGTCAGGCTCTGCCACTCCTGTGCGAAGCGCCAGGACTTGGCCTGCTCTCCAGAGTGTGGCCGGCCAGCTGCTACTGAGGATATTTCAAAGCCCAGAGCTGGGCCTTCTGCGGCTTGGTCAGAGGTTGTCTCCGCCACTTAGAGACCAGGCTAGTCATCAGAATCAATCATCAGAAAGGTTTAAAAATGCAGCTGCCAGGGCCCCATCTAGGCCTGCAGAATCAGAATCTCTGGGGTTGCGACTGCATTTTTAAAATCTCTACAGGTTAAGAACCAGCGCGCTGATCATGGACCCCTGGCTCACGCCCGTGGTGTCTGCTCCTGCCGGCCCAGCACACGAAAACCCACAAGGATGGAGTGAACGAGTGAGTGGCTGAACATAGTAAAGCTGTTTTTTAAATTGGGGTGAAATTCACCATTTTAAGGGCAGCAATTCGGTGGCATTCAGCACACTCACAATGGTGTGCTCCCACCACTTTTACCTGGTAGTTCCAAAGCATTTCCATCACCCCAAAGGGAGATTCCACCGCCCCATTAGCAGCCACTCCCCACTGCCCCCTCCCTGCAGCCCCTGGCAGCCAGTCACCCACCTTCCGTCTCCGGGGATTTGCCTGTTCCGGGCGCCTCACAGAAATGGAATCACACACTGTGTGTCCTTCTGCGTCTGGCTTCTCTCGCTGAGCATCATGTTTTCAAGGTTCACCCACACTGCAGCGTGTGTCACTGCTTCATTCCTTTCAGAGGCTGAGTAATGTCCACTGTGCGGCTGGACCGAGTCTGTCCACTCATCTGTTGATGGACAGGGGACACGGTTTACACGCGACTGCTTCTGCAAAGCTGGCTGACGGAGGACCCGCCGCCCGCTCTGGACGCCACGCCACGGACGTGTCAGCGCATCTAGGACGCTCAGAGCCTGGCCGCTCCCCCCGATGCTGTGCCTTCGGGCTTCGTCTCACCCTGTTCTGTACAGGTCACGGGTCACGCGCCTGCTCCCTACGGACAGACGGGCGTCTGCGTGGCTCCACGCCACCTCCTCTGAGGAGGCGCTCTGACTGTGCTGCCTCTGCTGCCACGTCCTCTCATGCCCGCTGGGGACACGCGGGGTGCGGCGGCGGCTGAGCCGTGGGATTGGGTCCCGCGTCCACCGGCGCCCCCTTCCGCAGGGCTCACGGGACGCGCTGCAGGTCGACGCAGGTGGGACCTCCCGTCAGGAGCTGCTGAAGTAGCAGCCGAGGACGCGGGGAGCCCTCGGAGCGCCACCGTCGCCTCTGGTTCCCTCCCTGCCACCTCTCAGCGTGGTGCCCTGTACCAAGGTGAAGCCTGGAAGCCCTCCACAGCCCTGTCGCGGGGGTCTGCTGCACGTGGCGGCTGGTGGCCTTGACTCTCCTCACCGCCCTCGGCCCCAGCACAGCAAGCTGGCCGGGCAGGGGGCACCTGAGCCAGGCTGCAAGCCGGGCGGATCCACAGGGGCTCCAGCAGAGGGGCAGAGGCAACTCGGTGCCCAGTGCTGGGGTCTGCCGGGGGGCTGACCCAGCCGGGTGAGGCAGGGACGAGACCCCAGGACGGAGCCCGCCAGATCCTCGGGGAGACACAGAGTGTCCCCGTGGGCCTGGGGTCCACACCTGCTCCTGCCCGGGGGTCCCCACCGCCTCCTCTAGCGCTGCCTTGAGCGCGTCCTTGTTTTGGATGAAAACCTGTCTTCAGGCGCCTCTGACCTTCAGAGCAAGAGGGCGGCAGGCGCTCCCGGTGCATCTGCTTCGCCTCCTCAAAGACCCTGCGGTTTTCTCTCACACTTTACCTTTCAGTCTGTAATTTCTTTCTTTAGAATCACCTTAGCCAAATTAAGTCACCCAAATTCCCAAGTAAGCTGAAAAGCCATTTTTCTTGCAAATCTTATATGAAGATAATTTAATATAAGGCATAAACTAATAAACTAAAGACCATATATTATAGCAGTAGCACAATAAAAAACAAGCCAATATAAGAGACAAATGAGCAGTATTTTAGCCAAGGGAAAAAGAAAACGAAGTAGAAATAAGATGTAAGTTATATTCTGTGGATAAATAACTTTAAAGAGAAATAATAAAGATGACTTCTATAACTTTAATGTATTTGGGGAGACATTATTTAATTGCAGTAAAATAAGAGGTGATAAGTCTAGCTGAAGTTTTGCACCATACAGGATTACGTTAGTTTCTTGAGGAAGACACAATGGCAATGTGTCATTTTACAGGATTTTTAAGATTCTGGAGATACGCAAGATTTCTCTTCATTTGAGTGCCACCAATTTCAGCAGGGCAAATCTCCGTTCCTCTGACAGGTGGCCAGTGACGTTTCAAACTTTAAAAGTTCTTTTAAAATCCCATCAAACACAAGAGAATTTAGCAATAAAAAAAATAGCAGGGGCTTCCCTGATGGCGCAGTGGTTAAGAATCCGCCTGCCAATGCAGGGGACACGGGTTCCAGCCCTGGTCCAGGAAGATCCCACATGCCGCGGAGCAACTAAGCCCGTGCGCCACAGCTACTGAGCCTGTGCTCTAGAGCCCGCGAGGCACAACTACTGAGCCCACGAGCCACAACTACTGAAGCCCGCATGCCTAGAGCCCGTGCTCCGCAACAAGAGAAGCCACCGCAATGAGAAGCCCGCGCACAGCAACGAAGACCCAATGCAGCCAAAAATTAAACAAATGAATAAACAAATAAATTTATAAAAATAAAGATAAAAATACTCTAGGGGAAATTTTTTAAAAATAGCAAACTATGGATATACACAGCAACCTGGGTGAATCTCCCGAGAATTAAGCTGAATAAAAGAAAAGCCAGTCCCCAAAGGTTACACACCATATGATTCCATTTATAGAACATTCTTGAAATGGAAATTTACAGAGATGGGGAACAGATGAGTGGTTGTCAGGGGTTAGGGATTTGGGGGGGAGGGTTGGAGGGAGGGAGGCGTGGCTGTAAGAGGGGGATCCCCGTGGGCGGATGCTCTGTGTCGTGACTGTGGCGGTGATACAGGCGCCTGCACACGGGGCGAAATCCACGGGTCTAAACGCATACACACTGGGCACACGCCGAGCACAAGTGAGCGGACACGCAACCAGGGAAAGTGTATCAATGTTCGCAGTGTATCCACATCAA
Organism: Balaenoptera musculus; assembly: GCF_009873245.2. Classification (NCBI taxonomy): domain Eukaryota; kingdom Metazoa; phylum Chordata; class Mammalia; order Artiodactyla; family Balaenopteridae; genus Balaenoptera; species Balaenoptera musculus. Next base: position 87,775,156 of record NC_045799.1, on the reverse strand, counting down.
AAAGCTCCTTCGAGTCCAGCCCTCTTGGGCACCTACGTGGGTCGGCTGTCCCGGGTGAGATGGGGGCGAGACGGATCCCTGGGTGCCACTGCTGGTGCGCACGAGGGTGGGGGGTGTCCCTGCGACACTGCTGTCCCTCCAGTGGCAGGAGACCACACATGCCGCTCGCCTGGGTGGGGGGCGGGGAGTGCAATATTCTGTTTTGACTCCCACATTTCCCAGTTCAGGTTACAGTATGACTGTTGCTCCATGACCGAACTAAGAAGAAGAAGATGTGTAATTCCGTGGTGTCATTGCCGTGGCTGCACCGGCCACCCCCGCCGCTCCCCGCTTCGGGGCTTTTGCTCTGGAGGCACCACCAGGTGTCAGTCCTGCTCAGAGGTGCCCCTTTCTCTCTAAGAAGCACAACCTCGGGAAGGAAGGAAAATGGCCCGAGGAACTGCTTGCTTCCCAAGCGCACGAGCGGACTCGCGGGGGAATGAAAGTTTGACTCTCATCCTCCCCCGCTCGGCTTGGTTTCATGCAGTGAAACTGGGGGCCTGCAGGGAGACGAATGCCTTGCGTCTGAGCTCTACCTGCTTTGAAACAGGTATTTCTTCACCGTCTCTTGGCACCTGTGTCTCACCTGACGCCTGTGAGTCCACTGAGGATTTTGTGCTTCTTCAAACTGTCAGCAGAGGCCGTGGGCCTTGCAGTCGGGTCACACCAGCTCAAACCCATCGACCAGGACCCCGAAGAACGGGGACAGAGCACGTCCACGGCTGAGGTGGGAAGTCGGGGGGGGGGGCGGGAGGGCGGAGAACTGCCACTTCGCGTTACAAGCTCTCCTGTGACCTTTTACATTTTTACCTCGTGAATATGCTACTTCGAATAAAAATATGGGAGAAGATGCCTTCAGTTCAGTCTAGGAAGTCACAGGGGATAAATCTCCTTACCTCACAGAAAGGTGGCGGGGCTCGTCTTTCTGTCTCCTCTGTGCAGAAGAAGTGGGTTAGCGTGTCTGCCAGAGATGCTTCTGGTCCTGGGGGGCCTGGGCTTCCCCTCTGACCCCCTCACCCGTCCACGGGAGGGGGGGGCCCACCGGCCGGCCGTTCCCTGCGGCCCAGGATGGGCGCGGGCCGCGCTGCTCCCGAATCAGAGGACAGACCCCGGGGGCGAGAAGACTAAGCTGGTGGGTAGAACGCGTGTACCTGAGGGCTTTTTCCCAGAGTGCTGCCTCAGTCCCTGCCTGCCTGCCCCCCCACCCCCCGCTGCCGGTGAGGGTGCAGACACTCAGAGGACAACCCCGCCCGGTCTCTGCCGTGCGCCACATCTCCCCTCCAGCGCACCCAGGTTAGCACATAGGCTTACGAACTTCATTTCTGTCCAGCTAAAAGGTGGTTTCTTGAAATATCGTAATTTTTAGGTGCAGGGAACTATATGCATATAAGATAGGAGCCTTTTCTGCCTGTAAGATTGCTCCAGGTACCTATGATGGAATAAAATATATTCGTAGTAGTTCTAGGTGTTCAACAAAATCATCAGGACTCCCAAAGGCTCTACTATCTGACAAATTTGATATTCACCAGAGACGGTGACTACACCCGCCCCCAACCCCTGCCTTGTGTAGCTTTCCTGGAATGATTCAGGGAGTGAGCCTTTTGGGAAGGACTAATTCTTCCCATAACCTTCAGAAGTGCATTTCACGGTGGGGTCAACTTTAGCCCCAGACAAAGGTGGGAAGGTTGCCTCTGGTGGTCCCTCCCCTTGGTTGTCAGTAACTGAATACCCAGATACTTCCTTGACATCCTGGACTAAGCCTGTCCAAGCTAGAATCCTCCATGTTCCTCCTGAAAGCTGCCACTTCCCATTCTTACCCACATCAGTGAATGGCAGCCCCATTTGCCCACCTGCTCTGGCCAGCACCCTGGAGACATCGACTCCTCGATTTTTCTCACCAGCCCTCCAATTCCATCCATCAACGTGTCCTACTGACAACATCCCAGACTTCTTGGCCACTCGCCATCTCTGTCACCACGGTAACACCCTAGTCCAGGCCACCATCCTCTCTCCTAAGCCTTCTCACTGGACCTCATGCTTGTACTTAGTAAAGTCCATCTTCACACAGCAGCCCCCAAACCAGAAACACGAGCGTGTCACTTGCCTGTTTGAAACTCCTAGCAGCTTTATATCAGTCAAGGTCTAACCAAACAGATCCAAACTCAAGTGTGTATAACCAAGGGATTTAAGGTAGGGAGTTGCTTACACGGAGGTGAGGCAATCAAGAGGCAACACAGGTAACGTCACCGGAATCCACTGCCACCTCTAGGCCAGAGGGATGAGGTGGGAGTGGGGGGAGCGTGGGCCACTGAGGACGATGCAAATTCCCTGCTGTGGCCACTGCAGCCACGGGACCTGGAGCAGTGCCCAGCGGGTCGGCACTCAGTAAATGCTTGTCTGTCGGAAGGATGGATGAGCGGATGGACGGGTGGATGGATGGATGGATGGACAGACGGATGGACGGATGGGCGGGTGGATGGATGGATGAGGGAGTGAATCGGCTTTCCCACTTGCCACCCCCTTCCAGACACCTGCATCCATTCGCAAGGGGCCGACGGGGCACGACAGCAGCAATGGGCTTTCCTCGGGCAGTGGCCCTCCCCGCCGGGATCTCTGCCCGGGAAAGTGGAGCTTGCACAGCAGAGTCTGGCCTCTGGTGCCAGACTCGCCTGGATTCCAATCCTGCCTCCGCCACCGCTTCGCTGCCTGAGCTTTGCTCTGCTTCTGCTTCTCGTAAGAGAGGGACCTAACTAACACTGGCAGATCCTCATAGGGCTGGTGAGGGGCCCCCGAGGGGTCCAGTCTCAGGGCTGTGCTGCAGGCGTGGAAGAGTGTGAGCTGGACAGAGAGAGTTGGCTCGTGCCCGGGGGGCCACCGTCTGCCCAGACGACACGGCGCTCCGGCTCCGGCGCCGCAGAGCTGGGCCGCGTGCTTCAGAGCTGGGGCCGTGCGGTGGCGCTCTTCGCTAGCCGTTGGCCTGGGCAGCGCGGCTCTGCCTGCACGCAGGCCGCCTCTACCAAGGGCGGCTTTGCCGACTGCGGGCAGCACAGATTTTCACATTTACAAATCACACTGTGATGGGTTGCCCACGTACTTTGGGAATTGCTTCCAGGAACCGGATTGGAGGTAGATGAGATCATCTGGAAATCTTTGATCGAGTCGTCGGTTTCCCTGATCTGGGTTTTGAAAATGCATGGAACGTGGTGAGACCAGGACTTCCTGGACCGAGTTCTCGGACGCAGCTCCCTGCACGGCCGGGCTCCCCGCGCTTCTCACCAGCCCTGCGGACGCGGGATCAGGGCACCCTGACCCCCGGGCTTAGGAATCCAGCCTGGGTACGCGGTCTTTACATTAAATACATTTTGGGAAGAATCTGTCTGATTGGGGAATTGTTGACACATGTGTAATAACAATTCCTTCCTTTTATTAAACATCCACTAACTGCCTCTCCCAAGTTCCAAACCCTCACCCTATCCAGCCTCCCCGAGCCCCGTCAGTGTGATCTGCCGGCCAAGGTGCTGAGAGCTGGGCCCCAGGAGTCCAGTCCAGGAAGCGACGGAGCCAGAATCCCACCCAGGGGTCAGGGCTCGGCCAACCCCAAGTTCCTGTCGCCCGGAGGGAAACTGCCCTCCCTGCTGGCCACCCCGCACCCCTCGCACGCATGGCTGTCGTTTCACCACACTGCGGTTGTCACTCCCGGACCCACCCTGTCCCGAGGCTACCCCTCCTGGGCTGGAGAACCGAGGAAGGGGACAGTGTGCGTGAGTGTGCGTGTGCGCCGGCAGGGGTCGGGGGAGTGCAAAAGCCCAGGGTGAGGGGGACGCACTGAAGCTTACAAAGTGCCTTCACACCCTCGGCTTGTCCCTCTCCCCTCTGTCTACCTCTACCATCTCCTCCCGGGGGCGCTGAGCCTCCAGGACCCCGACTGGACACCACCCCCTTCGTGCACACGTCAGATTTAAGGTCACCTCCACCGAGGCTGCACTCGCCACCTTCTCCTTTCCAACTCAGAACACCCTACTTTAATTTTCTTCACACTTCGTACTGTCGGATATTCTCCTTTCCTAAAATGTAAGTTCCATGTGATGAGAAATGTGGTCCTAATCCTCGAGCCAATAGGAACCTGTTAAATGAACTATTAAATGAGCTATTCTCAAATCCTTGGTGAAAAACACAGGGAAGCCCTCACATCTTGCAAAGAAGAGCAGAGACACCGAGGGCTTTAAAATAGCTAAAATCCCAGCGCACGCTGAGATTCTTTTCACCACGCGGCGAGACTACACAGCGAACAGTTTGATTCTTCCTACAGTCAGATCTGCGGCCCGTTTGGATGGAGCCAGAAATCCCAAACTTTCTTATAGAGATCTCAGCAACAGAGAAAGGCTGCCCGGTGGCCTGAACCGGGCACCCGGCCGACACAGCCGTGGTCACTGGCCGCCCAGTGGCCGGAGGCGTCGGCACTTTTCCTGCAGCCCTGGCAGCCCCCTTGTTCCTCACTCTGGGAGGGGCTTCCTGAGTGTGAGAAACACGCATGTTGGTAAGACGACCTCCAAGCCCAACTCCAGCACGACCAGGGTGGTAAAATGAGTACAGAAATCCTTGTAATGTGGAGGATTATGGTTCCCCATAAATATTTATGGAGGGACAGCAGTTTCTTAGGCATCATACGCAGGACGTCTGCCACCGAAGCCGAAACACAGACTGGATACTTCAGTGCGTAGACTCAAATAATGTGCTGATTTTTTACAAAGGAAAGTCATATTTTTAAAGTGAAGTGCGGGTCAAGGGGCTTATTTTCTTCTAAATTCCTCACCTACCGAAACTGCCTGCCTCGAAGTTCTCAGAAGCAGCTCCCCTGCCCCAAATTCTGGTCCCTTGCTGTCTCCCACCAGGAGACGACCCCCGCGTCCCCTCCTGTCCTGGGGGAGGGTGCAGGCGGGGGAGCCGGGCCCGCCCACCCCCGGCTCCTCCTTGGCCGGCAGCCCGGGCGGGCGTGTGTCCGGCTGGCAGTTTTCCCACTTGCCCTGGAATCCCCCGCAAGAAGCCCAGTCTAACCTCCTGTTGTTTGGGGTTGTTGTTTCCACAGTGCACCCGTGCATATGGCACGTGGAAGCAATTAAAGCAGAGCTGCAGAGTGGCTTGTCCCCGAGGGCTGCGATCTGCCAGGCTCCCTGCCCAGGGAGGCGCCCACTCTCCGGAGTCAGTCTGTGTTGTTGCTTTTTAAGGCCGGTTTTTAACATCAGCCGACAAAAAAAAGAAGCGCTTCTGTGCAAAGACGAAGCAGAAGATTTGCAGCTGCTACTGGCAGAGACCACATTTGCCATCTCTCGTCTGGGAACTGCCGCGGACCGTGGACCGCCCTGTCGGGTGGGTGTGTCTTTACTGCTGCCAGAGCCACGCACGGGAGGTCGTCTGCGATGGCGTCTCCAGCCCTGTTTGTCACTGGAGGCGGCCACGCAACGTGGCATGGGGACTCCACATGTGTTATCTTGGCAACTGACTTGCCACTGCTGCCACCTCCATTGCCACCATCAAGCCACGTGTACAGGCATGGCTGGTAAGCGGGCTCTGGGGCCAGAAGCTAACAAATTCTGCCCTCCTTCTCCCCAAAACGGTGGCATCATGTAAAATACAGTTAGAACGGAGGGTCCCTACTTTTCTTACCCTTTGCCCTAATGAGAAAAGAACTGAACTTGGTTAACTCGAATCTGTGGCACAGCAGGGACAGGGTTTACACCGTGCCCTTGTCGAAGTAAAATGGTCTTCGTTTACTGGAAGTCGACTTGAGAAGCCCCTGAACGTAGTTAATTAATATGCGAAAATTTAAATTAGACATACTTGTGCAGAAGGGGTTACACAACAGAAAGGAGCAGAGTCTATTTAACCTAAAGGGGCAGCAATTAATTCTCTCCAAGGTTTGAAGGCATATTCTTCAGGCTTACGCGGGTGGGGGGACCATGAAATGTGAGTAAGTTATAGCGGCAAAGAGCAGATGCACAGAAGACGCTGCCAAACTCCGATTCTAGCGATGCGTATCGCCTCCTTCTGACGGCACAGGATGGAGGGAAGAGAGCAGTGGATGAAGTTTTGATAGCGATTTAGGCTGACTGAACGTTAGCCTAATTCACTTTAACGTTCAGACTTGTCAAGTAATTTGCTCTGAACTCCCAAATAATAAATATAAAAGTGAAGTAAATGGCATCAGGCCGGCCAGAGGCTGAGGGGAGGATGGAATTCACACCCAGAGTGGGCCTCTGCTGTTTCTACTTCAGACGCCAGCCTTCGCGGCCGGGGACAGCTGGACCAACGGTCCTGGGACAACACGTGCGTGTTTCACTCCCAACTTGGCAGCCACCGGGCTGTGTGCGTGTGTGTGTGCGTGTGTAAGAGAGAGAGAGAGAGACACCCTTGGCTGGACGAGTCAGAAGACCACGAAGTTCCCTCCTATCTCTGATTCACCAGAAAGATGAAAGCTGCTGGCAGGCAGGGAGCAGGGTGTCTTGCTGGGCTGTGTGACAAGCTCAGTGTTAATTTCTGCAAGCTCAAAAGTAACGAGCGTTGTTATGAATTCCTAGGTATTGTCAGCCTCAGCTGGGCTGGGTGGGAGCCCCTGGGTTCCGTCCCTTGTGGTCTGTGCTCACTTGAAAAGATGATCTGTGGCATCGATAAGAAAACAGCACAGAGGCAGAAGCACTCAGCTGTGCGCTTTGATTTAAGGAAACAAGCTGGTCTCTAGGACGCTAGACAGTCACTTTGTTTTAAATATGCCCACAGATTTCAGTATCACTTGAATATCTAGAAGAGAATTACGGGTATTCAGAGCATTAGTGGACCTAGGGTTCAAGGCTTGAACAGAAAAAAAAAGTCCCAAACACCTGAACGAGAATATTTTCCATGTCTTTCTCCAATGAAAATCAAGCTCTGTCATGTACCACTTGCAGCAGCGTTTCCCACATTTCAGGCCTTCCCATCCCACCTGCACTGCTGTGGCCACACCCTCAGATCACCTGTCCTGCTATCAACTATAACTGGCTTATGTTTCTCTAAACCAAATTAATTTTTAGCTTAAATAAATTTATTTAAAATGAGACTGGATATCACTACTATAAAATTATTCTTTAGTCTTTTAGGAGTACTCCATTTTTAACATGCAGGCTTGCATTAACAAAGTCTAAAATTAATCAGAATCTTTACCCTCCTCTAGACTGAGCCAGGACCTGAGATTGCTTCCCCTGCAATGAGCGTCTGTGCTACATGTTACTGTCACCCAGAATTTGTTTTCATCTTCTTTTTAAACCCGTCAATAAGCCCTTTTTATTATTACATGTTGTGAAGTCAACGTGGTTTATTGAGGTTTATTCATGTTTAACTTTTTAAAGAAATTTCGCTAATGCCTCTTGCACGTCATTCTTCCTCCTGGATTTTCCTTATTTCCTTAGTAGTTCTTTCAGCCAGGGTCTGTTTGAATGTGTCTGTATGTCGTTATTTCACCTTAAGATGGTTTAGCAAGGAGTGAACAGTCCTGTGTTGAAGTCCATGTTCTACCAGCATTTTGAAGACATCATTCCATTGTACCTTCGACTCTATTTTGCAGTTGAGAAGTCTGCCGTCACCATCACTTGTCTGCAGGGAACCCATGTTTCTCGCTGACCCCACTGCAAGATTGTCTCTCTGTCTTTGGTAACCTGTGATTTTTCACGGCAGAGCATTTAGATATGGATTTCTTCTTATGTATCCTGCTTGGGACTTAGTCTTCTGAATCCAAGAGGCTATTTCTTTAATCACTTCTGTGAAATCCCCAGGCATTACCTCTGCACGTGGCCTCTGCGCCACTTCTCTGTCCTTTCCTGGGACACCTGTTAGGTGGGTGTTGGGTCCCCTTGGTGGCCTCCATCCTGTCACCTTTTCCATATTATCCTATCATCAGCCTCCTAGTCCCTCTGCCCTCCACCTACCCTCCCTGTCTCCACTTGGGCTCCATGCACAGAAATCACTGGAAGCTCATTTTTATTCCTAGTTCCCTTTATTCCTTTATTGCTTCCAGAACACCACCTCGCTCATCACAGAGTTGCAGTAAGCGTTTGGCGATTTGACTTAGATTTAAGAAACATCAGGGGAACTTCCCTGGTGGTGCAGTGGTTAAGAATCTGCCTGCCAATGCAGGGGACATGGGTTCGAGCTCCGGTCCGGGAAGATCCCACATGCCGCGGAGCAACTAAGCCCATGCGCCACAACTACTGAGCCTGCGCTCTAGAGCCCACAAGCACAACTACTGAAGCCCGCAAGCCACAACTACTGAAGCCCGTGCGCCTAGAGCCCATGCTCCGCAACAAGAGAAGCTACCACAATGAGAAGCCCGCGCACCACAACAAAGAGTAGCTCCCGCTCGCCACAACTAGAGAAAGCCCACACGCAGCAATGAAGACCCAACGCAGCCAAATAAATAAATAAATAAATAAAATTTAAAAAAGAAATACACAACCAAGTAGATATTAAAAAAAAAAAAAAAAAGAAAGAAACATCAGGAACCAGAATTCAACTAAAAACGTTTCCCCCAAGAACCTCATAAAACAAACAGGGTCACGTTTATAGACTTTCTCATAGGCGTCCTGTATTTTCCTTTGGCAGCCAGCCTGATCTCATTCAGGCCTGGCCTCATTTATTTTTGGTCCCACGCATATGAGCCAGCACTTACTTTGATGAGTGTACTAACGCTCCCGCGCTTTGACAGACAAGTCCTCGCCCCAGCTCCCTAGTGGGCACCAGTGTCCACCCACCTCCCGCAGGGAGGCGGGCCTCGCCACCCTCGGGCTCCAGTCTGTTCCCGGCAATCAGTTCTCCAGGATGACCCTCTCCAGAGAGAAGAAAGTTCAAGTGCAGCGTGTGAACGCCCTTCCTAAACCCCAAGCTCCCCTCTACGCAGAAGGGCAGGTGGAGGGGCCACGGGGCGGCCACGGCTTCCCGCTGCCTCACCAGCCTGCAGGGCCCTCCTGCACATCCTGGTCTGCGGCCTGGAGGGAAGCTTCTGTCCCGGAGCCTGGGGACACACCCAAAGCTGGAAGGAGGCTCCCAACCCAGCGCTCCCAAGGAAGTCTCCACCTGCCCCTGGGTTTGGGTTGCCATGAGTCTGGACACCTCCCATATCCAGGTGGTCTAAGTAGGCAACACGCTGGCTTCCAAAGCACTGGGAGCATCAGCTCCAAGGCTCCTGGCCCTTCGTCCTGAAGATCCCGGCCCGAGCAGAGGAGAGCCAGCGGAGGGCGGGTCGAGGGCTGAGAACCAAGCCTCAGTTTGCAGACGGAAGTCAGTTTGTGCCCTGGCTTCGTTCTCCAAACGCAGCAACCCCAGAGTGTTTCTGGGGTAATGCTGAGAGTGGGGAGGTCAGAGGACGGGGAGAGAGAGTCCTTGTGGCTGGCTGGCCGCCAGAGAGAAGCCCAAACACCTGGGCACCAGGTGTGCCTTGTGCGCGAGGCCTGCCGTTGACCGGCGGCTGCACGTTCCACCCGGAGCTGCTCTGCTGGGCTGGGGCGCGGAGGACAGGCGTCCGCAGCCAGCGCCTTCCTGCCGTCCCCCTCCTCTCCCACCTCCAGGCCGCGGCTCCCGTGCTGCCTGTCGGCTGTGGCCGGGCATCAGCCTGGGATGTCCAACACCGACCTCGGCGCTCGCTCAGCTGGTTCACGCCTTGCCGTCTGTGAACATTCGCTGGAGGGGTGCGCCGCTGCTGGGTACACTGGTGGTCCACGCCGCAGTCACGGAGAGGTAAGTCAAGAAGCCACCGCTGGCCACGCTGCCCTAACCAACAGCCACTTCTGCAGAGTCAGGGCTGCCGTGGCAGTGCCCACTCCGTCGGAGTTCCCCGGGCCAGGATGACATGGAAAGTGAAAGCCACCTTGGATCTGCTCTGGTTCACGGAGCACCTGCCTCCCTCCGAGGGGGGAGCTCGCGGGGAGGGTCCTCCTTCCTTCCTCTGGGGGTCTGTGCCTGACCGTCTCCCTCTCAGGGTAACAGGTCTGGAGGACAGGCACGTCTGGCTCTTCCACCCTTGCTAGCTCTGGGCATGTCACCTAATCTCTATTTGTGAAAAAGAGGGACGGCCAAACCCATCTTTCCAGGGTACGGAGCGGAGCGAAAGCAGGGCCCAGCGCAGAGCCGGATGCGGCAGGGGGCTCAGGATAGGCTGGCGCGCCCCCCTCGCCTGTCCCCTTGGTCGGGTACTGCTGGCTGGAGTGTTGGAAGATTTTAACATACTTCATTTTAAAATGAAGCAAGTTTAGGGGGAAAGAAATGGATGTGGCTGCCAGTGGTATCCATTCTCTGCCAGAAAACACCGAGGGGGCCTGACGCCCATCCTGGGACCCACGCACGGGCATCTCAGGAAATACGGAGCCACACAAAGAGCCGCAGAGGACCCTCCCGTCTCCGTCCCCCGCAGCCCCTCGGGGAGCAGTCCCTGCCAGGGCAGGTGACTCCCGTCACCATCACCACCCTGTGTGTCACTCTGCAGCTGCCCAACTGGGATGGGGAGGAGGGAAATGCACTAGCAAACGCAAGAGGGTAGAAAACACAGAGTGATCGCATGACCAGCGGCTCCACGAGGTCTGCACCCCGAAGAGCTGAAAACAAGGCCCCAAACACACACGCGTTCACAGCAGCTCCAAGCACGGCGGTCAAAAAGTGGAAACAAGTGTCCACGACAGGTGATGGCTAAACAGGCGTGCTGTACACACACTGGACGATGACTTGGCCGTAAAAAGGAACGAAGCCCTGGCACAGGCTGCAACCTGGATGAACCCGGAAAACACAATGCTCAGTGAAAGAAGCCAGAAACACAGGCCCCGTGGTGTATGATTCCATTTATGTGAACCTTCCAGAATAGGCAACTCCACAGAGACAAAGATTAGTGGAGGCCAGGGGCTGGGAGAGGCGGAATCAGAAAGTGACCGCTAATGGGTCTGGGGTTTCCTTGGGGATGAGGAGAGACCTTTGAGTAGAGGCGGTGGTATTGCACAGTATTGTGACTGTACTAATGATGTCCACTTTATGATGGTGAGTTTCATATTATGTGAATCTCACCTAAAAAAAAAATACTTCACAGAAGTGTGCACCCGCTCCAAAAACTAAACAAAACGAAACAAACCCCCCCCCACTAAACTAAAAGAGTAAATCTGTACGTGTCTCTCTGTGAGAATCAACACGGACACAACAAAGCAGAACTCGGTCTGAACCACCCCCAGGTGAAGACATCCGCTTTGCAAACTCCCCGTCGACCGTAAACTTCTTCCTACTCTAAACCAGTGAGATCCCTCGCGCTGAGCTGCTCTTTTCCTGATTTGGCTTGTTTCACATTTGAAGTAACTTGGGATCAGCTCTAATATTTTTTGCTTTAGAAAAGTAGTAAAAATTAATTAATCTACAACTGTACTGATAGCAAAAGTTAATAGAAATTTTAATAAAAATACCACCTCAATAAGCTTCCCTATTGTTCTAATAAATGCAATAGTAGTTTAGAATTATAGATAAAAAAATTAATAAAACAGCGGTGGCTAGGGACCACAAAGCTCAAATAACGGGACGCAGCCTCTGCTCAGCTCCTGAAGACGGAGCAGAGAGGGGTGCCCTCAGAGTGCACCTCTCGTTTCACACTGTGCATTGGAAATGTTCTCGAATATTTAACGAATGCTCCTCGTTTGGTGGCTTACATTTAATTATGCAGACATTTTTATCCAACGCCAAAGAGGCTTGGAGACAATTTTAAGAGCCAAGTGTCCGAAATGCAGTGATATATGCACAGAGAAACTAGGCAGGGGGAGGTTTTTAGGAAAACCCAGACACTCGGCTGTGAGCACACAGAAAGCAGAGGCCCGAGTCTCTGGGTGGTTTCCTAGTAGTAAATGTTGTTTGTCGGATTGGTTTTTCTTTCCGACACTGTGACAGGAGCTTAAGGATGGAGGACACCACTGACCTCAGGGGAAACAAAAACAGGCTTCATTTTCCAGGACCGGAAGACCACCGTGTCTCTCCCGGGGGGCCTCTCCCAGGGCCTCACATCAGCCTGGTCCTCAAGGTGGGTAGAGAGACTGCAGGCGTGATGGGGGTTCACCTGAAAGGCAGCTTCGTTGGGAAATCCTTTTAAAGAAGTGTGTGTCATAGCCCAGGGGTTCCAGTAACATCTGCCCAGTTCAGAACATCTCTGCTGGCCAGGCCTCTGGGGGGAAAATCAAATGGGAATGTTTTGGGTCAGGTAGAAAATTTTAAAAGGTGAGGGAAGCATGGAAACGAAAGTCACAGGGAAGAGGAAAACGTTTTCTTTAGGTGTTTTTTTTTTTCTTTCTTTTGACAGCGCTGCAGGGCATGCGGGATCTTAGTTCCCCGACCAGGAATCCAACCCGTGCCCCCTGCAGTGGAAGCGTGCAGTCCCAACCACTGGACCGTCAGGGAAGTCCTTTTAGTTGGCTGTAATTGAGTCAGCTTTCTTCACTAAATGCCAGAGCCAGAATCTAAACCAATCTGAACATTGCCACAAAGTGGTGTTCGCTGTGCTGGGCACACAGGGGAGAGCTAGGCAAAGTGTGACCTGCAAGGCCCACGAGGGGCTAGAGGCAGTAAACTGAGGCCTCCAGAGGGAGGGGTCCCCGGCCCTCCCCGCCCGCCTGCCGTGCCTCCCAGCACCCGTGGCCACCGGAGGGTGAGCAGGGCTGTCCTCCGCCATCCCCAGGCGCTGGCACTTGCTTAAATGGGAGTTGTGGGCCCTTCCTGGGCCACCTTTACTGTCCCCCCCAGAGTGGGGGCCAAGACCCGGCCACGGAAAAAAAAAGGCTGCTTTAGAAATAAGCACCTTAGGAGGAAAGGCATGGAGGAAGGCACAAAAATGCCTCAGTGGACTTTCCCTCAGGACGTGGACCCTCCAGGGAGGCCGCACCTGCATGAGCTCTGAGACCCCGTTCCTGGGGGACAGCTCTCCTGGGGGAAAACTTGAGAAATCTTTAAAAAATTATGGAAAATTTCAACCGTGAACAAAAGCAGAGAGACTTAACAGCATGGATTCCCCAAGTACCCATCACCAACATGTTCCTCTCTCCCCTGTACTCTTTTTTTCTTTATTGTAGTAAAACATACACAGCGTAAAATTTACCATTTTAATCATTTTAAAGTGTGCAGTTCAGGGGCATCAAGTACATTCACACTGTTGTACAGCCATCACCACCATCATCTCCAGAACTCTTTCATCTGCCCAAACTGAGGCTCTGCCCCCCGTTAAACACTGAGTCCCTTCCCCAGGCCCCCGGACCCCACCCCCTACTTCCTGTCTCTGTGAACCTGACTCCCCCAGGGACCTCGTAGAAGTGGGATCACACAGTGTCTGTCCTTCTGCATCTGGCTTATTTCACTGAGCACCATGTCCTCAAGAGTGATCAACCCCTCCGCTGTTTTTAGACTCAAGAAATCTTGAATCCCCAGAGAAACCCAATACTCAGCTCGAGCTGCAACCGCCTTTACCTTCCTTTAGAACAATAACAACACTTTTCCCAACTCTCTCCCGGTCTAAACTCACTTGGTCCTCACGGCCAGCTCACCCTGTAGCGGAGCTGGGCACGTGGGGCTCAGAGAGGAGGACACGCTGCTGCAGCGTCGCTCAGACGGTAGACGGGACGCCGCGGGCTCCTGTGCAGCCTCCGTCCCCGGGGCCCTCGCTGCCTCATACAGGAAGATGGTCTGACTTCTGCACGATCTGTCGTTAGGTCATCTGGTCCAGGACTTTCCAAAACAGAGGGCAGCGAGCTCCTGGTGGCCTGCGAGATGACCACGGGGGCGCACAAACAAGCACTTTTTAGTTTAATAACCATCACTTGTCTCAAAACACGTATGAGAGAAAGCAACGGGCACGCTGAACTTAGGATTTCATAGATTTGGTTGAGGACGGGACTGAGTCAAAGGGCGATTCTGGGGAACCCCCTGGCCATCCAGGGGTTGGGATTCAGCACTCTCACTGCCGTGGGCTGGGGTTCAATCCCTGGTCGGGGAACTGAGATCCCGCAGGCCTTGCCGTGCGGCCAAAAAAAAAAAAAAAAAAAGGCAATTCTGTTTCAAGTAGATTTAAAGAGAAATAGAAAGTAAATCATGGTATGTGGATAGGAGGATACGGCAAGACCTGCACACCTGAAATTTGGGAGACACTGAGTCCAGAGGGCTTTCTTCTCTGGGGGGTAAAGACAAGCCACCTCGACATCCAGGGCCAGCCCCCCCAGAAGCCCCCGTGCTGTCCTGTTGGGCGTCAACCGCTTCTCAGAGCAGCAGCGCCAAAGTCACTCTCTGGGAAGAAATGAGGGGAAACACGTCTTCGCGCCTAAGACAGACAAAAACGGCACCACGGTGCAAGGCACAGCGGACCGGACCTCCTCTCCCGGCTGAAATGACCCATCCAGCGGCTCCTGGGTCTGGAGAGTCACTGAGCTTCTCTAAGACACCCGGTTACAGAACGAGCCCTGCTTCCTGACGGCCCCCAGCCCGAGCCGGGCCGCCCCCCGGGCCTGCCCCAGCCCCTCCGGGGCCTGCAGCCCACCTGGCTCCTTCTGGCCCCAGCTTTCTGCCCCCCGAGTCCCAGGCGTGCCCTCTCCCCCCGGCCCCGAGCACCGAGCCCCACCTGCGCACCTGGGTCCTGGTGGCCTCGGCCGGCGGGCAGGGCAGCTGTGCCAGGTCACAGCCTGGAGCGAGGCCTGGGGCCGACGGCTCAGATCGCGCCCCACACGCGGGCCTCGGCCACGGGCGTCCCGGGGCGTCGGTCGGCGGCCCCGCCCCTTCCGGCTGGCGCCCGCTGGGCTTCCGGTCTCTTCTCTGTGTCTGGGCAGTTCTGGGTGTTGAATCTGGGCGTTGAATCTCCTCTGTCTTGAGGTCTGTCGTTCGTCACCCATCACACACATACTCCCTGGCCACAAGGTCATTCTCAGTGACTTCGGGGGGAAACTGCGGGCAAATGACCGTGAAACACCCCTGCAGCTCGGGGGCGGCTGGAGCCCTCCCCGCAGCCACCGTCCTGCCCGCGCTTTTATTCCATCGCGTTGATGAAAGCAAAGGAGGGCACTTCAGTGATGACGGCCACCTTGAGAGCGGGCACAGTTCAGCCGCCGCGTGGGACACACTGGGCCCCTGACCCCTGGACCCTTGGGCCCATCTGACTGGTCAGAGAAGGGGGGTGGCTGGTTCCCACAGCCCTGCAGCTCGCACTCGTCCTACTCCTTGTAGGTCCAAGAATCAGACAGGTCCTACATCCTCGAATCAGACCAGTCAGGGTAGAGGGACCAGGGCCTGGCCTCCTGTCTCCAGAGCGGCCTGCTCGGGGCAGGGGAGCGTGTGACAGTCGTTCCCGAGCCAGGGACGGTAACGAGGGGTCTGGGAGTGATCCCGGGGCGGGGGCCCTGCAGCCCCACTGGCTTTGGGGACCGCAGTCCTCTCCCTGGGGTCTCCCAGGCTCTCTCCTCGCTTGCCACTGCTTGTGCCTCTGGAAGGACAGCTTTCTTGCAATGAGGACAACGGGAAGCCGCAGAGAGCAATCTCCCGCGCTCCCGAGGGGGCCTGGGGACACCCCCGGTGGCCGGATGGGAAGGCAGGACAAGGAAGCCCGCGGTGACTTAAGTTTAAACTTGGGCGTCTCTCTGCCATCTCAGCTGCCATCCGCGAGGATACGGGTGAGTCCCGGCTTGTGCCAGTGACTCTGGTGGGTGTGTGGTTCCTTCTCATGAACCTGCCGCCTCTCCCCAGATTTCCACTCTGGCAGCTCCGGAACTCACGGTTTCTGTAGCCTTTAACTGTAGTTAATTCCGACTGTCAGCTGTTCTCCTTTTTTCTCCTGGTGGGTGGAGTAAAGCTGACATCTGACTCTATAGCTAAGTCAAAGGCAGCAGGAACATAATTCCTTTAACTCTGCCTTTGTTTATGAATTTCTTCAGAGCCATTTAGACTTCCCCCTGTCACCCGCCACTGCCATAAATCACTGGGCAGGAATGAGCTCAGACGGGTGGGGGGGGTGGGATGGGAGGGCGGGGTGGGGGGGGCCCTGAGTCGTCAGGAGCGGGTGGGAGGAGGGAGGGGGCCGCCTGCATCTGTGCTCTTGTGTGGAACTTCCGTTCTGTCACCTCCAACGCCTGCCTCAGTTTCTCTTGTACAGAGTAGCTGGACGGGCTCTGCTGAGAATTAATTAACAAATGTCCATTAAACGTTCGTAGGGCGAGTGCTCTGCAGCTACTAAGTGGTATTAAATAATTACAACCTCAAATTAGGAGCCATCGTGTCGTCGATCCGATACATGAGAATGTTGTGCTACGTCTTTTCACAATGCCTTTATTTAACAAGAGCTGATCTTGGCAATTTGGTTTATTTTCTCAGCCCTTTTAATTTCAGACTCAGGGGTTATTAGCAGATAACTGCTCATTTCTGCTGTAGATCAAGAAAATGCTCATTAGAAACCCGATGCTGTGATTGCTAGGAGTTTAGGCTTGTAAAGAATGGGATGATGGCAAGATTTGGTGCTAAAAATGGGCTAAATTCAAAAATAATTTTTTGCTTAGGGAAAACAGAATGGCAGTTTCTGAACTGAATAACCTCTTAAGTGCATTAAAATTGAAATCATAGTTGACAAAGCACCATGGCCGTTGAATGTCACATTGACCTCAAGGCTGGGGAGGAAGGAGTTAGGGACGGCTGTGAGGACCCTCCCCGAGGCCACTCTGGGTGCCCAGCCAGCCCCAGTGTTAGCATGTCACTGACCCAAGGGAAAGGTGTGGTCTCCACCACGCTGGAGCCACCTGGCACTCACAGGAGCAGACAGAAAACAGAGGGGGCCAGAGGTGATTTTAAGAACATATCTATTAACTCAACAGACATAGAGAACAGACTTGTGGTTACCAAAGGAGAGGGCGTGGGGGAGGAAAGGATTGGGAGTTTGGGGTCAGCAGATGCAAACTAGTATATATAGGATGGATAAACACAAGGTCCTACTGTAGAGCACAGGGAACTATATTCAATAACCTGTGATAAACCATAATGGAAAAGAATATATGTATATACGTGTGTGTGCAACTGAATCACTTTGCTGTACAGCAGAAACGAACACAACATTGTAAATCAACTAGACTTCAACATAATTTTTTTAAAAAGAACATATCTGTAAACTGAAAAAAAAAAAAAATGCTGATGTTTAAAACAGATGTCCTGGGTGGGGACAAGTGCCTTGTTGATCCACAGAGAGAGAGTTTTCAGGCCTGACCCTCACATTCCTCATTTATACACTCCTTCCCAGACTGGTAGAATTTCTTTTTGCAAAATTATCCTTGTCTAATCCATAGAGACGGAAAGTGGATTAGTGGTTGCCAGGGGCTGGGGGGGAGGGGTGGAGGATGGGGAGTGATTGCTAATGGGTGCGGGTTTCTTTTGGGGGCGATGGCAATGTGCTGGAATTAGTGGCAATGGCCGCGTGGCTCTGTGAATGCATTAAAAATAGGGCACTGTACACTCTAAAAGGGTGCATTTGCTGGTGTGGCAGTGACATCTCAATAAAGCTGCTATTTAACAGTTACCCTCGCCTCTCAATGCTGGCCTGACTCCAGCTCCTGGACCTCGAGTCCCTGGCCACAGCGGCAAACGCCCGGGAAGCGGCTCTGCCGGTCCTGCCGGCCGCACTGAACTCTGTCAGCGTCAGCCTTTGCTTTTGCCTAAACACTTGCACAAATTGTCGCGTGCGAAGCCCTCCAGGACCAACCTTGGGTCAGTATTCCAAGCTGCGCCTGAAGCAGAGAGAGGGCCTGGGCTTCCGCTACGTTGTAAAGCTGACGTGTAAAATCCCTGTAGGAGCAAAACTGGAGCATGACTTGGGCTCCAGGCAAAGAAACGGAAGGAGACAAGGAGGCCCCTTCCTTCTGGACTCTTGACAACCACCAGACCCTCTGAAAGGAGTCGTGGTTTCCCTGTCACTAGGTCAGCAGCAGAAAAGAGCAGAGCTGCCCAGAATCAGACCTTTGGTTCACGAGCACCAGGGCTGGGGCGTGGGCAGAGTTCCTGCCAGAGGTGTCATGGCGACGTAGGGCGATCTTACTGTGCCCTTTCTTGTTTCTCTTGCAATCTCTTTATTTTAAATGTTAAATGAATTTTTAAAACAAGAAGGCAGTCTAGGCAGACTTAGAAACTGGAACCCCTTTCACCTAGCCTTGACATATGACGTCTCCAGGGGAGACATTCGGTGTCTTGCAGACGGCCTTGCAAAGGGCCACTGCTGAGCTCCCAGAGCGGCGTTTGTGGGATAGCACATGAAAGCAAGCAGGTTCCAGGTGAAAAAAGCGGGGGTCTCCAGGAGCCTGATGCCAAGACCAGACTGTTTATCAGCGTCCTCATGCATCTCAGCACCGCCTGGGCCCACCCACCTCCTGCTGGCACCCCAATACCCACTGTGGAGAAAGGTGACCTTCTGGATGCCCCTGGGCCATGATCCACCTCCCTCGTGCCTCACTGGTCAGAATAAGGAGCCCTGGGCCAGACAGAGTGCTTCCAGAAGAGTGAAGAGGGACCACAGCTGCAGAGACACCAGTGGCACATGCCAGCGCCCTCCCAGAAGCTGCCTGTAGGTTCCAGCTAACGCCCCTCATCTCTAGGGCGCAGCGAGTGGAAACCTCTGCAGCGTTTCCAGGTGCAGCACCCCTGAAGGCCAGGTGGGAGGGAGTGATCATTCGGCGCGGCCTCAGGCCCCCGGGCCCGGGCCCGGCTGTGCGGGGAAGGCCTAGGTAGTGGCGGGTGCTGCAGCTGCACCCCCGGAGGAGCCCAAGTGCCCCTGCCCGCTCTGGGGGGCCAGCTCTCCTTCCCGGGGCAGGACCGGGAATCCGGTCAACCTGCAACCGCGCTTAGCCACAGTTCTTGGTCTTTGTTTACCAGGCCACGAGGCGGGCCTGCCTCTCTCCCCAGCCGTTCTCTCTGCCAGCTTCACGTCCAGCGAGGGACAAAGGGGCCTGCGGCGGATTAGCTGCCCGGCGGGCGGGCGGGCGCGCCGTTCCCGCGGCGGCAGCTGCTCGCCGGCCCTGCCAAGGCGGCCGTCCTGGTCCCCGTCCCCATGGCCGTCCCCGTTTACTGAGGGCGGAGCTCGGCCCCGGCAGGACGCCTCCTCTGTTTATCTGCAAGGCCAGCCCCGTCCCCGCCCCGTCGGGCCGGCCGGGCCAGGCTGCGGGCCGTGGGGTCAGCGGCGGACAATGGGGCTGCGCGCGCGCGTCCGCCCGACTCCGGCCCTTTGTTGCCGGAGCCTCGTGCCGATGGGTTAATGGGGCAGAAGCGATCGGTGAAGGGCGACAGAAGTGGGCTTTGAAAGAGGGTGTCAGCGCAGGGCAGCGAGACAAAGGCCAAAACACACAAGGGCGGAGAGGGACAGATGGGGACGGGCGGCGGGAACAATTAGGCGGCGAGCGCGGGGTGGGCGCGGCTCCATCATTCTGCGGTTAACCAGGCCCGGCCGGCGCCGCCCCTGCGCCCCTGCGCCCGGGGAGGACGGAGGGATGGAGGGACGGAGGGCGGGAGGAATCCCCTCCCCATAAACAGCCGCAGAGCAGGTCCTGGGCGGCCGGCCGGCCACCCTCAGTTTCCTGCAGGACGGCCTGGGAACGCTTCGCGGGGACAGCGCAGCCCCGGGGCCGCCGCACTGTCAGCGTCCCCGGCCCGGCTCGCCGAACCAGCGCGAGGACCGGTCCGCGGGTGCGAGCCGCGCCCGCCAGGCGGCGCTGCTTCCCGCCCGGCCGCGGCCGGCTCAGCAACCCGATGCTGTTTAATTAACGTGCAAATTGAGTAGATTAAATGACTCTAAATAATTAGCCCCAGATCCTATAAACAGGATAACATATTTAATTAAGCAGCGATATAGATTTTGGAAACTGTTAATGTATTTTTAGAATGACTGCTTAGATCTTTCACTTTTCCCCCCTAACTTCAAACATGTAACTACAGCCCTTGGTACGTGGATAAATATCTGGAAACAAGATTACGCCTGTTAACTTCAACTAATAGAAATGTTGGCTTAACAGGGACTTGCTCCGTCCTGGCGCCGGCGCCGCTTGCGGCCCGATGGCCCGAGCTGGGGGCCGGTTCTGTTCAACTTGGTGGCGAGGGGGGTGCGTGTGTACACACGCATGTGCCCGCCACCCTCGACAGAGGGGTAGGATGATGCGGGATGAGGGGGGACGGAAGGAGGTAAGTGAAAAATACAATCCAATTTCATTATATCAATCACATTTAATTGGCAATTTGTACAAGCAATGACCGGGCTGGCTTTAGGTAAAACTATTAGGCGACAGGCGGGTGTGCTACTAAAATTCTTGGTTAGTTAATTAGTGTCTGAACTGCGGAGGGAAAGGATCCTCAGATTTACTCTCTACAAAGAGAGAGCAGCCCAGACAATTCATTAGGCAGGCGGCTTGTAAATTAGAGCTAAGTTAACCTGATTTCCCTTAATTAAAACATCTTTTCTCGTTTACGATGTGGATATAAGTAGATCTCCAGGGTTTTGAATTTTCTGCAACAGCAGATGGTCAGCTAGAAGCAGATAATAGTTAACGCTTTCTCTCTACCAGATCCGAACAACGTGAGCCGCTGGCCCATCTGAGGATTCAAAGGAGAGATAACAAAGCGTTTTAACCCTTCCCGGTCTCCCGCTCTGCTCCCGAGACTCCGAGGGAGGGGCTGCCCCTGGCCTGGGGGACCCTGGCCGCAGGAACCCTGGGCAGGAGAGGGGACAAAGGTGGCCGGGGCAGTGGTCGCCGGGATGTCTCCTTAGGAGGGGAGAGTCCAGGGAGAGGGAGGGAGGGACACTGTCTGCTGTACCACCTGGTGGGCAGGGTGCAGGGAGGCGACCACCTCCAGACTTCCCTTCTGGGCGGCCGGCCACTGCCTGGCACAGCCCGAGTCCCCAAGCGTCCAGCTCCTTCTTGCCT